>NC_052525.2:20888875-21208313 GCF_016746395.2 Drosophila simulans | reverse complement strand
AGAACGCAGTAGACAGTCTAACGCAAAATATACATAGAGCCGCTTCTGCTTCTACGCCGTCTGAGCCCGAGATACGCCCCAGAAGTTATGGTATTGTTCTAACAAGAGAGGCCAGAGAACTTATCAGAACTAAGAGACGCCTTCGAAGAAGAGCAATTCGAACTCAGGATCCATGGGACAGAATCTTGTGGAACCGAGCAGCAAAGCAACTCAAAGTCGTCTTAAGGGAACTCAGAAGTGATTTCTTTGAGCAAAAATTATCCTCCATGGACTACACCGTTGATGCAAACTATTCGCTGTGGAAGTGCACAAAAGCCCTTAAACGACAACCACTTCGATGGGTACCCGTACGCTGTCCAGGTGGGGAATTTGCAAAAACTGATGTGGAACAGGCTAATGCATTCGGCTTCCACCTAGAGGATCGCTTCACTCCTTACGACTTCGCCACGACAGAACAAATAAGAGAGACTCACCAGTACCTACAAATGCCATTGCAGATGTCTTGGCCTATTAAGCCAATAAGGATAGAAGAAATCCTTGAAATAATTAAATTACTGCCGAAGCATAAAGCTCCAGGAATTGACAGGATTTGTCATGCCACGCTAAAGGTTTTACCTATAAAAGCGATAATATATATAGCACTAATCTTTAATGCTATTTTAAGGATCCAAGTGTTCCCAAGACAGTGGAAAATGGCTGCTATTTTGATGATCCACAAGCCTGGAAAGCCGGAAGATGATCCTGAGTCGTATCGGCCTATAAGCCTCTTACCCTCACTTTCTAAATTATGGGAGAGACTTATTGCCAATCGGATAAACGACATTATAAGACAAGGCAATATCTTGCCGGATCATCAATTTGGATTTCGAAAGGGACACGGAACTATTGAACAGGTCCACAGACTGGTGAAACACATACTACAGGCTTTTGACGACTGCGAGTACTCCAACGCCGTCTTTATAGATATGCAACAAGCCTTCGACAAAGTATGGCATGTTGGATTATTATGCAAGATAAAGACCCTTCTACCTGCGCCCTACTTCTGTATTTTAAAGTCATATCTAGAAGAAAGACAATTTAAAATCACGGTGAGAAATAGCTACTCCTCTATATACCCAATGAGAGCTGGAGTCCCTCAGGGCAGTGTTCTCGGACCGCTACTGTATTCCTTGTACACTGCTGATATCCCTTGCCCGAGTTTCGAACACATGGCAGCACCGAACAGGACTCTTATTGCAACCTATGCAGATGACATCGCAGTTGTATATAACTCTAGGGACAGCAGAGAGGCAGCTAACGGACTACAAGAATATATTAATGCTCTGGCAGCCTGGTGTAAACGGTGGAACCTAAAAATAAACCCACTGAAAACAACAAACCCGTGCTTCACGTTAAAAACGCTTATCCCAAACACCCCTCCAATTCGGCTAGAAGGAGTTACCCTGAATCAGCCCCTGCAAGCAACATATCTAGGTATCACCCTGGATAAACGGCTCACCTTTGGGCCGCATCTAAAAAACACAGTAAAAAAATGTGGCCACAGATCACAACAGCTGAGATGGCTCATGAATAGAAGGAGCACTCTTTCGATGAGGTGCAAAAGAGCTGTGTATGCGCACTGTATCGTACCGATATGGTTATACGGGATCCAGATTTGGGGAATTGCAGCCAAATCGAATTATAATCGTATCCAGGTGATGCAAAATCGCGCATTACGACAAATAACCAACTGCCCCTGGTATGTACGTAACTCTACACTCCATAAAGACCTCAATATTCACACAGTTGAGTCACAAATTGGGAGACATACAAGTCGATATAGTGACAGATTACTGAGCCATAGCAGTCTTCTTGCAAGACGTCTCATCCCCGCTCGACCTCTAAGAAGACTTAAACGGCAAGGCTTCGCCAAGACAATTCGGCAGCAGTAAAAACTCTTCATTTATGTTCCTACTCCACTTATTTTATTTTATAGTGTTTGGTAATTGATAAGAATACTTCTCCACACTGTGATGTTAAGATACAATATTATGATGTACGGATTCTTCACTTAATAAATATTAATAAATAAAAAAAAAAAAAAAAAAAAAAAGAATAGAACCACTGTATAATATAGAAGATTATTCAAAGGAAATAAAATTTAGATTAGAAATATATAAAAGAGCTAGACTTTTGTTAGAAAAAGCTAAGTCTTATAGAAAACAACATTATGATAAGAAAACTTCAGATTTTCAATTAAAAATAGGAGATAAAGTTATACTAAGGAACGAATCGGGTCATAAGTTAGATCCAGTATATCTAGGCCCTTATACTGTAGAAACCATAGAAGACAGAGATAACATAGTAATTAGAGATACAAAACAAAAGAAGCAAAAAGTACATAAGGATAGACTAAAAATATATAATCAATGAAACGTTTCATTTCACTTAAGAAAAGGCCTGATCAACCTCAAAACAAAAAAAAAAACCACAAAAAAAAAATTTGTTATTATTTTTCCTTCTAAGAAAGTTAAACATAAATCCAAAAATATCGTAATTCAACATACATTTTTTGTATTATTCTGTCATTATACAAAAATGCTTTGAGACAAAACAGTACTAATAATTAATAAGAAAAATCAATATCAAACAATTTTTCCATTCTAAACACAATATTAATATTGAGAACTCAATGACTACATATATTACGTCATTTCTTTAAAAAGGGAGGTGTAGGATATTGGACTAATCTACCCTAACAATACAATAAATGATTGGGTATAACTTAGCGTCAATACATTGTGACACTTTGTCATAATAAATATAAATATACAAATATACAAAAAGACCACCAAAAACTACGTAAGCACTCCAGCGCCCCAGTAATACGATCTAACGCTTATACATAAGCCGATCGCGGAGCGTGGGAATGCTGAGCATGCACTTTGCAGCTCAAGTGGTCAATGCCTTCTGCATACATATGTATATGTATAAATGTAAGTAAGAATACATAGATATAAGCAATGTATGTGCGGGTTAGCTGAACCCAACTTCAGCACACTTTGATGATTCAAATAAAGAACCTCGAACAGAGCAGAAGCCAAGCTCTTCTTTTTATTAAACATCAAAATAGCACCCTTTAAAACAGCACCTTCCATAACATCAATCGCTGATAAACCACTGCCGAAATATTAAAGGCCCGGTACTATACCACAAAATACTTATATATACAACGAAAATATACATAACAAAACCATATATACAAATGTGTAAGAGTGACGTGTAATGTACTTGTGTGAAATCAATCGCTGATAATCACCGCCGAAGCTTAGTAAGGCCAAGTATCACATCAGTACTCTCATGTGCACATATATATAAGTTATGAACCCTCTTCTTGCGCTCTTCGTCACACCCCCTCCCACCGGCCTGTCTCACACGCGCTTCCTCCGCTTACGCCACGGTCACTCAACCCCCACTTCACAACGCTGACTTCGTTCCCCGCCCTTATCCATCAATACAACAATGTACCCAACGACCCGCCGGCTGCGATGTGCTGCGTCTGCAGACGACACTTAGTTGCAGCCTAACTGCTGCGCCCGCAAATAACATTGGTAACGCGATCACGCTACCGACGAACTGCTGTGTCTGCAACTTACGCCTGTTGCTATGGTGCAGCGGAGCCGCCGGACGTTGGATAAGCGACCGCCGACTTAGCACGGCTCATATTTCGGCAACTTGGCCGACTGCTATGCGGAGTCGCCCCTCACCCTGCCCCAGCAGCGAACGCTGCCTGCGATTCTGGAACCGTAGCTCTGATGGGAACCAGGCCCGGTCCCAGTCTTTAGTCTTTTACGGACACACAACCGAGGCACTAGCTGATCACTAATCTGAACCTTAAAGAATCTAAAATAAAGTTAACTATAAAGCTGAATCCTGTCGACTATTACTGTGGAGTAACACAGCATGTTAGCTGTTACATCGAGGTGAGGTATTCGGCAACGAAAGCCGAAAGCCCCGGTGCAAGTATGACTTGCGTTAACTGGCGCCCGAACAGGGACCGGCAATGCCCGGCCGATAAAAATGACACGAATAAAAAATTGTGAAAATTTGTGCGCAAAAAATGTGGTGTGCATAAGTCAGATTAAGATCTGAAATTCATAAAGAAAAAAGAAGCGTTGCGTGAGCTGTGAATAAAATGATAAAATAGCAATTACCCGCTGCCGGGGGGAATTACGCCCATCCCGGGGAGCAACAAATATTGCATAATTCAATAAAAGGTGTAAAAATTATAAAATAAAAATGTAAACCTATGTTGCGCCAAGACATAATCTAAAATAATAAAACAACGACCCGCCACCGGAGGACGCCACGTCGTCCATGCCGAGCGCAAAAGTTGTACGATGCCTATAACGTAACTAAAATACAATCAACCCACTGCGGCGGTACGGCTTGTGAAAAAAAAAAAAAAATGTTTTTTTTTTCCCTAAATTGCCAATTCGCGAGTGCAAAAGATTGTGTGGGATAAACCAATAATTAACCGTTGCAGCAGTTTACCTGCGGCAAACAAAGTAATACGAGCGCCCAGCGCGATAAAGTGGTGTGTGGCAGCTTGTTGGATAGACGTTAAGTGGTGTGCAATGCACCCAAAAAAAACCGCCCAACAAGTTGTGTGGCGGCCGTACCTTAGTAGGCAAACAGCCAAAAGGGATACTACGGAACCACCGTGCCCAGTGCCGAAGTAAATTAGAGGCCATCAATAAAAGCCTGTAACAGCACGCACGCAAGAAAAAAATATTATAAAAATGCGTAGCGCATACGCAACATAGAATATCAAAATACACTACAAAAATTGTATAAACACATGCACAACACAACAATTCAAAAGAAAATAAATATAATACAATTTCCTCAATTTCCCGAGATAGAATGAATAGAATACAAATTCTCTTGTACAACACACTAAGTCACCTTTTTTTACTTATCCCAATAGAATATTCATACTGTAAGGGTACAACCTATAACGACGATAACCAATAAAGAGCATACAAGGGTGAGTGAAATATTTCATTAAATTTTATTGCCACATTTGCTAGATTCAGTAAAATAAAAAAATATAAAGAAAAAGCACGAATTTTCAAAGAAAAACAGATATTCTTTTTTATCAGGTTAAAACCGTTGTCTCACATTTCCGTAAATTAGTAACGAATTCTATTACCCTAAATACTTCCTGCATCTTTCCAACGCAAACTAGAAATCGAAATGGAAGAGACCCTGCGTGCTCTTAGCGAGTCTCTCAATGCCTTGACCAACGTGGTGACAGGCATTAAGGAAGATGTTAGGAAGAATAATGATAGGTTGGCTATTTTAGAGCAGGAGCGCGGGAACGCTAACCCTACGATCGATCAACCGCAACCCCTGGTGCGCGCACGCACCGAATATGAGCTAAAAGAGATATCGGTCCTCCCTGACTGCGTCAAAGAACTGCAAGCGTTCGAAGGACGGCAGGAGGCTTACCTGTCTTGGATAAATAGGGCACAATCAATATTGACCGACTATGACTTGATTAAAACCAGACCCCTGTATAGGGCAATTGTCTTGCATATTAGACAGAAAATAAGGGGACACGCCGACATGGCCTTGGCGGCCTATGGCGTCCAAGACGACGATTGGGACGACATAAAACGAGTCTTGGCGCTGCATTATGCAGACAAACGAGACTTACGTACGCTTGAGCATGAGCTCGGCGTTATGTCTCAAGGTTCTAGACCACTAGATAGATTCTATATGGACGTTAATGGCCATCTCTCGTTGATCTTAAATAATTTGAAGGCCAGAAACCACCCTCGTGAAGTAGTCAACGCTTTGATAGAAACCTACAGATACAAGGCTTTGGATGTTTTTATCCGAGGAGTGGGGGGAGATTGTTCCAAACACTTGTCCGCAGCCCCAAGAATCTACCAGAGGCGTACTCTTTTTGTATGGGATTGCAGAATGTAATGTCGAGGAATTCCGCAGCTCAGAACTATCAACCGTCAGGTGCCCCAAGATTCGCAGGCCCATTTCAACATCAGGCCAGGCCACCGTTCCGAACCCCTTTTTCTCCTGGTTCAGGCAGATTTTCACAAAACTCCTACAGAACTCAGGGTCCTAGACAGGCCATTAAAATGGAATCCAATCGGTCGGGTCATTCTTACCAATCAGGATACAGTGGTCGCCAAGAAGAAGGCTCCGGTATTAAAAGAATGTCCGAAGGCAACAACCCATTCCGAAAGGCACAAAGATTGTACCACATGGAATTGGCACCACCCCCGCTAGCCCCGGCGGCTAGTGAGGATAACCAAGGCCGTTCACACGAGGGTTATTATTTTTTTTTTTTTTTTTTTTTTTTTGTATAGGTGTTCCGTTTAATTTCAGTACTGGTGTTCCCATTTTCGGTCTTTGTTGTTTTTCGATATCTTAGCAAAAATGCATACTAATTTGTAGGTGTTGCTATCAAATTATTATTTTAATTACAATAGGTGGCGCAATTCAATTGTTAGCTCGCTGTGATTAAACAATAAACATACAATAAAGTCGAATCCATGAGCGCTCCGGTAAAAAGAAATTAGATATAAAATCGCACTGATCGAAGACAGGCATTTTTGTCAGCGTTTTTAAACATAAATTTAAGACTTTCAAAATTGTAACTAAGCATCTGATAAATATGTATATGTGTGTAGAAGGTATGCATGAGTATAGGTTCCGTTTTGTTGGGGGGATCCATCTAGCATTTCTCCTCCTCCAGACCGTGTTTGAAGAACATGAGCACGGGCACGCTGTCGCCGTTGATTTCGCGGTATTCCACCAAGGCCACCATGCCGTCGCAGTCCATGGATTCGCCGGTGAAGAACTGCAGCTCCTTGAAGCGGCCGAGGATGTCCTTCATGGCCTTGTTCATGTTGGTCTTGAAGATGTCGACCTGGTCGGGCGACTTCTCCTCCAGCTTGGCCAGCACCTTCTTCATGTAGTCCTTCAGGTAGAGGGTGTACGACTTCTTGTCGCCGAAGGCGAAGCACTCCGTCAGTCGGTGGTTAAGCACAACATCCACGCCAGACTCCGAGGTGATATCGGTGCCCTCGTCGGCCTCCTCGGCGGATGCGTTGGCGCCCTCTAGCCTGATATCGTCACCCTGGCGGGTGATCAGCTTGCCGTACACCTCGTAGATCACATCATCCACCAGCTTCATCTTGTAGGTGTCGGTGAACATCTCGTCCCCGGTGATGATATCCTTGTAGATCTTCATGGTGTTTGGGTTGTGTGGAGTCTGAAGATGGCGTCTAAATCGCTGGCGAAAATGCAACTACAACTGCACCGGACCGGGAACACTGCGAAACGACCTGCCACGCGCTCACTCGAACAGCGAAAAAAAAGATGATGATGATGACGAGTCTCAAGTTGTCGAGGGAACCAACAATTATCCTCCGCAGGAAGATGCGGAAGGTACAGATGCTCCACATAACCTTGTGACTGAGGGAGGGGCAAATTTGATGGCCAACGCCTCTCCAGTGTACCGTACTTAGAGTATGCGACGGAGAGGGGAGAAAGGCTAAAGTTTTTGATCGACACGGGGGCGAACAAAAACTTTATTAGCCGAAAACTTGCAGCCGGTTGTACCACAGTCCGTAAACCCTTCTCCGTACGGTCCGCTGCAGGTAACATCATGATAACGCACCGCCTAGTTGGTAAATTCTTCAAACCACTAGGAAACGACTCGGACATTACCTTTTTCGTACTACCAAATTTACATTCTTTTGATGGTATCATTGGCGATGATACTCTCAAAGACTTAAAAGCCATAGTGGTAGGAAAAACAATTGTTTGATAATAACCCCAGGAATTAAAATCCCTCTTTTGGCGAGAGCTTCACTAAACGTTAACCCGTTACTCGCCGCCGAACACCCAGACGGTACACAAGAAATTTTGAATTCCCTTCTCGGAGAGTTTCAACGCATTTTCGAGCCACCCTTACCTGGAATGTCCGTGGAGACGGCCGTCAAGGCTGAAATCCGGACAAACACACAAGACCCGATCTATGCTAAAAGTTATCCGTACCCAGTCAATATGCGCGGAGAAGTCGGACGTCAAATCGATTAACTGCTGCAGGACGGTATAATTCGACCCTCTAATAGCCCTTACAATTCCCCTATCTGGATAGTCCCGAAGAAACCTAAACCAAACGGGGAAAAACAATATCGCATGGTAGTCGATTTCAAGCGGTTAAATACCGTCACCATACCCGATACTTACCCCATCCCAGATATAAATGCTATACTAGCCAGCCTTGGCAATGCCAAATACTTTACCACCCTAGATTTGACTTCTGGATTCCATCAAAACCACATGAAGGAAAGCGACATTCCAAAGACAGCTTTCTCTACTTTAAATGGAAAGTACGAGTTCCTCCGTCTACCATTCGGTTTGAAGAATGCACCTGCAATCTTCCAAAGAATGATCGATGATGTTTTGCGCGAGCATATTGGCAAGGTTTGCTACGTTTATATTGACGATATCATCGTCTTCAGTGGAGATTATGACACACACTGGAAAAATCTCCGATTGGTATTAGCGAGTTTATCAAAAACAAACCTCCAAGTGAACCCTGAGAAGTCGCATTTTTTAGATACACAGGTAGAATTTTTAGGATATATCGTCACGGCCGATGGCATTAAGGCAGATCCGAAAAAGGTCAGGGCGATTAGCGAAATGCCTCCTCCGACCTCTGTTAAGGAGTTAAAAAGATTTCTAGGCATGACCTCATACTACAGGAAGTTCATTCAGGACTATGCAAAGGTAGCAAAGCCCCTTACGAACTTGACGCGTGGATTGTACGCTAATATAAAATCTTCGCAATCAAGCAAGGTGCCAATTACATTAGACGAGACGGCTCTACAGTCTTTTAATGATTTAAAGTCAATTCTCTCTTCTTCTGAAATACTGGCGTTTCCATGTTTTACTAAACCATTTCATCTAACCACGGACGCTTCTAACTGGGCCATCGGAGCTGTCCTCTCACAGGACGACCAGGGTAGAGATAGGCCGATAGCGTACATTTCCCGTTCATTAAATAAAACAGAGAAAAACTACGCTACTATTGAAAAAGAAACGCTCGCGATAATTTGGTCATTGGACAACCTTCGGGCTTACTTATATGGTGCTGGTATTATTAAAGTATATACTGACCATCAACCTCTAACGTTTGCCCTGGGCAACAGAAACTTCAATGCGAAGCTAAAACGCTGGAAGGCTCGTATAGAGGAATATAACTGCGAACTCATCTACAAACCTGGGAAATCTAATGTGGTGGCTGACGCGCTTTCACGCATTCCGCCTCAGCTTAACCAGTTGAGTACCGATTTAGATGCTAATCCAGAAGATGATATGCAGTCTTTGGCTACTGCCCATAGCGCTTCACATGACAGTTCACGATTGATCCCCCACAAAATTCGGATAACGCAGCGCCTAGTGGCGGACGTGTCTGGCGCAGAGGAAATTTGTGAAATAATTGAAAAAGAACACCGTAGAGCACATAGGGGCCCTACGGAGATTCGCCTCCAAATTTTAGAAAAATGTTATTTCCCGCGGATGTCCAGTACGATCCGTCTGCAAACTTCCTCATGTCAGTGTTGCAAACTCTACAAGTATGAGAGACACCCTAATAAACCAAACCTACAACCCACGCCAATTCCTAACTACCCATGTGAAATACTTCACATCGACATTTTCGTGCTCGAAAAAAGGTTATACCTAAGTTGTATTGACAAATTTAGCAAGTTTGCCAAACTTTTCCACCTGCAGTCAAAAGCATCCGTGCATTTGCGAGAAACTCTGGTGGAGGCCCTACATTACTTCACCGCCCCTAAGGTCTTGGTTTCGGATAACGAGCGAGGGCTATTTTGCCCCACAGTGCTCAACTATCTTCGGTCTCTAGAAATCAATCTGTATTATGCTCCAACCCAGAAGAATGAAGTAAATGGTCAAGTCGAGAGATTCCACTCTACGTTCCTAGAAATTTATCGTTGTCTTAAAGATGAGCTCCCTACCTTCAAACCCGTTGAACTGGTACACATAGCAGTGGACCGCTATAACACTTCCGTTCACTCAGTAACGAAACGGAAACCAGCAGACGTTTTTTTCGACCGCTCGTCAAGGGTAAACTATCAGGGTCTGACAGATTTCCGGCGGCAGACTTTAGAGGACATCAGGGGCTTAATTGAGCATAAGCAAGTTAGAAGTAATATGGCTCGGAATAAAAATAGGGACGAGCCAAGGTCTTATAGCCCGGGAGATGAAGTTTTTGTTGCAAATAAGCAAATAAAAACAAAAGAAAAAGCGAGGTTCAGATGCGAAAAGGTACAGGAAGACAACAAGGTAACAGTTAAAACCAGATCAGGAAAAACTTTCCACAAATCTGATCTAAGAAATTGAGACGTGGTTTTCACATATAAAAAAGAAACGCGAAAAGAATAACAAAATTAATAAAAATAGGTTGTGGCAAGCTAATGAAATATTCCACCCATTCATACGCTAATTTAACACACATTAACGATATTAAGATTTTATAAAACTATATAAAAAAATATAAATAAGAAATGAATTAAAAAATACTGAAAATATAAAAAAAAGTACAGAATATAAGAAATAAAAAATATAAAAAATAGAAATATAAGTACACAAAATGTACCGTACCCCCACACACTATGTATTCTTAGAACAACTTAAACGACCAGATATTTACGAATTGTCTGTTTGTAAGCTCGATTTCTGCATGCGTAGTAAGTCCTGCCCACGTTTACAAGTACGAGGGGCCGGTGATCCCCTTGCAGCACGGCGAAGTATGGAGAATCAACGGTGTTTTCAAACTGGCACACCTCGTCGATCTTGCAAGGATGAACAGACTGGCTGAGGAAATCGGACAAGAAACGGTTGCCTTGGCGGATAAGAGAGCCGAAGCTCTTGTCAACTACTACCTCAACACAGCTATGGAAGGAATCAACAGGCTTTCCGGACGAGCGCGGCGCAAATTTCGCTCACTGGACTGGCTGGGGTCGGCTTGGAAATGGATAGCTGGATCTCCAGATGCTGCTGACTGGAACGCCGTCTTGGCCGCGCAAGCGACTGCTTCGAAGAACAGCGACCAACAATAAAGGATAAACGCGCGCTTGTTCGATGCAACGCACGAATCCGTCGAGCAGCTAAACAACGTCATTGCAAAGGTGAATGCGGTGGACAACGATTTGTATACCACTACGACGGTGCTACACAAGTCCATTATCCTATCTAATCAGGTTTCCGAAGTCGTCAGAGCTTGCCAGTTGGCTAAAACCGGCATAGTCGACTCAAATTTGCTGGACCATGGCGAAATTGAGACCATACTGAGGGAAGTGGACAACCTGCCATATAAGAATGTGATCGAAGCCATCGAGTTCTCTCGGCCAACCGTTGTAACCAATGGAACCTTGTTGCTATACATACTAGCGTTCCCTAAGGTTGCGGTTGAGAATTACCGCCTTATGCACCTGTACGCGACAATAGGCGAAGGGAAACAGATTATACTGGAATATCATAAGCTAGCCACAAGCTCGAGCGAAACCTATGCGGTTCTAGGAGATTGCCTTTCTATTGGCAATACCACTGTTTGCCGGGAAGAGGAACTGCAAAAACTGGAGGAGGCTAGCTGTATCCCTCGGCTACTGAAGGGCGGCCAGGCTAAATGCTCATATCAAAGAAGTAACCAACGAGTGGTTAAGCAAGTCGACGATGGAATGCTCCTCCTGACCAACTTCAACGGAACTCTGAGAACGGCCGCAAGGAACTACGACTTGATCGGCTCCTTTATCATACAATTTGACAATGAGACGATAACGGTCAACGGCCAAAACTATTCCAGTTACTCGGTCAGTCATCTAATGGCGATGCCGGCCGTATTGAGCCACATAACGGCCAGCAACTTTCAACTTTTCCTGGGATACGTCCACGACGTGAGCATGAAGAATTTGGAGAAGATGTCCAACGTGGCGAGTGAGCTTCTAGCCTCTTTTCTCACCGAGGCGGCACTCGCTATCTGTATACTCCTAGGCTTTTATTTCCTATGGAAGAAGCTGATGTCCACCAAAGGCATGCCCGATGTCCGCGAGATTGCCGCAAACTTAGAAGCATTGGGCCAAACCGAGCTGGGCAAGGCTCATTAATCTGCGGGACGCAGATCTTGAGGGGGGAGGAGTTATGAACCCTCTTCTTGAGCTCTTCGTCACACCCCCTCCCACCGGCCTGTCTCACACGCGCTTCCTCCGCTTTCGCCACTTTACGGTCACTCAACCCCCACTTCACAACGCTGACTTCGTTCCCCGCCCTTATCCATCAATACAACAAGGTACCCAACGACCCGCCGGCTGCGATGTGCTGCGTCTGCAGACGACACTTAGTTGCAGCCTAACTGCTGCGCCCGCAAAAAACATTGGTAACGCGATCACGCTACCGACGAACTGCTGCGTCTGCAACTTACGCCTGTTGCTATGGTGCAGCGGAGCCGCCGGACGTTGGATAAGCGACCGCCGACTTAGCACGGCTCATATTTCGGCGACTTGGCCGACTGCTATGCGGAGTCGCCCCTCACCCTGCCCCAGCAGCGAACGCTGCCTGCGATTCTGGAACCGTAGCTCTGATGGGAACCAGGCCCGGTCCCAGTCTTTAGTCTTTTACGGACACACAACCCAGGCACTAGCTGATCACTAATCTAAACCTTAAAGAATCTAAAATAAAGTTAACTATAAAGCTGAACCCTGTCGACTATTACTGTGAAGTAACACAGCATGTTAGCTGTTACATCGAGGAGAGGTATTCGGCAACGAGAGCCGAAAGCCCCGGTGCAAGTATGACTTGCGTTAACTTATATGCAAACCACCAAAACAAATACATACACACATACAACATTTCAAATACGAATTTATATGAACGGTGAAGTATATGATTTCTAAGACTGGGTACAGAACCACAAAATCACATATAAACTGCACACCTTAATAAAAAGAAAAATCTTTGAAACATGCACCCATATTCTCACTCTTTCAACACAAATGAAGTATTCAAATATTACATACATACACTAATACCACTATATTACAGAAATTAACGCACAAAAAACACACACCATTCAACAATAAACAAATAATTAAGAATCACTAAGTACATTATAAATTATATATTCCCTTTCTCTCTTAAATGTCAAAGAAATTAACACAAACTATAAAACAAACAACTCGCTCCGTATTAGGATCACACACACTTCCAAAAAGAGTCACACGTTCAGTTACTAAAAGAACTTCCGACTTTCGATGGTACTCCAGGCGAACTCGACAAATATATAACTAGCGTTGAAGAAATAATCATGCTCATTAGGGGTACCGACCAAACACCGTACGGACTTCTAACACTAAGGGCAATTAGGAACAAAATAGTTGGAAGAGCAGATGAAGCCCTAAACCTAGCTAACACCAAACTTATATGGGACGATATCGAAAGCAACCTACTACGTTTATATTCTAGCAAGAAAAGCGAAGCTACCCTCCTAGGCGAGCTCCAATCTCTCCCGGATAACCTAACCCTAGGGCAATTGTTCTTCGGCTTATCGAGGATTAGGAGCCAACTTATATCCACTACTTCCAATAGTGGACAGTCGGCCACAATCATCGAAGCCAAGAAAACACTATATGTCTGTTTAAATGCCTTCATTTCAAGAATTAGAGAACCACTTGAAACAGTCATCAGTTTGAAAGACCTCAAGACTATTGAAACAGCTTACGAGCTATGTCAAAGAGAAAGGGCTCGTTACCAAAACAGAAACCCATACCCCCCAAACACAAAACAACACCGAACGACGAACTAACAATTACAATAACAATAACAACAACAATCACAGAGACAACAACGACCGCAACAACCGTAAGTCATCTTACACCCAAAACCACTCAAACCGTTATTCAAACCCCAACTCCCAATATCGTCAATCAAACAATGGCAACAGAAATAGTAACCCGTTTAAAGACAATAAAACACCAAATTATGGGCTACACAACATAGAAGAAGAAAAACTCACCCAACACTGCCCTACCGACCTAAATTTTCAGGCATCCGCCTCAGGAACCCGACAGGATACATAAATCCCACCACACATGCAACATCCCTCCCATACATAACTCTAAACCTTCAACAAAAATTCCCCTTGTCATTTCTTATCGATACAGGATCCAATAACTCCTTCATTGACCCAGAATCTGCAAACCAACTAAAGTGCACAACACTACCAACATCCACTTCAATTACAACAGCATTAAATAGTTTCAAAATTGAGGAAAAGGCAATATTCCCAATGCCACCCGAGTTCAAAACCGAAGGTCAAATTACCCTACTTAAATTCAAATTTCACTCTTATTTTAACGGCCTCATAGGAATGGAAGTATTATCACACCTAGAAGCAAAAATAGACCAACTAGTAACCTCAAAGTCTACACTCCCAATATCCTTGTACACTAACCAGGCTTCAAAAATTTTTAACATCCCCGCCTACAGTAAAGTTATCTTACCACTACCGGTAAAGACAAATCATGGCGAATTCTATTGTTGCGCTACACAGCTAAATAATGAGTTAACCTTGTCAGAAGGACTATATAAAGCAAACAATAATATTGCCAATGTCGAAATCTCTAACAAATCCAACTCAGATAAACTGCTATACCTAGAATACCCCCTAGAAGCCATCTCCTACAACAAAAACGATCATATCGAATTCTTTAACATATCAGCTACACCTCTTAATAACGATACCCTCCAAGCCCCATTACAAATCCCAACAGAACATCTCAATCCAGAAGAAAAAGCAGCTTTAATAACCCTATGTAAACAATTTTGCGACATATTCTACAACCCAGAAACACCATTAACTTTCACCAACAAAATCACATACTCCATCCCCACCATAGACAACACTCCTATCCACGCAAAATCCTACAGATACCCTTTTGTCCAAAAAACAGAAGTCAAAAAACAAATCGATTCCATGTTAGATCAACAAATTATTAGATCTAGCCACTCCCCTTGGAGCGCCCCGGTATGGGTGGTCCCAAAAAAACTAGACGGTACAGGGAACAGGAAATGGCGACTTGTAATAGACTACCGGAAACTCAACGACAAAACCATTTCGGACAGATACCCCATCCCAAACATAAACGACATATTAGATAGCATAGGCAAAGCAAAATATTTTTCAAAGCTCGATCTAACTAGCGGTTTCCATCAAATTGAGATGGAACCAAAAGATATCGCCAAAACAGCTTTTACAGTCGAAGGGGGCCATTACGAATTCATACGGATGCCCTTCGGCTTAAAAAACGCACCGGCTACCTTTCAACGGGTTATGGACAGCGTCCTCGGCGACCTTAACGGCACCATTTGCTTAGTCTATCTCGACGATATTATAATTTTCTCGCCTTCCTTACAAAAACACCTATTGGACATAAAAATGGTATTCGAAAAACTTAGAGCGGCAAACTTTAAACTACAACCCTCGAAATCAGAATTCCTGAGCAAAGAGATAGAATTCCTAGGCCACATAGTCACACAAGACGAAATAAAACCAAACCCGAACAAGATAAGTGCGATCAAAAAATTTCCTTGCCCCACCAACAGAAAAGCTATCAAATCTTTTCTCGGTTTACTGGGGTATTATAGGAAGTTTATAAGAGACTTCGCTCGAATAACGAAACCCATGACTAAACAGCTGAAAGGAAAAAGACAAGTTACTACAGATAAAGATTTTGTAGACGCATTCGAACAGTGCAAAACTCTTCTTTCCAATGACCCGATACTCATACACCCAGACTTCAAAAAACCATTCATTCTTACTACGCATGCTAGTAACTTCGCGTTAGGAGCCGTACTATCCCAAGGCTCCTTACAGAACGATAGACCTGTATGCTTTGCCGGCAGGACCCTCTCTGACACCGAAGTCAACTATTCAACCATAGAAAAAGAAATGTTGGCAATAATATGGGCAGTAAAATACTTCAGACCATATATTTATGGCGTAAAATTTACCATTGTTACAGATCACAAGCCGCTAATATGGCTTATGAATTTCAAAGAACCCAATTCGAAAATAATTCGTTGGAGACTCCAACTCATGGAATACAATTTCGAAATAATTCACAAGAAAGGTTCACAAAATGTAATCGCAGACGCCTTAAGTAGAGCAGACCCAAATTTAAACCACAGCGAAACACTGACTGTTAAGCCTTGTCCCACATCCGAAAAACCTATTCACGAATTTAACACGCAACTCATACTAGAAATAGATACAAATACTTCTTGCCAAACTACAACACCATTCAAACAAAAGCTTAGAAAAAAGTATTCACAGCCCTCTTTCGATTTCGATAATATTGCTAAAATCTTGAAAGGAACCCTACAACCTAACAGGATTTGCGCATTCTTGGCAGACGATAATAATTCCGCATTAATCGAAAAAGCATTCTTAACTTACTTTGCACACAAAAAACACTTTAAAATTATCAGATGCAAATCACTTCTCCACGAAATTGTAGGAAACCCCGAACAAAACAAATTCATTCAGGAATATCACACTAATAAAAATCACAGAGGCATCGATTAAACATTCCTTCACCTCAAACGAGAAACCTTCTTCCCCAATATGAAAAGCAAAATCTCTGGACTAATTAGGAATTGAGAAACCTGTCTAAAACTCAAATACGACAGACAACCACAAAACATTGTATTTGAAATCCCAGAATCCCCAACGAAACCCCTCGATATAATACAAATAGACATCTACACCATTAACCATAATTTTAACCTGACAATCATAGACAAGTTCTCAAAATTCGCAGCTGTCTACCCCATTCCAAATAGAAACGGTATCAATTGCACCAAAGCAATCAAAAACTTTTTCAGTCAATTCGGACTACCCAAAAACTAATACACGACCAAGGAGTAGAATTCTGCAACGACATATTCCGCAAGTTTTGCTCTCAATATAATATACTTCTCCATGTCACATCCTTCCAGCAATCTTCAAGTAATTCTCCAGTAGAACGCTTACACTCCTCTTCGACAGAGATTTACAGAATAATACTAGACACACGAAAAAAACACAAACTGCCTACAGACCACGAAGAACTAATGTCAGAAACTGTAATAACCTATAATAACGCAATCCACTCCACCACTAAACACACCCCTTTTGAACTTTTTAATGGTAGGACCCATTTATTTGACAAAACATTAATACCCAATAATGAGCATGACTATTTAAATAAGCTAAATATGTTCCAAGATAAACTCAACTCCGAAATAAAGGAAAAATTGTCCACAAACGCCCAACAAAGAACAGAAAAGCTAAACACAAGCAGAGTAGAACCAAAACACTACAACCTAACAGCACAATTTTCAGAAAAGAAAACAGGAGAAATAAACTAACACCACGGTACTCCTTACACAGAACAGCAAAAGACAAAGGAAAAACCTTAGTAACCACAAAAAATCAAAAAATCCACAAATCAAAAGTTAGGAAAACATTCAAACCTCCAAATGACAAGCCTTTCCACCTGCATTCCAGATCTTGCCATGGGGCATACCAATCTATCCTCATCCACAACTTCAATAGCACCAACCTCTTAGCAAAAGTGCCGCTAGGGAAAACACTCGTGATAGGAAACTATAAGAAAATTAGCCACATAATCGATCTGTCCGAATACACCAACTGTATTGAAAAATTATACCAAACCATCGATACCCTAAGACACGATGAAACACTCACCGACTCTTTATCAATACTAAATGCTAAACTTGCCCAAACTCAAAGTAAAATAGACGCACTAACACCCTTTTCACGCCACAAAAGAGGTCTTATTAACGGGTTAGGTAGTTTAGTCAAAGTCGTCAAAGAATATAGAAACAGAAATTAACCACCTAAAAAGCCAAGTCACAACCATCGCAGATAACTTCGAAATACAGAACACGCTCAATGATGAAATTCAACTACGGTTCAAAAACTTAACAAGACACATTAACAATGAACAAGATTTGATTAAAAACTTCTTCGAAAACACTCAAAATACAATATACAAAAAAAATATATAACTACGAAGAAGAACTAAAGAAACTACAATATATAAATAGGCTTAACTTTAATATAGACTTATTACTTAGTCACCTAAGCGACATTATAGAAAGTACACTGCTTGCCAAAATTAATGTTATCCCAAAACTCATTTTAGATAAGACAGAAATAAACAAAATCAAACAAATTTTTGAAGATCAAAACTACACAATAACACATTTTTAACCTGTTAAAAATGAACACACTCAATCACCAAGACAAAATAATTTTCAGTATCAAAATACCTATTTTTCTAAATTTTACCTACGAAATGGCAAGATTAATTCCACTTCCAATAAATTCCACACAATTTGTAATAGCACTTAAGTACTAAATATATAATAACAAAAGTAATAGTATGTTTTCAACTATGTATAAATGCCCTGTAATAGAAGAACAATTCGTCTGTGAAATCGATTCTATAAATAATCTTAAATATAATACTTGCCTGGGACATCTTATCCAGAATAAGACCAGCTACTGCGACATAAAGGAAACGGGACTCACGACCGATGTGTTCGAGCCGGAAAAAGGCTTCATATTTGTATTTAACGGGAACAACCTCCCAATCATATCCTCCAACCAGACCATAACTAATATCAATGGATCAGCTATAATAAAGTATAACAATTGCAAATTACAAATCAATGAAATAAACTACGACAACACGGCGGTATCAACAGAAGAGCACCCCGACTTCTTCCTACCACCAATACGGAAATTAATAAAAACTTAACATACTCACCTTGGAAAGACTTCACCTGGATACACTCACAACATCCAACAAGCTACGGGTCGTCACGGCAGGAAACTTTCGACACTCGACAACCTTATACATTCTCTTCACCGTCTTCACAGTCGCCGTAATACTCACCTGGACACTTCGTAGAGACACCCACATCTTTCATACCAGGCCCGACCACATTCTTCCAATCGTCGCTCCACCAATTCCTCCGCTATGGCCGTCGCTCCAAACTGGGGGGGGAGGAATTACCGACCCATCGGTACAATACACCACCCCTCCCTCTAAACCACCACGCCTTCACAAGTGAAGACAGCGAACCGGGAAGCGTTGCGATACAAAGTCGCAACATAAACATCAACGACGAGTCAGCCGCCGACATCCGCCAAAAAGCTGACACCGCATTCCCTTCGCACAGACAACGCAGCGCATACAATCCCATATACATACTTGTTAACATACTTTCTGCTGCGTCAGATACTTTATTTCTAAGAACTCCAACATTGTAATACACTTATACATATTCACTGTTAGCTTATTTAAGACCAAAAAATAAAGACGACAGTCGGTCGAGATCTAGCAGCAAACACTTGTAGACGTATCCAATATTCAATCCGATCGAATTCCCTGACAGCTGTAGCTACTTTCAAGATCGGCTCCTCTCTTCTCTGCACCTGAATATCCCACGAAGCTCTCCGGAGATCACTGTGGCTACCTTCTGGATCAGCTCCTCTCTTTTCTGCATTTGAATACCCCGCGAAGCTCCCCCGGAGGTAACTCGGGCGCCGACGGGCCAGGGCCAGACTTCGAGGAATAAAAAAAAAAAAACACAAATCAAATCGTTGGTGTGGAAAGGGGGAAGACGATACAAGGTATCGATACGAAGCAGAAGTCAGCAACACACACACACACAGGCCCGTTAGAGCGCGAGAGCGGGACAGGGAGGGTACGCAGCCAAGAACCGTTAACGGTTAACACACACACACAGCTGCGGATTCCGTGGGAGGCGAGTATACGGACGGGAAAAGATCCGTTACCGGTACAGGCCCACGGAATAACGGCACAAGGAGCAGAAGCAAAACCGTGGTTTCGTCGCGGAGAGCGCGGCTCGAGCTGGTCTTTTCAGTTTGAGATCACCATGGCAGCACACGTGTTTCACGTCCGGGAAGTACGAGAGAACGGCGCCGGGGAACAGCCCGGGGGGATATGGAGTAGGGATTCCGGTTCCTACCTCCAGCTCCTGGCGTCACCCCTGGTGTCGCGATCTCCATCCCCGGGAAGTGTAGAGGACCCGGAGGAAATTCCGGACATCGAGCTCGAGGACGACCAGCCAATGGCGGAGACGGAGGGCGTGGCCGAGGTCATCACCCTCTCCTCGGAGAGCGAGGAAGACGATGACGGAGGCGAGACGGTCACGACGGAGGTGTCATCGGACGAGGACGAGACTGCGCGAAAGGCCAGGGCGCGGATGGCTTATCGGAGCGTCCGGCGGGCTACGCAGGGTCAGGGACGGATAAGCCTCGGGGTCGCGCCGCCGACCGAGGATCCGGTGGATATGAGACGATTTATGGAGGCACGAGTCGCCACCCTGCGGCGTTTCCAGCAGATGGTGGACGCGCGAAAGGTCGCCGACGCCGAGGCCGCATGGCAGGAGCGTTTGGCTCGGCTGCAAGAGGAGGAGGAAGCACTGTGGGCACCAGCCCCGGAGCCCACGCAGCCACTGGCAAGACAGCTACCGCCGACACCGCAGCCACCATTGCCGTTGACGCCGCCGCCGACTCGACCACCGCCGCCGCAGCCGCCGTTGCCGTTGACGCCGCCGCCACGGCAGCCGCCGCCGCCGATACCACCACGGATGACGGCGACCCAGTCACCGCCACCGACACCACCACGGATGACGCCAGCGCTGGCGCCGCTGCCGACGCCACCACGGCCGACGCGCACGCCGTCAACACCACCGCCGCAACCTCGCACGCCGACACCACCACCCCAGCAGGGGGAATGCCCACGATATGACAGGCAACAGGCGTGGGAGATTCCGCAGGTCGGCCGTCGGCCAGGTGGTCTGCACGATCGAGATGGGAGGGCGTCTGTGGCACCAACAGTCGGTGACGTGGACGTGGCCCGCATCGATGGAGACCGGGGACGCGCCGGAAGCCCGGGTTTGGGAAGAGGCGGAAGCGATCGGCTGGAGAACGCCGGACCAGGAGTCACGCGATCCGCGATTACGCGCCCGAGCAGAGGGTAAGAGGCCGGAAAAGGAGGTCCCGAGGGAGGAGAGCCCGGGAGAAGCAAACCCGGAGAAGAGGGAGTGGAGCTGGCCTGCACCAGGTGAGGCGCCGCCACCACCAAGGCTGCCGAGGCAAACGTCGTGCCCGGAAGAGCGGCAACCGCCGCCGCGCCCATGCCACTGCAGGCAGGCGTCGCTGGACGGGCAGAAGTGGAGGGAGGTGCCAACGGAAGACTGGCCGCTCCGGGTGGCCGAGGAAGCGGCTCGACAAGGAGCACGGAAGCGAAGAGTGCACTGGGCCAAGTTATTCGAGCTTGGCGGGCAGCGCCAACTCCTTAAGGTACGGAGGGGCGGGGAGGTAAGGGTAGCAGTCGCCGAATAAAGAACGCCAGACGGCAATAGAAAACCGTATGTCTGGGTTTTTTGTAAACAACACAGGCACAGTAACAGTCAAAAAAATGGGTGCGGGCATCTTCCGCAGCAGCCGTGATAACGCGCGAGGGGAGTGACGCGGGGCCAGGCGTGCGGGCCGGCATACGACGCGGAGCTGCTGCAGGCGCGGGACGGGAAGGCACTCGCAGAACGCAGGCGGGCCTCAGTTGACAGCACAGTCAGGCCTCCGGGGAGCGCGGGGCCAGGGGCAGCCGCCCGGAGCATGAAGGGGGCATACATGTGTTGGTGGAGCTGGAAGCGAGAGAGGATTTGTTAATATGGCGATACGCAAGAAAACGTTAGACTTACCTTTCATTGAGCTGCTACACCGAAGCACGTGAGGAAACAATTGGGATGGGAGCACCCCGATAGCGACTCTCGATCGATAGGATGCTCGTATGCGGCCACACTGGAGGTAGCGATCGGCACGAAATGGCAACGCCGGAATATCGACAGTGGCAACGACGCGTTGATATCGATAACAAGAGTTCGGCGATGTGCACAGGCGGTGTCGCGGATCGAATATTGTTATCGATAGGCTAGTTAGTATTTTTGAGAAGTCCGAATGTGGAAGGATTTGTAAGCCCATATGTGCCTGGGCACATTGTTTTTCGCCATTGTAAATTGCCGGGAAAATTTAGCTTTTCATTGTCGTGTAAGAGTTGGAGGACACACTGCGGTGAGCTAATAAGTTAAGTTAGTTGCAATTGTGAAACATTGAATTCTTCCAGAATAAAACGTGTTCTACTACCACGGATTAGTCTGCCTTTCTTTCGGGAACCAATGCGTGGGGTAGCCGTTTAAGGCAACTCCATGTGACGCACGACGACAACCTTTTATTCGCAGTCCTAGGGCGACTGCAGGGGCAACTTGCGCTGGAATGACGGTTTAGACGGCTAGCCAGGATTTGTGTGAGCACAGCCAGCGCTACGTACCGGCAGAGGAGTCGCAGCCAGCGACAGTGGCGTCGCAGTCAGCGACATAGAGGGACGCAGCCAGCGTCGAACGCCGGTACGAACGAGTCGCAGCCAGCGACAAGGAGACGCAAGAAGCGTCATTTGTGGAGACCGCAGCCAGCGGTCAGAAGGCACAAGGAGCGCCAAGCATCCGTGGCCGCAGCCATGCAGAGGAATTTGAGCTGCGTTGACGCCGAAGGAGGCCGTCTACTGTTCCGTATACTGCCGGTTACGCTGTACGGAGCGGGGCGAAAGGTGGATACGTATGCGCTCCTAGATGAGGGATCCTCCGTCACGATGATCGATGACGAACTACGAAGTTCTTGGAGTGCAAGGAGAGCGTCGACAGCTAAATATCCAATGGTTTGGAGGTAAGGCAACCAGAGAGCCTACCAACGTGGTGAGTCTGAAGATAAGTGGAGTTGGAAAGCCCACTCGCCATGTATTGAGAAACGTTTATGCCGTTTCGAGTTTGAGTTTGCCGATGCAGACATTTAGCCGACGAGATGTCCAGGGCGTGCACAGGGATGCGCGTCTGCCGATGAAGCCTTACAGCAACGTGGTGCCGAAGCTGCTCATCGGCCTGGATCACGGACATCTGGGGTTGCCACTTAGGACGAGGCGGTTCGCTCGAGAGGGACCGTATGCGGCCGCAACCGATCTGGGCTGGGTTGTGTTTGGGCCTGTAAGTGGGCAACCGACCACGCCGTCACCGACGCGATGGAGAAGATGGTGGAGGACTATTTCGACATGGAAAACTTTGGAGTGAAGACCGCGCCGCCGGTCGCAGACAGCGACGATGTTCGGGCCCAAAGGATACTCGAAGACACCACGGTGAAAGTGGGGCGTCGCTACCAGACGGGATTACTCTGGAAGGACAACCACGTTGTGCTGCCACCGAGCTATGAGATGGCGTACAGGAGGCTGGTCAACGTCGAGAAGAAGATGAAGCGCAACAAGCCGTTGGCGCAGGAATACGATCGGATTATAAAGGATTACGTGTCTAAAGGAGACACGCCAGGATGAAGCATCAAAATGTGGATGCTACGATTGCGGAGATCCGGACAAAGTTCTGGGTCACAAAGATGAGGCGTGTGATGCGGAGAGTCATCTCATCGTGCAACGAGTGCAAGTTGCAGCGAGCGCGGCCGATGCCGCCGATAATGGGACCCCATCCGGAAGACAGACTGGATGCGGGTGGATGGCCATTCAAATACACAGGACTGGACTACTTTGGGGCACTGCTGGTGACTGTGTCCCGTCACAAGGAGAAGCGTTGGGTCGCCTTGTTTACGTGTTTGACGACAAGGGCGATTCACCTGGAGCTGGCGCATGACCTGTCGACGGATTCCTGCATAATTGCGATCAGGAACTTCGTCTGCCGTAGAGGGCCAGTATATAGACTGCGCAGCGATAACGGCAAGAACTTCGTGGGAGCTGAGAGGGAAGCCAGGCGCTTTGGTGACGTATTCGAGATGGAGAAGCTTCAGAGTGAGTTGTCCAGCAGAAGCATTGAATGGGTTTTTAATTGTCCAGCGAACCCGTCTGAGGGCGGAGTTTGGGAGCGCATGGTGCAGTGCGTCAAGAGAGTACTGCGTCATACCCTGAAGGAAGTTGCGCCGAGGGACCATGTATTGGAGAGTTTCCTGATTGAGGCGGAGAATATTGTAAACTCGCGTCCGCTCACCCACTTGCCTGTGGATGCGGACCAGGAGGCGCCGTTGACGCCAAACGATTTACTCAAGGGAGTAGCCAATCTGCCGGATACGCCTGGATTGGATGCGGATCTGCGCAAGGAGCGTTATACGAGGAAGCAGTGGAGGATTGCTCGCCTGCTACGAGACCGTTTCTGGAGGACGTGGGTCATGGAGTACCTGCCTACGCTTGTGCGCCGCGAGAAGTGGTGCCGCCGAACGGAGCCCATCCACCAGGGTGATATGGTCTTCGTCTGCGATCCTGCCTTGGCCCGACGAGAGTGGCGCAAGGGCATCGTGGAGGAGATCTACAGCGGAGCTGATGGAGTCGTCAGACGCGCTAAGGTGCGCGTGAACGACAACGGCCTATCTAAGACAATGATGCGACCCGTCTCTAAACTTGCAGTTTTGGATTTGAGTGAAGCGGTTCATCACGGGGTCGGGGATGTCGCGGATCGAATATTGTTATCGATAGGCTAGTTAGTATTTTTGAGAAGTCCGAATGTGGAAGGATTTGTAAGCCCATATGTGTCTGGGCACATTGTTTTTCGCCATTGTAAATTGCCGGGAAAATTTAGCTTTTCATTGTCGTGTAAGAGTTGGAGGACACACTGCGGTGAGCAAATAAGTTAAGTTAGTTGCAATTGTGAAACATTGAATTCGTCCAGAATAAAAAGTGTTCTACTACCACGGATTAGTCTGCCCTTTCTTTCGGGAACCAATGCGTGGGGTAGCCGTTTAAGGCAACTCCATGTGACGCACGACGACAGGCGGAAACAGGGATGAGCGGTGAGTGGAAGGCGGGAGAATTTGAATGTCGAACAGATGGAGCAGAATCGACAGCAGCACCGGATGGAAGGAACAGGGAAGCGGCCTATACGAAGGGACACCGGGGCGGAGGACCGCCGGGACCAACAGTTTTTAAAAATTTCCGAAGGAAGGGGGAGATGTGAGGAGTCTTATAACTCCCCACAAATCTCGTGTAGAGGAGCGGCCTAGCAACAGCCGCGATGAAGGGCAAAGCGGAAAGACCGTGAGTTAACGGTACCGCGGTGGACCTTGGACTCCGCTGGCCAAGGGCGAAGAGGTCGAACGGTAACGGTGCGGGCACAAAGAGGACGCACCGTGAACTAACGGTACCGCTGTGGACCTTGGACCCCAGCGAGTCAAGGGCAACGACGACTTTTCGGATCCCTGCGAACTTGTTTTACGTGGCGCGTTCCACACTGAAGGGATTACAACCACGACACCCTGAACACCCACAAGTGAGCATATGGTGCATGTGTCTGGATACGCCAGACAAGCGTCCCGGACTAGAAGCTATAGCTATGTACATAGCGACCACCCCGGTAGCAATTCGAGTACTTCCTTGCCGGGCAAACACTCCCCCTTGCTGAGGAGCGAGATCTACCTAAAATCTCTACTGATCTCTGGGTCACAGCACCCGAGTTTTGCGCAACCAGCACCGTAACTCAAACGTCGAACATGAAGGCTCTACCCGCGATATGGGTACCAACCACAGCCACCACGATACTCCCACCTGGGGGCCTACCTCAATGTGCAGTCTTGGATAGCTGCACAACCCGTGGTACCGAAAGAGAGGCTCGGTGGGCCTCCTCCTTTTGCTCCGACAAGCATGGTTAGAGGAACCTGTCGCTATATTAGTCGCCTCTTACGACAAGCAATAGCGGACTGTGGAAGTATTCTCGCCCGCTAACCACACGGCGAAGTTGTTGGGCTAAACACCCCTCCTCCTCCGGAACACTTCGTCCGCAAACACTGCCAGCCGTTGAGTCCTCTGTTGATCTTTCAGGATTCTCTCGAAGGTCCAGTTTTCGCCAAGGCGCTGCACTCCAAGTCCATCGAGGTTCCGCAAATCTGCATATAGGGGGCAAGCGCACAATACGTGCATCCAGTCCTCATATGGATCTCCACATGCGCAAGCGGTGGTATCGCCGAGGGCTCTCCCGTGCAAAAATGCGTTGAACGACCCGTGCCCTGTCAGCAGGAAAGACGTCCTCATCGAGAATCCAAAACTTGGATCCCGATAGGCGAGAGTGACGTATGGGATAAATCTATGCGTCACCCGTCCTGGTTCGCTGTCATCATCCCATCTGTTTTGCCAACTCTGCAGTAAACACTCATCTATTGAGCTCGAGATGGCTTCGTGATGATCCACTAGGATGGCTGCCTTCCTTCCCTCGCCGGTCGGTGAAAACCCTCATTCCTTCAGGCAGCACATCCATTCCGTCCCCGCCGAGATACGGCTCCCGCACCAGCGCCAACATAAGCTCCGATCTCCTGAGTCGGACTCCGAGCTCGATGGTCGCAGCTCGGCCTCGGCCACAGTTCGCTTGGATTAAGCTAAACATTAATGTCTAGCTTGCACCCTCGCCAGCAACGCCCCGTATATCGGGCAAACGCTCGAGAGCATGTAAAGCCCCGAGGGTTGCCCTCTGTGACGGCAGTTCCGGCAGTCCACCGGGTTTTGGCACTTTGCCGCGGTGTGGCCGTGTTGCCCGCACTGGCGGCAAACATTGTCCTTCTGCCGGCAATCGCTGACCTTGTGGTCGAAACCCACGCATCTGTGGCAGGCGTATGTGCGGACCTGTGATCGGCATCGAAATGAAAACCACTTGATGTAAACACGACCTACATCAAGCTTCGCCATCGCCCGGCCGTATACCTCTAGCGTCACATTTACTGTGGCGCCGTCAGTTACCGACCACGCCTTGGTCACCAGGTGCACGGACTTCTTAAACTGGGACAGAGTCATTTCCACGTCTCGCGGACCTTGGTGGTCCGCGGGGCATCGGTGGGTGCAACCTGCTGCATCTGGGAAGCATTGGCGGCCGTATTCTTCAACGGATTCGACGACGGCGGCGGCGGTGGCGGCATAGCGAGCCGCGTCTCCAGTTCTCCACACCGGAGCATTAACGCCAACACTAGCTCATCGTAGCGGCTGATAGCATACGAGAGCTCTTCCGTGTCCACTTCTCCTAGGCTGCGGAAGCTGCTTCTCACCATGCGCTGGGTGGCCGACAGCTCTGCCATCATGGCTGCTTGCCCAGCACGGGCGGCAGCAGTAGCGGCAGTGGCAGTGGTGGCAACAATTTTAACGGCAGTGAAAACGGCGGAGGCAGCAGTGTGGTCGGCAGCAGTGTGGTCGGCAGAAGTGTGGTCGGCAGCAGTGTGGTCGGCAGTAGTGTGGTCGGCAGCAGGGGCAGCAGTGGGATCAGCAGCGGGGGCAGCAGCTGGCAGGTCAGCAGCGGGGGCACCAGCTGGCAGGTCAGCAGCGGGGGCAGCAGCTGGCAGGTCAGGGGCAGCATCAATGGCAGCGTTTGATGTAGCCGCTTGGGCGTCCTCCAGCGACGAAAACGCCTCCTCCAGTACACCAACGGGTTCTGGCACTCCATTCGATGCCAGGGCAACCAGTTTCGCCTGCGTTGGCGCCGAGCTCTTAGAGGCCAGATGGCTTCTACGCCTGCCTCGTCTGGCTTTCCTCGAGGCTCAAGGCACTCGCCCCGCTGTCGCTCTCCATCGGCATTACTCCGATGGTGGCTCCTCCTTCCGTCGACTCCAGCAAACGTATGCTCACTGACACGAGCAGTGACTACCACCAATAAGCTTTGTCCCCACTTTTCAAAAAGCTCACCTCGCAACACGGGCTGAGTGGAAAATTTGCAATAATTTATAATAATTTATTGCTAATAACTTCCAAACCGCTCGTTTTTTTTCACACGAAAATTTGCACACCATTTCCGCGGAGCACTAAATCACCGATTTAATCACTTTCCAAACAAGAAAAACGTAGTTCTTCGCAATCTGTGGTACCCGTCGTACCGAAAAAGAGGCTTGAAGGGCCTCCTCCTTTTGCTCCGACAAGCATGGTTAGAGGAACCTATCGCTGTATTAGTTGCATCTTACGGCAAGCAACAGAGGACTGTGGAAGTATTCTCGCCCGCTAACCACACGGCGAATATGTTGGGCTAAACACCCCTCTTCCTCTGGAACACTTCCTCCGCAAACACTGCCAGCCGTTCAGTCCTCTCTTGATCATTCAGGATTCTCTTGAAGGTCCAGTTTTCGCCAAAGCGCTGCACTCCACGTCCATCAAGGTTCAAATCTGCATATAGGGGGCAAGCGCACGATACGTGCATCCAGTCCTCATATGGATCTCCACATGCGCAAGCGGTGGTATCGCTGAGGGCTCTCCCGTGCAAAAATGCGTTGAACGACCCGTGCCCTGTCAGCAGGAAAGACGTCCTCATCGAGAATCCAAAACTTGGATCCCGATAGGCGAGAGTGACGTATGCGATAAATCTATGCGTCACCCGTCCTGGTTCGCTGTCATCATCCCATCTGTTTTGCCAACTCTGCAGTAAACACTCATCTAGGCGAGTCTTCCTCTGCTTCCAGCTTAGACACGCAATGTCCTCGCCGTAAAGCTAGTCGTTTTTTTTTTTTCTTTTTTTGTCAAGCCAGTCGTTTTCTTCCCGTCTGCAGTTAGCTTGCCCCTCGGCATGACGAGAGAGTTTGCTAAGCCACATGGGGGACACTGCATTCGCGTCGAGGCCCAGGATTGCGGGGGTTCTGCTGGCCTGCAGCAGGACCGCATCCATGTACCGGAGGTACGGTTCCAGAGGTGCATCGAACTGGCAGTATGCGGCGCAAAGAAAGATTGAGCCAAAACTCCCTTTAACGACCACACATACGCCATAATCTGTGGTGAGGGTCTCCACTGGCATACAGATGGCTTCGTGATGATCCACTAGGATGGCTGCCTTCCTTCCCTCGCCGGTCGGTGAAAACCCTCATTCCTT
The DNA here is from genome assembly GCF_016746395.2 of Drosophila simulans. Lineage (NCBI taxonomy): Eukaryota > Metazoa > Arthropoda > Insecta > Diptera > Drosophilidae > Drosophila > Drosophila simulans. Next base: position 21,179,249 of record NC_052525.2, on the reverse strand, counting down.
CAGGCAGCACATCCATTCCGTCCCCGCCGAGATACGGCTCCCGCACCAGCGCCAACATAAACTCCGATCTCCTGAGTCGGACTCCGAGCTCGATGGTCGCAGCTCGGCCTCGGCCACAGTTCGCTTGGATTAAGCTAAACATTAATGTCTAGCTTGCACCCTCGCCAGCAACGCCCCGTATATCGGGCAAACGCTCGAGAGCATGTAAAGCCCCGAGGGTTGCCCTCTGTGACGGCAGTTCCGGCAGTCCACCGGGTTTTGGCACTTTGCCGCGGTGTGGCCTTGTTGCCCGCACTGGCGGCAAACATTGTCCTTCTGCCGGCATTCGCTGACCTTGTGGTCGAAACCCACGCATCTGTGGCAGGCGTATGTGCGGACCTGTGATCGGCATCGAAATGAAAACCACTTGATGTAAACACGACCTACATCAAGCGCAGCATCAATGGCAGCGTTTGATGTAGCCGCTTGGGCGTCCTCCAGCGACGAAAACGCCTCCTCCAGTACACCAACGGGTTCTGGCACTCCATTCGATGCCAGGGCAACCAGTTTCGCCTGCGTTGGCGCCGAGCTCTTAGAGGCCAGATGGCTTCTACGCCTGCCTCGTCTGGCTTTCCTCGAGGCTCAAGGCACTCGCCCCGCTGTCGCTCTCCATCGGCATTACTCCGATGGTGGCTCCTCCTTCCGTCGACTCCAGCAAACGTATGCTCACTGACACGAGCAGTGACTACCACCAATAAGCTTTGTCCCCACTTTTCAAAAAGCTCACCTCGCAACACGGGCTGAGTGGAAAATTTGCAATAATTTATAATAATATATTGCTAATAACTTCCAAACCGCTCGTTTTTTTTCACACGAAAATTTGCACACCATTTCCGCGGAGCACTAAATCACCGATTTAATCACTTTCCAAACAAGAAAAACGTAGTTCTTCGCAATCTGTGGTACCCGTCGTACCGAAAAAGAGGCTTGAAGGGCCTCCTCCTTTTGCTCCGATGTAGTATGTGCATATATCGAGGGTACACTGTACCTATAAAGACACAGCAACACTTAGTTGCATTGCATAAATAAATAACTCAAGTGAGCGTGATATAAGATCACCCATTTATGCTTCAAGCTAAGTCAGCATTCCCACGCTGGCCGCTGGCCATATATGCGCATAAGCCCTCTCTCTCATATACATATATATATACGCTGCTCTTCTGCCGCTGTCGACGGCAGCGCAGTCGACAGCTTTCTTATGTATTTAGGCTAAGATCAATTATTATGAACAATAAAGATTCATTTTTCGAAGAACAATCATAAAATGGCACTGACGTGCTCGCCTGAGAAGACTATTCTACCTTGCATTCAACTACTGGACTTACATGGCGTATATTGATTTATTACATGGCGACCGTGAGGCAGGAGCCTGCGATCTGAGGACTACTGAGAAAATGCTGCTAATATTGCCGATTTGATTTAAGAATTCTAAACAACGACAACAAGTGTGAGAGGCAGGCCGCCCCTTACACCAGTGCGGGAGACCTAGAGACGGGACACTGATGGAAAAAAGAAACAAAAATACTGAGTGAGTAGAGTGTGGTAATGGGCAAACGCGGATGTCAGAAAAACAAAATAAATAAAGGTATAGCACATATTAAGTGGCTATTATATACAAATAAAACACCGCCCCCATGGGCAACGGCACAGAAATTAACTGCCGAATTAGACTTTCTGAAAGAAAACCTCCAGCAAAGAAAGCCGAATACCACAACTCACTCAGCAAAAATAGAAATAATCAATGAAGAAATAACTGAAAATTCACCATCTCCCAAGCCGAAAAGACCCGACGTCTGCCCGAACGACTGCCCTCGACCATTGTACGCCGCAACAGCAATTAGCACGGCATCCTGCGAGGATAGGAAAAATATAAAGGATTAGGATAAAGGATAAAGGATTCCACCGGCGCGCCGCACATGACAACAGCGAATGTCTCCCGTCCGCGGGACCAAAGCCCATGACCATACAGGAGTACAAGGCACGGACTGCAGCGAGGGAGCAGCCACCTAAAAAGAAGAGGGGTGGCCGCCGGATTAAGTTGCTCAGCGCCCGGAGGCTCAACATCGAACTACTGAAGACGGCAACTAATGAGGAAGACCGGCAGCGCTACAAAGAGCGCCTTGCAGCCATCAATAAACAACTTCGTGGTGCGAAGTAAAGCGGCGGGCTGCGTTATACGCCATAGCCTCAACCGCCCAAATATTATATTAATGTTGTCGATGCGGTTTCCGCTGCAACAAAATTACTAACTTATCAGGGACCCATTTCATAACTAACACATTATACTCAGTCTTAAACTTAAAATAAGTAATAATATTGTAAAATTGCAAATTGCAACCGATGTAAACTGAGTATAATGAATTCATCCATCAAGTAAAAATATGTTTAACAACAGTTTAGACCTATTAAAATTTCGAACTATATTTATATCTGATCGAGATAACAATAATTGACCAATTCTCAAAGTTAAAATTCTATTTGTACTTTTGATATACAAATAAAGACTAATTTTCCCCATATCAAAATGGGACATAAACAGTCGAAAGCGGACGACAACACCGCAAATGTTGTCAATACAATAGAAGTCGTGGATACAACCCCACAGTTAAACTCAATGTACATACTACTTTTGATTTTAGTTATCCTATCAGCCTTTAACCTGGCCTTAAAACTTTATCAGTTTCACAAAAGATCGTTGAAAAAGACTTACATGAGTCGAGCCAATGATTTAGACAAAATCTAATAGAAACTACACCAAAAAGGTACAAGTGCGATTACATCGCTAAAATGTACATACATGGAATGGCTAAACTTAACCATATCCATAAACAATATTAGAGATGCTTTTGATAAATCCTATAAATGTATTAATAAAACCGCGCTGATAAAAACTCAGACGCTTATTTTTCACATAAAGGTATTGATAACACAATACAACACATTACAAAACCTAATAGTAACAAACAAAAGCAAACTCACTGAAGAACATAAAGTCCAATGCTTTAAAGTTCTCAGTTCATTTGGTAAAAGACTACATAATACCAGTGTTAGACACAGTATTATAATAGAAGTCCCAACAGAACTAACCAAAATAGCGGAATTCGACGAAAGCCAGTTAAGAGACTTGGACGAGTCGCAGCCGCTAGAAGATTTAGATATCGAAAGCGATATCGAATCAATAGAAGAATTAAAATTTAATACCGTACAACCAAATACAAGAAACATGGCCAACGCATTAGAAGCTCAGAGAGCATACGTTAAACAGGTATCTGCCACAGTACCTGAATTCGATGGTAAGAAACTCCATTTAAACAGGTTTGTGACAGCACTAAAGTTGACGGATCTAACTAAAGGAGATCAAGAAGCTTTAGCAGTAGAGGTCATAAAGACCAAAATTATTGGCCCATTAAACTATAAAGTAGAACATGCGACAACGATACAGGCAATAATTACCATATTGCAGGCAAACGTAAAAGGCGAATCGCCTGACGTTATAAAGGCCAAATTAATAAATGCCCAACAAAGAGGCAAGACCGCGTCTCAGTACGTTACAGAAATAGACAGTATGCGTAAGCAGCTCGAGGCAGCTTACATAGACGGCGGATTAGACGCCGATAATGCTGACAAATTCGCGACTAAAGAGTCGATATCAGCAATGACCAAAAACTGTGCCAACGAGGCACTTAAAATGATCTTAACTGCAGGTACATTTAGTACATTCAACGACGCAATGGAAAAATACATACATTGCAGTACAGAAATAACCGGCAATTCAAACACAGTCTTATTCTATAATGGGAATAATAGACGTGGTAATTATAATGCCTACTATCGCGGTAGAGGCAGAAATAATTATAACCAGAATTATAACCAGAATTATAACCAAGGTTATAACCAAGGTTATAATAATAACAACAGAGGTCGCGGAGGCTACCGCGGCCACGGTAATAACAGAGACAGAGGTAACCGAAGGGGTAACCAAAGTCAGAATAATAATAACAACCGAAATGTGCGTAACGTACAATCGGAAAACAGCCAGACCCCCTTAAGCGATCAACAGTAAAAGTGTTTAAAATAAACCTAAATCTGAGTATTTTCATTAAGACAAAAAACCATATAACAAACACAGTTCTTACATTACTAATAGACACAGGTGCAGAAATTTCATTGCTAAAAGCCAAAGCAAAGGAATATAATAATATAAATTTCAGTAATATATCAAATATTACAGGTATTGGGCAAGGAACCATACAGTCTATAGGAACAGTAGATCTTGACATACGCATTCAGGATGTTCTAGTGCCACATGAATTTCATGTAGTACCTGAGAATTTTCCGATACCATGCGATGGCATAATCGGTATAGATTTTATCAAGAAATACAATTGCGTATTCGAGTTTCAAAATAACAAAGACTGGTTCACAATAAGACCCAATAACTTCAGTAGACAGATTAATGTACCAATTACACATAACTTAGACTCCAACACACTCTTATTGCCAGCTAGATGTGAAGTAATCAGACAAGTCAAATTACTCACTAACGAAAAAACGGTGGTAGTACCAAATCAGGAGCTGCAACCGGGTATAATAGTAGCAAGCACCATTGCCGATAGCAAAAACGCATTGATTCGCATTATAAATACAAATAATAAAGACGCCATAATAGATGGCGCGAAGATCAAATGCGAATCAATGAAAGACTATGACATTTTTACAACACCAGTAGAAAAGGAAAATAGAACTGAAGAAATTTTAAAACAATTAAGATTCCCTAAACAATTCAATAATGTACTAACTAAGTTATGCACCGAGTTTAGCGATATTTTTGGTCTAGAAACAGAACCAATATCGGCTAACAATTTCTACAAACAAAAACTCAGATTAGGGGAAAAAACACCGGTCTATATAAAAAACTATCCCATGGCAGATAGCCAAAAACCAGAAATCGCCAGACAGGTAAAAAAATTAATAGATGATGGAATAGTTGAACCATCAATGTCTGAATATAATAGTCCATTACTTTTGGTTCCAAAGAAACCACTTCCGAATTCGACGGAAAAAAGATGGCGATTAGCAGTTGACTATCGTCAAATAAATAAGAAACTATTATCAGACAAATTTCCACTTCCAAGAATAGAAGATATTCTTGATCAATTAGGAAGAGCAAAGTATTTTTCATGTCTCGACCTAATGTCTGGATTCCACCAGATAGAACTAGAAAAAAGGTATAGAGATATAACGTCATTTTCAACAGCCAATGGCTCATATCGCTTCACGCGACTACCATACGGACTGAAAGTAGCACCAAACTCCTTCCAACGTATGATGACACTCGCATTTTCTGGTCTTGAACCATCGCAAGCATTTCTATATATGGATGATTTAGTAGTAATAGGTTGTTCAGAAAAACATATGCTCAAAAATTTGACTAACGTATTCGAGCTATGTAGACGACATAATTTGAAACTACATCCAGGGAAATGTTCTTTCTTTATGAAAGAAGTAACATATTTGGGTCACTAATGTACCGATAAAGGTATACTCCCAGATGACACTAAATATGCAGTTATAGAAAAATATCCTATACCAACAGATGCCGACAGTGCTAGGCGTTTCGTAGCCTTCTGTAATTATTACAGACGTTTCATTAAAAATTTTTCTGATCATTCACGCCACTTAACGAGGCTTTGTAAAAAGAATGTCCAATTCGAATGGACAGCAGAATGCAATAATGCATTCGAATATCTTAAAAGAGAATTAATGAAACCAACATTACTACAGTACCCAGATTTCAGCAAAGAATTTTGCATAACAACCGATGCTAGTAAACAGGCATGCGGAGCGGTACTTACACAAGATCACAATGGTCAACAACTTCCAGTGGCATACGCTTCAAGAATGTTCACTCAAGGTGAAAGTAATAAGTCCACTACAGAACAAGAATTAACGGCCATTCATTGGGCCATAAATCATTTTCGACCATACATATATGGCAAGCATTTCATGGTAAAAAGCGATCATAGACCATTGTCATACCTATTCTCTATGAAAAATCCAAGTTCAAAACTCACTCGTATGAGGCTGGATTTAGAAGAGTATGACTTTACTGTAGAATATCTTAAGGGGAAAGATAACCATATTGCGGACGCCTTGTCTCGCATAACAATAAAAGATCTGAAAACAATCAACAGAGAAATATTAAAAGTTACCACCAGATCAAAAGCTAAACAGGAAAATTCCTGTAAAGACGAAGCAATAGTCAAAATACAAGAGGAAAAAGAGCAAACAATAGAAAAGCCCAAAGTCTATGAAGTTGTCAATAATAATGACACAAAGAAATATGTTTTAATCAAAATAGATAAACACAAGTGTTTATTAAAACGAGGAAAAACAATTGTTTCACGCTTTGATGTTGATGACTTGTATTCTAATGAAACATTTGATCTAAATCAATTCTTTCAAAGGCTTATTTCAAAAGCCGGAATGCATAAAATAACAAAAATGCGAATATCACCAAGTGAACAGATGTTCCAATTTGTATCACTAAATGAATTTAAAATAAAGGGCAACCGAGTACTCGAAAAAGTAGAACTAGCTATTCTACAAAAGGTGATAATTATAGACAAAAATGACGAAGCTCAGATTAAAGAAATTTTGACAAAATTCCATGATGATCCTATAGAAGGAGGCCACACTGGTATTTCGCGAACCCAGTCAAAAATCAAAAGATTTTATTATTGGCCCCAGATGACCAAGACAATCTCAAAGTATGTAAAGACTTGTTTGAAATGTCAACAAGCCAAAATTACAACACATACGAAAACTCCATTAACATTGATGCCAACGCCAGCAACAGCATTTGATACTGTTTTAATTGATACCATTGGTCCACTACCGAAATCGGAAGACGGAAATGAGTATGCAGTTACAATCATATGCGATCTAACCAAGTTTTTAGTCACTATTCCAACACCGAATAAAAGTGCTAAAACAGTTGCAAAGGCTATATTTCAATCATTTGTACTGAAGTACGGTCCAATGAAGACGTTCATTACGGATCAAGGCACGGAATACAAAAATTCACTTATGAATGAATTATGCAAATATATGCATATAGAAAATCTAACATCTAGCGCTCACCATCATCAAACTTTAGGAACAATAGAAAGAAGCCACCGAACTTTTAATGAATATATACGTTCATACATATCGGTTGACAAAAGTGATTGGGACATTTGGTTACCATATTTCACTTATTGCTTCAATACAACACCCTCAATAGTCCATGACTACTGCCCATACGAACTAGTATTTGGCAGACTACCCAGACAATTCAAAGATTTCAGTAAGATAAACAAAATAGACCCAATATACAACTTAGACGACTACTCTAAAGAGCTTAAATGCAGACTAGAAATGTCGTACAACAGAGCAAGAAGAATGTTAGAAAAAGCAAAAGCGGATAGAAAATTAAGATATGATAGGAATACAAATAATTTCGAATTAAAAATAGGAGATAAAGTATTACTTAGAAAAGAAACAGGTCATAAGTTAGATAAAAGATACGAAGGTCCTTATGACGTAGTAGATATAGGAATAAATGACAATATAACCATTAAAACAGGAAGTAAGAAACAACAAATAGTACATAAAGATAGGCTTTAGAATGAAAAAAAAAAAGGGCAATCATTGCCAAACCTTTCATAATAAAACTTAAATAACGGCCTGATCAGCCAAAACAATATAACAAAGACATAGATATAATCGAATTTTTATTAATTCAAAATACATACATATTTTTTCTTTATTCATTTAAAAATTCTATATCATAAATAATGTTAATTCATTAAAAATAATATTTAAGTAATTTTTATTTTATAATGATAATATAGCTGATAGAAAATAACTTCATTTCTTTACGTTATTTTAAAAAAAGGGGGGAGGTGTAGTATGTGCATATATCGAGGGTACACTGTACCTATAAGTACACAGCAACACTTAGTTGCATTGCATAAATAAATAACTCAAGTGAGCGTGATATAAGATCACCCATTTATGCTTCAAGCTAAGTCAGCATTCCCACGCTGGCCGCTGGCCATATATGCGCATAAGCCCTCTCTCTCAAATACATATATATATACGCTGCTCTTCTGCCGCTGTCGACGGCAGCGCAGTCGACAGCTTTCTTATGTATTTAGGCTAAGATCAATTATTATGAACAATAAAGATTCATTTTTCGAAGAACAATCATAAAATGGCACTGACGTGCTCGCCTGAGAAGACTATTCTACCTTGCATTCAACTACTGGACTTACATGGCGTATATTGATTTATTACACCGACAAGCATGGTTAGAGGAACCTATCGCTGTATTAGTTGCATCTTACGACAAGCAACAGAGGACTGTGGAAGTATTCTCGCCCGCTAACCACACGGCGAATATGTTGGGCTAAACACCCCTCTTCCTCTGGAACACTTCCTCCGCAAACACTGCCAGCCGTTCAGCCCTCTCTTGATCATTCAGGATTCTCTCGAAGGTCCAGTTTTCGCCAAAGCGCTGCACTCCACGTCCATCAAGGTTCAAATCTGCATATAGGGGGCAAGCGCACGATACGTGCATCCAGTCCTCATATGGATCTCCACATGCGCAAGCGGTGGTATCGCTGAGGGCTCTCCCGTGCAAAAATGCGTTGAACGACCCGTGCCCTGTCAGCAGGAAAGACGTCCTCATCGAGAATCCAAAACTTGGATCACGATAGGCGAGAGTGACGTATGCGATAAATCTATGCGCCACCCGTCCTGGTTCGCTGTCATCATCCCATCTGTTTTGCCAACTCTGCAGTAAACACTCATCTAGGCGAGTCTTCCTCTGCTTCCAGCTTAGACACGCAATGTCCTCGCCGTAAAGCTAGTCGTTTTTTTTTTTTTTTTTTTTTGTCAAGCCAGTCGTTTTCTTCCCGTCTGTAGTTAGATTGCCCCTCGGCATGACGAGAGAGCTGGCTAAGCCACATGGGGGACACTGCATTCGCGTCGAGGCCCAGGATTGCGGGGGTTCTGCTGGCCTGCAGCAGGACCGCATCCATGTACCGGAGGTACGGTTCCAGAGGTGCATCGAACTGGCAGTATGCGGCGCAAAGGAAGATTGAGCCAAAACTCCCTTTAACGACCAGACATACGCCATAATCTGTGGTGAGGGTCTCCACTGGCATACAGATGGCTTCGTGATGATCCACTAGGATGGCTGCCTTCCTTCCCTCGCCGGTCGGTGAAAACCCTCATTCCTTCAGGCAGCACATCCATTCCGTCCCCGCCGAGATACGGCTCCCGCACCAGCGCCAACATAAACTCCGATCTCCTGAGTCGGACTCCGAGCTCGATGGTCGCAGCTCGGCCTCGGCCACAGTTCGCTTGGATTAAGCTAAACATTAATGTCTAGCTTGCACCCTCGCCAGCAACGCCCCGTATATCGGGCAAACGCTCGAGAGCATGTAAAGCCCCGAGGGTTGCCCTCTGTGACGGCAGTTCCGGCAGTCCACCGGGTTTTGGCACTTTGCCGCGGTGTGGCCTTGTTGCCCGCACTGGCGGCAAACATTGTCCTTCTGCCGGCATTCGCTGACCTTGTGGTCGAAACCCACAGTTATTTTCATGGAGCTCCTTCATAAATTCCTCTGGGCCGATAGCTGTGTCGACGTCATAGACGACGACCTTCGGCTTCTCGGCCGCATTCCGTGCCACATTCAGTCCAACTTCAGCGAATCTTTTTGATGCTACCACCTTCTGCAGCTCTCCAACTGAAGGAGTACGAATGATCGCACCACCACCTCGACGGAGCTCACGTACCTCATGTACTCTGACTCCGAGAGAGGGTGCAACCATCGTTCGCACCTTTTCCGCTATAGCTTTCCCCGATAGCGCAGGGTCGTCGCACTTCACCACCGCTGACCACGTCTCGCGGACCTTGGTGGTCCGCGGGGCAGCGGTGGGTGCAACCTGCTGCATCTGGGAAGCATTGGCGGCCGTATTCTTCAACGGATTCGACGACGGCGGCGGCGGTGGCGGCATAGCGAGCCGCGTCTCCAGTTCTCCACACCGGAGCATTAACGCCAACACTAGCTCATCGTAGCGGCTGATAGCATACGAGAGCTCTTCCGTGTCCACTTCTCCTAGGCTGCGGAAGCTGCTTCTCACCATGCGCTGGGTGGCCGACAGCTCTGCCATCATGGCTGCTTGCCCAGCACGGGCGGCAGCAGTAGCGGCAGTGGTGGCAACAATTTTAACGGCAGTGGAAACGGCGGAGGCAGTAGTGTGGTCGGCAGCAGTGTGGTCGGCAGCAGTGTGGTCGGCAGCAGGGGCAGCAGTGGGATCAGCAGCGGGGGCAGCAGCTGGCAGGTCAGCAGCGGGGGCACCAGCTGGCAGGTCAGCAGCGGGGGCAGCAGCTGGCAGGTCAGGGGCAGCATCAATGGCAGCGTTTGATGTAGCCGCTCGGGCGTCCTCCAGCGACGAAAACGCCTCCTCCAGTACACCAACGGGTTCTGGCACTCCATTCGATGCCAGGGCAACCAGTTTCGCCTGCGTTGGCGCCGAGCTCTTAGAGGCCAGATGGCTTCTACGCCTGCCTCGTCTGGCTTTCCTCGAGGCTCAAGGCACTCGCCCCGCTGTCGCTCTCCATCGGCATTACTCCGATGGTGGCTCCTCCTTCCGTCGACTCCAGCAAACGTATGCTCACTGACACGAGCAGTGACTACCACCAATAAGCTTTGTCCCCACTGTTCAAAAAGCTCACCTCGCAACACGGGCTGAGTGGAAAATTTGCAATAATTTATAATAATTTATTGCTAATAACTTCCAAACCGCTCGTTTTTTTTTCACACGAAAATTTGCACACCATTTCCGCGGAGCACTAAATCACCGATTTAATCACTTTCCAAACAAGAAAAACGTAGTTCTTCGCAATCTGTGGTACCCGTCGTACCGAAAAAGAGGCTTGAAGGGCCTCCTCCTTTTGCTCCGACAAGCATGGTTAGAGGAACCTATCGCTGTATTAGTTGCATCTTACGACAAGCAACAGAGGACTGTGGAAGTATTCTCGCCCGCTAACCACACGGCGAATATGTTGGGCTAAACACCCCTCTTCCTCTGGAACACTTCCTCCGCAAACACTGCCAGCCGTTCAGTCCTCTCTTGATCATTCAGGATTCTCTCGAAGGTCCAGTTTTCGCCAAAGCGCTGCACTCCACGTCCATCAAGGTTCAAATCTGCATATAGGGGGCAAGCGCACGATACGTGCATCAGGTCCTCATATGGATCTCCACATGCGCAAGCGGTGGTATCGCTGAGGGCTCTCCCGTGCAAAAATGCGTTGAACGACCCGTGCCCTGTCAGCAGGAAAGACGTCCTCATCGAGAATCCAAAACTTGGATCTATGCGTCACCCGTCCTGGTTCGCTGTCATCATCCCATCTGTTTTGCCAACTCTGCAGTAAACACTCATCTAGGCGAGTCTTCCTCTGCTTCCAGCTTAGACACGCAATGTCCTCGCCGTAAAGCTAGTCGTTTTTTTTTTTTTTTTTTTTTTGTCAAGCCAGTCGTTTTCTTTTTTCTTCCCGCAGTTAGCTTGCCCCTCGGCATGACGAGAGAGCTGGCTAAGCCACATGGGGGACACTGCATTCGCGTCGAGGCCCAGGATTGCGGGGGTTCTGCTGGCCTGCAGCAGGACCGCATCCATGTACCGGAGGTACGGTTCCAGAGGTGCATCGAACTGGCAGTATGCGGCGCAAAGAAAGATTGAGCCAAAACTCCCTTTAACGACCACACATACGCCATAATCTGTGGTGAGGGTCTCCACTGGCATACAGATGGCTTCGTGATGATCCACTAGGATGGCTGCCTTCCTTCCCTCGCCGGTCGGTGAAAACCCTCATTCCTTCAGGCAGCACATCCATTCCGTCCCCGCCGAGATACGGCTCCCGCACCAGCGCCAACATAAACTCCGATCTCCTGAGTCGGACTCCGAGCTCGATGGTCGCAGCTCGGCCTCGGCCACAGTTCGCTTGGATTAAGCTAAACATTAATGTCTAGCTTGCACCCTCGCCAGCAACGCCCCGTATATCGGGCAAACGCTCGAGAGCATGTAAAGCCCCGAGGGTTGCCCTCTGTGACGGCAGTTCCGGCAGTCCACCGGGTTTTGGCACTTTGCCGCGGTGTGGCCTTGTTGCCCGCACTGGCGGCAAACATTGTCCTTCTGCCGGCATTCGCTGACCTTGTGGTCGAAACCCACGCATCTGTGGCAGGCGTATGTGCGGACCTGTGATCGGCATCGAAATGAAAACCACTTGATGTAAACACGACCTACATCAAGCTTCGCCATCGCCCGGCCGTCTACCTCTAGCGTCACATTTACTGTGGCGCCGTCAGTTACCGACCACGCCTTGGTCACCAGGTGCACGGACTTCTTAAACTGGGACATTTCGCTATCGAAGTTATTTTCATGGAGCTCCTTCATAAATTCCTCTGGGCCGATAGCTGTGTCGACGTCATAGACGACGACCTTCGGCTTCTCGGCCGCATTCCGTGCCACATTCAGTCCAAATTCAGCGAATCTTTTTGATGCTACCACCTTCTGCAGCTCTCCAACTGAAGGAGTACGAATGATCGCACCACCACCTCGACGGAGCTCACGTACCTCATGTACTCTGACTCCGAGAGAGGGTGCAACCATCGTTCGCACCTTTTCCGCTATAGCTTTACCCGATAGCGCAGGGTCGTCGCACTTCACCACCGCTGACCACGTCTCGCGGACCTCGGTGGTCCGCGGGGCAGCGGTGGGTGCAACCTGCTGCATCTGGGAAGCATTGGCGGCCGTATTCTTCAACGGATTCGACGACGGCGGCGGCGGTGGCGGCATAGCGAGCCGCGTCTCCAGTTCTCCACACCGGAGCATTAACGCCAACACGCCAACACACATCAATGGCAGCGTTTGATGTAGCCGCTCGGGCGTCCTCCAGCGACGAAAACGCCTCCTCCAGTACACCAACGGGTTCTGGCACTCCATTCGATGCCAGGGCAACCAGTTTCGCCTGCGTTGGCGCCGAGCTCTTAGAGGCCAGATGGCTTATACGCCTGCCTCGTCTGGCTTTCCTCGAGGCTCAAGGCACTCGCCCCGCTGTCGCTCTCCATCGGGATTACTCCGATGGTGGCTCCTCCTTCCGTCGACTCCAGCAAACGTATGCTCACTGACACGAGCAGTGACTACCACCAATAAGCTTTGTCCCCACTGTTCAAAAAGCTCACCTCGCAACACGGGCTGAGTGGAAAATTTGCAATAATTTATAATAATTTATTGCTAATAACTTCCAAACCGCTCGTTTTTTTTCACACGAAAATTTGCACACCATTTCCGCGGAGCACTAAATCACCGATTTAATCACTTTCCAAACAAGAAAAACGTAGTTCTTCGCAATCTGTAGTACCCGTCGTACCGAAAAAGAGGCTTGAAGGGCCTCCTCCTTTTGCTCCGACAAGCATGGTTAGAGGAACCTATCGCTGTATTAGTTGCATCTTACGACAAGCAACAGAGGACTGTGGAAGTATTCTCGCCCGTTAACCACACGGCGAATATGTTGGGCTAAACACCCCTCTTCCTCTGGAACACTTCCTCCGCAAACACTGCCAGCCGTTCAGTCCTCTCTTGATCATTCAGGATTCTCTCGAAGGTCCAGTTTTCGCCAAAGCGCTGCACTCCACGTCCATCAAGGTTCAAATCTGCATATAGGGGGCAAGCGCACGATACGTGCATCAGGTCCTCATATGGATCTCCACATGCGCAAGCGGTGGTATCGCTGAGGGCTCTCCCGTGCAAAAATGCGTTGAACGACCCGTGCCCTGTCAGCAGGAAAGACGTCCTCATCGAGAATCCAAAACTTGGATCCCGATAGGCGAGAGTGACGTATGCGATAAATCTATGCGTCACCCGTCCTGGTTCGCTGTCATCATCCCATCTGTTTTGCCAACTCTGCAGTAAACACTCATCTAGGCGAGTCTTCCTCTGCTTCCAGCTTAGACACGCAATGTCCTCGCCGTAAAGCTAGTCGTTTTTTTTTTTTTTTTTTTTTTGTCAAGCCAGTCGTTTTCTTTTTTCTTCCCGCAGTTAGCTTGCCCCTCGGCATGACGAGAGAGTTTGCTAAGCCACATGGGGGACACTGCATTCGCGTCGAGGCCCAGGATTGCGGGGGTTCTGCTGGCCTGCAGCAGGACCGCATCCATGTACCGGAGGTACGGTTCCAGAGGTGCATCGAACTGGCAGTATGCGGCGCAAAGAAAGATTGAGCCAAAACTCCCTTTAACGACCACACATACGCCATAATCTGTGGTGAGGGTCTCCACTGGCATACAGATGGCTTCGTGATGATCCACTAGGATGGCTGCCTTCCTTCCCTCGCCGGTCGGTGAAAACCCTCATTCCTTCAGGCAGCACATCCATTCCGTCCCCGCCGAGATACGGCTCCCGCACCAGCGCCAACATAAACTCCGATCTCCTGAGTCGGACTCCGAGCTCGATGGTCGCAGCTCGGCCTCGGCCACAGTTCGCTTGGATTAAGCTAAACATTAATGTCTAGCTTGCACCCTCGCCAGCAACGCCCCGTATATCGGGCAAACGCTCGAGAGCATGTAAAGCCCCGAGGGTTGCCCTCTGTGACGGCAGTTCCGGCAGTCCACCGGGTTTTGGCACTTTGCCGCGGTGTGGCCTTGTTGCCCGCACTGGCGGCAAACATTGTCCTTCTGCCGGCATTCGCTGACCTTGTGGTCGAAACCCACGCATCTGTGGCAGGCGTATGTGCGGACCTGTGATCGGCATCGAAATGAAAACCACTTGATGTAAACACGACCTACATCAAGCTTCGCCATCGCCCGGCCGTCTACCTCTAGCGTCACATTTACTGTGGCGCCGTCAGTTACCGACCACGCCTTGGTCACCAGGTGCACGGACTTCTTAAACTGGGACATTTCGCTATCGAAGTTATTTTCATGGAGCTCCTTCATAAATTCCTCTGGGCCGATAGCTGTGTCGACGTCATAGACGACGACCTTCGGCTTCTCGGCCGCATTCCGTGCCACATTCAGTCCAAATTCAGCGAATCTTTTTGATGCTACCACCTTCTGCAGCTCTCCAACTGAAGGAGTACGAATGATCGCACCACCACCTCGACGGAGCTCACGTACCTCATGTACTCTGACTCCGAGAGAGGGTGCAACCATCGTTCGCACCTTTTCCGCTATAGCTTTACCCGATAGCGCAGGGTCGTCGCACTTCACCACCGCTGACCACGTCTCGCGGACCTCGGTGGTCCGCGGGGCAGCGGTGGGTGCAACCTGCTGCATCTGGGAAGCATTGGCGGCCGTATTCTTCAACGGATTCGACGACGGCGGCGGCGGTGGCGGCATAGCGAGCCGCGTCTCCAGTTCTCCACACCGGAGCATTAACGCCAACACGCCAACACACATCAATGGCAGCGTTTGATGTAGCCGCTCGGGCGTCCTCCAGCGACGAAAACGCCTCCTCCAGTACACCAACGGGTTCTGGCACTCCATTCGATGCCAGGGCAACCAGTTTCGCCTGCGTTGGCGCCGAGCTCTTAGAGGCCAGATGGCTTATACGCCTGCCTCGTCTGGCTTTCCTCGAGGCTCAAGGCACTCGCCCCGCTGTCGCTCTCCATCGGGATTACTCCGATGGTGGCTCCTCCTTCCGTCGACTCCAGCAAACGTATGCTCACTGACACGAGCAGTGACTACCACCAATAAGCTTTGTCCCCACTGTTCAAAAAGCTCACCTCGCAACACGGGCTGAGTGGAAAATTTGCAATAATTTATAATAATTTATTGCTAATAACTTCCAAACCGCTCGTTTTTTTTCACACGAAAATTTGCACACCATTTCCGCGGAGCACTAAATCACCGATTTAATCACTTTCCAAACAAGAAAAACGTAGTTCTTCGCAATCTGTAGTACCCGTCGTACCGAAAAAGAGGCTTGAAGGGCCTCCTCCTTTTGCTCCGACAAGCATGGTTAGAGGAACCTATCGCTGTATTAGTTGCATCTTACGACAAGCAACAGAGGACTGTGGAAGTATTCTCGCCCGTTAACCACACGGCGAATATGTTGGGCTAAACACCCCTCTTCCTCTGGAACACTTCCTCCGCAAACACTGCCAGCCGTTCAGTCCTCTCTTGATCATTCAGGATTCTCTCGAAGGTCCAGTTTTCGCCAAAGCGCTGCACTCCACGTCCATCAAGGTTCAAATCTGCATATAGGGGGCAAGCGCACGATACGTGCATCAGGTCCTCATATGGATCTCCACATGCGCAAGCGGTGGTATCGCTGAGGGCTCTCCCGTGCAAAAATGCGTTGAACGACCCGTGCCCTGTCAGCAGGAAAGACGTCCTCATCGAGAATCCAAAACTTGGATCCCGATAGGCGAGAGTGACGTATGCGATAAATCTATGCGTCACCCGTCCTGGTTCGCTGTCATCATCCCATCTGTTTTGCCAACTCTGCAGTAAACACTCATCTAGGCGAGTCTTCCTCTGCTTCCAGCTTAGACACGCAATGTCCTCGCCGTAAAGCTAGTCGTTTTTTTTTTTTTTTTTTTTTTTGTCAAGCCAGTCGTTTTCTTTTTTCTTCCCGCAGTTAGCTTGCCCCTCGGCATGACGAGAGAGTTTGCTAAGCCACATGGGGGACACTGCATTCGCGTCGAGGCCCAGGATTGCGGGGGTTCTGCTGGCCTGCAGCAGGACCGCATCCATGTACCGGAGGTACGGTTCCAGAGGTGCATCGAACTGGCAGTATGCGGCGCAAAGAAAGATTGAGCCAAAACTCCCTTTAACGACCACACATACGCCATAATCTGTGGTGAGGGTCTCCACTGGCATACAGATGGCTTCGTGATGATCCACTAGGATGGCTGCCTTCCTTCCCTCGCCGGTCGGTGAAAACCCTCATTCCTTCAGGCAGCACATCCATTCCGTCCCCGCCGAGATACGGCTCCCGCACCAGCGCCAACATAAACTCCGATCTCCTGAGTCGGACTCCGAGCTCGATGGTCGCAGCTCGGCCTCGGCCACAGTTCGCTTGGATTAAGCTAAACATTAATGTCTAGCTTGCACCCTCGCCAGCAACGCCCCGTATATCGGGCAAACGCTCGAGAGCATGTAAAGCCCCGAGGGTTGCCCTCTGTGACGGCAGTTCCCGCAGTCCACCGGGTTTTGGCACTTTGCCGCGGTGTGGCCTTGTTGCCCGCACTGGTGGCAAACATTGTCCTTCTGCCGGCATTCGCTGACCTTGTGGTCGAAACCCACGCATCTGTGGCAGGCGTATGTGCGGACCTGTGATCGGCATCGAAATGAAAACCACTTGATGTAAACACGACCTACATCAAGCGTCGCCATCGCCCGGCCGTCTACCTCTAGCGTCACATTTACTGTGGCGCCGTCAGTTACCGACCACGCCTTGGTCACCAGGTGCACGGACTTCTTAAACTGGGACAGAGTCATTTCGCTATCGAAGTTAATTTCATGGAGCTCCTTCATAAATTCCTCTGGGCCGATAGCTGTGTCGACGTCATAGACGACGACCTTCGGCTTCTCGGCCGCATTCCGTGCCACATTCAGTCCAACTTCAGCGAATCTTTTTGATGCTACCACCTTCTGCAGCTCTCCAACTGAAGGAGTACGAATGATCGCACCACCACCTCGACGGAGCTCACGTACCTCATGTACTCTGACTCCGAGAGAGGGTGCAACCATCGTTCGCACCTTTTCCGTTATAGCTTTCCCCGATAGCGCAGGGTCGTCGCACTTCACGCGGGGCAGCGGTGGGTGCAACCTGCTGCATCTGGGAAGCATTGGCGGCCGTATTCTTCAACGGATTCGACGACGGCGGCGGCGGTGGCGCCATAGCGAGCCGCGTCTCCAGTTCTCCACACCGGAGCATTAACGCCAACACTAGCTCATCGTAGCGGCTGATAGCATACGAGAGCTCTTCCGTGTCCACTTCTCCTAGGCTGCGGAAGCTGCTTCTCACCATGCGCTGGGTGGCCGACAGCTCTGTCATCATGGCTGCTTGCCCAGCACGGGCGGCAGCAGTAGCGGCAGTGGCAGTGGTGGCAACAATTTTAACGGCAGTGGAAACGGCGGAGGCAGCAGTGTGGTCGGCAGCAGGGGCAGCAGTGGGATCAGCAGCGGGGGCAGCAGCTGGCTGGTCAGCAGTGTGGGGGGGGTGGGGGTTTTGGGGCAGCATCAATGGCAGCGTTTGATGTAGCCGCTCGGGCGTCCTCCAGCGACGAGGACGCCGAGCTCTTAGAGGCCAGATGGCTTCTACGCCTGCCTCGTTTGGCTTTCCTCGAGGCACTGCATCCGCTCAAGGCACTCGCCCCGCTGTCGCTCTCCATCGGCATTACTCCGAAGGTGGCTCCTCCTTCCGTCGACTCCAGCAAACGTATGCTCACTGACACGAGCAGTGACTACCACCAATAAGCTTTGTCACCACTGTTCAAAAAGCTCACCTCGCAACACGGGCTGAGTGGAAAATTTGCAATAATTTATAATAATTTATTGCTAATAACTTCCAAACCGCTCGTTTTTTTTTACACGAAAATTTGCACACCATTTCCGCGGAGCACTAAATCACCGATTTAATCACTTTCCAAACAAGAAAAACGTAGTTCTTCGCAATCTGTGGTACCCGTCGTACCCAAAAAAGAGGCTTGAAGGGCCTCCTCCTTTTGCTCCGACAAGCATGGTTAGAGGAACCTATCGCTGTATTAGTTGCATCTTACGACAAGCAACAGAGGACTGTGGAAGTATTCTCGCCCGCTAACCACACGGCGAATATGTTGGGCTAAACACCCCTCTTCCTCTGGAACACTTCCTCCGCAAACACTGCCAGCCGTTCAGTCCTCTCTTGATCATTCAGGATTCTCTCGAAGGTCCAGTTTTCGCCAAAGCGCTGCACTCCACGTCCATCAAGGTTCAAATCTGCATATAGGGGGCAAGCGCACGATACGTGCATCAGGTCCTCATATGGATCTCCACATGCGCAAGCGGTGGTATCGCTGAGGGCTCTCCCGTGCAAAAATGCGTTGAACGACCCGTGCCCTGTCAGCAGGAAAGACGTCCTCATCGAGAATCCAAAACTTGGATCTATGCGTCACCCGTCCTGGTTCGCTGTCATCATCCCATCTGTTTTGCCAACTCTGCAGTAAACACTCATCTAGGCGAGTCTTCCTCTGCTTCCAGCTTAGACACGCAATGTCCTCGCCGTAAAGCTAGTCGTTTTTTTTTTTTTTTTTTTTTGTCAAGCCAGTCGTTTTCTTTTTTCTTCCCGCAGTTAGCTTGCCCCTCGGCATGACGAGAGAGCTGGCTAAGCCACATGGGGGACACTGCATTCGCGTCGAGGCCCAGGATTGCGGGGGTTCTGCTGGCCTGCAGCAGGACCGCATCCATGTACCGGAGGTACGGTTCCAGAGGTGCATCGAACTGGCAGTATGCGGCGCAAAGGAAGATTGAGCCAAAACTCCCTTTAACGACCAGACATACGCCATAATCTGTGGTGAGGGTCTCCACTGGCATACAGATGGCTTCGTGATGATCCACTAGGATGGCTGCCTTCCTTCCCTCGCCGGTCGGTGAAAACCCTCATTCCTTCAGGCAGCACATCCATTCCGTCCCCGCCGAGATACGGCTCCCGCACCAGCGCCAACATAAACTCCGATCTCCTGAGTCGGACTCCGAGCTCGATGGTCGCAGCTCGGCCTCGGCCACAGTTCGCTTGGATTAAGCTAAACATTAATGTCTAGCTTGCACCCTCGCCAGCAACGCCCCGTATATCGGGCAAACGCTCGAGAGCATGTAAAGCCCCGAGGGTTGCCCTCTGTGACGGCAGTTCCGGCAGTCCACCGGGTTTTGGCAGTTTGCCGCGGTGTGGCCGTGTTGCCCGCACTGGCGGCAAACATTGTCCTTCTGCCGGCATTCGCTGACCTTGTGGTCGAATCCCACGCATCTGTGGCAGGCGTATGTGCGGACCTGTGATCGGCATCGAAATGAAAACCACTTGATGTAAACACGACCTACATCAAGCTTCGCCATCGCCCGGCCGTCTACCTCTAGCGTCACATTTACTGTGGCGCCGTCAGTTACCGACCACGCCTTGGTCACCAGGTGCACGGACTTCTTAAACTGGGACAGAGTCATTTCCACGTCTCGCGGACCTTGGTGGTCCGCGGGGCAGCGGTGGGTGCAACCTGCTGCATCTGGGAAGCATTGGCGGCCGTATTCTTCAACGGATTCGACGACGGCGGCGGCGGTGGCGGCATAGCGAGCCGCGTCTCCAGTTCTCCACACCGGAGCATTAACGCCAACACTAGCTCATCGTAGCGGCTGATAGCATACGAGAGCTCTTCCGTGTTCACTTCTCCTAGGCTGCGGAAGCTGCTTCTCACCATGCGCTGGGTGGCCGACAGCTCTGCCATCATGGCTGCTTGCCCAGCACGGGTGGGTTTGGGGCATCATCAATGGCAGCGTTTGATGTAGCCGCTCGGGCGTCCTCCAGCGACGAAAACGCCTCCTCCAGTGCACCAACGGGTTCTGGCACTCCATTCGATGCCAGGGCAACCAGTTTCGCCTGCGTTGGCGCCGAGCTCTTAGAGGCCAGATGGCTTCTACGCCTGCCTCGTCTGGCTTTCCTCGAGGCTCAAGGCACTCGCCCCGCTGTCGCTCTCCATCGGCATTACTCCGATGGTGGCTCCTCCTTCCGTCGACTCCAGCAAACGTATGCTCACTGACACGAGCAGTGACTACCACCAATAAGCTTTGTCCCCACTGTTCAAAAAGCTCACCTCGCAACACGGGCTGAGTGGAAAATTTGCAATAATTTATAATAATTTATTGCTAATAACTTCCAAACCGCTCGTTTTTTTTCACACGAAAATTTGCACACCATTTCCGCGGAGCACTAAATCACCGATTTAATCACTTTCCAAACAAGAAAAACGTAGTTCTTCGCAATCTGTGGTACCCGTCGTACCGAAAAAGAGGCTTGAAGGGCCTCCTCCTTTTGCTCCGACAAGCATGGTTAGAGGAACCTATCGCTGTATTAGTTGCATCTTACGACAAGCAACAGAGGACTGTGGAAGTATTCTCGCCCGCTAACCACACGGCGAATATGTTGGGCTAAACACCCCTCTTCCTCTGGAACACTTCCTCCGCAAACACTGCCAGCCGTTCAGTCCTCTCTTGATCATTCAGGATTCTCTCGAAGGTCCAGTTTTCGCCAAAGCGCTGCACTCCACGTCCATCAAGGTTCAAATCTGCATATAGGGGGCAAGCGCACGATAAGTGCATCAGGTCCTCATATGGATCTCCACATGCGCAAGCGGTGGTATCGCTGAGGGCTCTCCCGTGCAAAAATGCGTTGAACGACCCGTGCCCTGTCAGCAGGAAAGACGTCCTCATCGAGAATCCAAAACTTGGATCCCGATAGGCGAGAGTGACGTATGCGATAAATCTATGCGTCACCCGTCCTGGTTCGCTGTCATCATCCCATCTTGTGAGGAGTTGTAAAACTCCCCACAAATCTCCTGTAGGGGAGCGGCCTAGCAACAGTCGAGACGAAGGGCGAAGCGGAAAGACCGAGAGTTAACGGTACCGCAGTGGACCTTGGACTCCGCTGGCCAAGGGCGAAGAGGTCGAACGGTAACGGTGCGGGCACAAAGAGGACGCACCGTGAACTAACGGTACCGCTGTGGACCTTGGACCCCAGCGAGTCAAGGGCAGGCCGGTTAAACGGTAACGGGGCGGGCACAAAGAGGACGCACCGTGAATCAACGGTACAATATGTGGACCTTGTACCCAAGCGGGCCGTGCGCAAAAAGGGAAATAGCGGGATCCCTGCGGCCTATAAAGGGTAGGCGCGAGCACGAATGTAGGACAGTGAAGGAGACCGGGAGATCGCGTGCGGACGGTGGCCAAGTGTCGGAGTGTCGAGCGAAGGTATCGGAAGTGTGAACACGCGGGCGAACGCGAGAAATAGGAGCAGTGCGAGCATCGGGCAACGAGAAGCCCGAAGGATTCAGAAGGACGAAGCGGAGCGAAGGACAAGGAGCCGACGTGCCAGAAGGATCGTCGGAGTCAGTGGATAGCACAGGTGGTTCCAGGACGAGCGTTGCCTCACCCGGGACGATACACCTGCGCACCATAACATCCTAGATCCGTTCCGGCCGGCGGAAGGACCTCCGGAAGCTAAGGAAAAGAACCCGACGGGTCCGCAAGGGTCAGTGGAGTCAGTGGTCGGTACAGGTGGTTCCAGGACGAGCGTTGCCTCACCCGGGACGATACACCCTAACCCCACAACATCCTAAACCCAGACCGACCGGCGGGGTTCTGCCAAAGGAGCCGACTGCGACGTAGCGGGTTCAAGGCGGACAGTGGAGTCAGTGGTAGGCACAGGTGGTTCCAGGACGAGCGTTGCCTCACCCGGGACGACACACCCGTGCCCCATAACATCCTAGTCCCGCCCGGACCGACTCGTCGTCCACGCCGAGGAGTCAGCGGTACCAAGGAGGCGAGGCGGTACACCAGGAGCGCCGCAGGAAGTAGCGAGGTATCCACAACTCTCTAGAAGAATTATCCCTTGTATTCGGAACAGCACAATAAACGACTATACCCAGAACTATTGCTTTTCCTTGGTCGGGCAATCACACAAATCATAAATTTGGTGGGACGAACGCACAAACTCTCTGAGCTAGCCGCTGCAATCAGTAGCGAGCGAAATAAAGAAAATCAGTTCGTTACATCTGGCGCCCAAGCGTGATTGTCCGGGCAAAAGAAACAAAGCAAGATGGGGAAGTCGTGGCTGTACAGCTTAAAGAAGGATGACTTTCCCGCCATAGCGAAAGCACTCGGGATAAAGCTGGAAGGGCTGGTCGAGGAAATGCGGAAGACTTTGTCCGAATTCATCGACCAGACCACGGATGAGCCAGAAACGGTCGCAATCGTAGAAGCGCTGGAAAAGGAGTATGGGAAAAGACCGGCCGTAGAGGTGAAACTCACAGGCGTAGAAGGCCTGGTGAGGAGCCTCGACTTCGCTAGCATGGCGGAGGCCAGCGGAAGCAGATCCGAAAGGCAAGAAATCGGACAGGAACGCCGAGACAGCAGCCGAGAAAGAAGGGAGCGGCGGGAAACCAGCCGTGACAGGCGGGAGACCGCAAGGGCAGCACCGCAGGACTACGCAAAGGTGGCGAAACAGGTGCGAGAGTGGAGTTTCCGTTACGACGGGAACGAGAAGCCGCTGGAGTTCCTGGAACAGGTGGAATGGTCAGCAATGACATATGGACTCGACATCAACCAGATCCCAAGAGCAATGCCGGAACTACTAACGGGCAGAGCCCTGAAGTGGTTTATCGCCAACAACAAGTTCTGGGAGACATGGGTCGAGTTCATACAAAGCTTCCAGGAATTTTTCCTGCCTAGAGGGTTCATGACAAAGCTGGCGGACCAGGTCAGGCAGAGGAAGCAGCGACACGGCGAAAATTTTAAGGACTACATGGTGGACATGCAGACCCTGATGCGGCCTTTAGGAATGTCGCAGAAGGAGACGCTGGCAAGAATAAGGGAGAACAGCACGCCAGCCTTACGCATGTTCATACGCCCGTACGAGTGCCGACATCTGGATGCTCTGATGGCTCTGGCCGACGAGTTCGAAGAGCTGGACACCCAAAGGGAACGGTTCGATTTAGAGCAGAACAATAGAGCTCGTCACCAGCGAGATTTCCCGAGGGGGGACCAGAACACAGTGTGCAGAAGGTGCCAGGATGACACCGCTGGCCCGTCGAGGAACATCGAAAACAGAAGAGATCCAGACCCAGTGCGACGCGGTTTTGTGCCAAACCCAGCACAAGCCTGCCACAGATGCGGCGGTCAGGGCCACTGGTCTCAGGAGTGCAGGAACCGGCCAATCAACTATTGCTGGACCTGCGGGAGAATTGGCCCAAGGACGGCGGAATGCTGCTACAGATCGGGAAACGCCATGCGACCCCAGCCTCAGAGGGGCAACCAGGGTTCGCAAGATGCTGCCCCTCAAAATTAATGGGCAATCTGAAGGCGGAAGAAAGGCAACTGTCCGCCACAGTGCTCATAGACGGAGTGGAGATAGAGGCCACGGTGGACACTGGAGCCACGGCCAGCTTTATTAGCGAGGAGCTGGCGGACAGGTTGCAGGCGGCAGGAGAAGTCGTACCTACGAAAAGAGAAGTTAGAATGGCAGATGGACGGTACGAAGATGTCACATCAATGGTCGAAGTCGACATAGGACTCGGCGAGAGGACCGTTCGGATGCAACTCCTGATCCTACATAACATAATCGACGCACTGGTATTGGGTTGGGATTTCCTAACAAGAGTGGGAGCACGGATGGAGTGCGCCGGACTGACCGTAACAATACCAGTGTGCTCAACGGGACAAAGCAGGCCAAAGGAGAAGCTCTCAGTGGCAGTCGTGGAGAGGGCTGACTTCTCAAAGGAGGACGTGGACCAATTCTTGAGGTCGGAGTTGACCAGTTTAGAAAACGTTCAAGGGACGTCAACCGTGGCAGAGCACCGGATAACGATGAAGGACGATCAACCGGTCAAGCAGCGGTACTATCCAAAAAACCCCAAGATGCAAGTGGAGATCAACGCCAAGGTCGACGAGCTGCTGGAAAAAGGATGTATCGAGCCGTCTAGAAGCCCGTACAGCTCACCGATAGTGATGGTGAGGAAGAAAACAGGGCAGTGGAGACTGTGCGTGGATTTCCGACAGATAAACGCAAGGTCCGTAAAGGATGCGTACCCGATGCCGATGATAAATTACATCCTGGACCAGCTAAAGGAAGCGAAGTACATAAGCAGTCTAGATCTGAAGGACGGATACTGGCAAATTCCGTTGGAAGAAAGGAGCAGGCAGTATACGGCGTTTACGGTGCCGGGAAAGGGCCTGTTCCAATGGAAAGTGATGCCATTCGGACTGCACTCAGCGTCGGCAACGTTCCAACGGGCGTTGGACCAAGTAATAGGGCCCGAAATGATGCCGCACGCGTTCGCATATCAGGACGACATTATAGTGATCGGACGGACGCTGCAGGAACATATGCGCAACTTGAAGGAGGTGTTCAAGAGGCTACGGGCGGCAAACCTGAAAGTGAATGCGGATAAATGCAAATTCTTCAGGAAGGAGCTACAATACTTGGGTCACCGCGTGACGAATCAAGGTATTGGAACGGATCCTGAGAAGGTGGCGGCAATAGCGCAGCTGAAGCCGCCAGGAAACGTGAAGGAGCTGAGGCAGTACTTGGGAGTCGCATCGTGGTACAGGCGCTTTGTGCCCGATTTTGCGACGCTGGTACAACCGTTGAATGCGCTCCTAAAGAAGCAGGCAAAATGGAAGTGGGAAGACGCCCACCAAGCCGCATTCGAGGCCGTCAAGGCCAGACTGGTCGCCGATCCGATTCTGGCGTGCCCCGACTTCACGAGAACGTTTGTGTTGCAGACAGATGCCAGCGATTATGGGCTGGGTGCAATCCTAACACAGCATTCCGAACGAGGCGAGCGAGTCATCTCCTACTCCAGTAGAACGCTGAACGCAGCGGAGAGGAACTACTCGGCAACGGAAAAGGAGTGCTTAGCAATAGTATGGGCGGTCAGGAAGTTGAGACCGTACCTGGAGGGCTATCACTTCAAGGTTATCACGGACCATATGGCTCTGAAATGGCTGAATAACATCGAAAGTCCGTCCGGCAGAATAGCGAGATGGGCGCTGGAGCTGCAACAGTACGATTTCGAAATCTCGTACAGGAAGGGCCAGCTGAACATCGTCGCCGACGCGCTTTCAAGGCAACCACTGCAAGAGACGAGCCGAAGAGTGAGCGTGGAAGAGGACGGACAACCGAGAGAGCAGCAGGAGTGTAGGTGGCTGGAGGAGATGCGGAGAAAAGTGAAGCAGCAGCCGGAAAAATTTCCAGACTATCTGGAGGAAGACGACAAGCTGTATCGGCACATACCGCATCGGGCGGGCAACGAGGAGGTGGCATCATGGAAGATGTGTGTACCGGTCGGGCAGAGACAGCGTGTCATGACCGAGAACCACGACATGCCAACTGCAGGACATTTGGGAAGCCGCAAGACGATTGCCAGGATTGCAGCCCGGTATCATTGGCCAGGAATGCATCGGGACATAAGGAAATATGTACGGAAATGCGAGAGCTGCATGAAATATAAGTCCAGCCAGCTACAGGCGGCCGGGAAGATGTTGACACAGGTGCCGGAGGAACCATGGGCAACCGTGTGCGCAGACTTCGTGGGCCCCCTGCCGCGGTCGAAGCATGGGAATTCAATGCTGTTGGTCCTGGTGGATAGATTTTCAAAGTGGACCGAGATCGTCCCTATGAGAAGGGCGACAACTGAGACGCTGCGAAAGGCCGTTCGAGAGCGGATAGTGGCCAGATTCGGAGTGCCCAAAGTGATGATCACCGACAACGGCGTGCAGTTCACGAGTAGGGCGTTCAGGAGGTTTTTGGAGGAGCTGGGGGTTCGACACCAGCTCACGGCTCCATATACCCCGCAAGAGAACCCTACGGAAAGGGCAAACAGGACCGTCAAAACAATGATCGCGCAGTTCACAGGTGGCGATCAGAGGACATGGGACGAGTACTGGCCGGAGCTGCAGCTGGCGGTCAACACAAGTGTGGCGGAGAGCACAGGGTACTCGCCGGCGTTCATAACGCAGGGAAGGGAGCCGAGGCTGCCCAACGCCTTGTTTGACGAGAAAACGACCGGGACCGGAAAGTGTATCCAGACACCGGGGGAAAATGCGGAAAAATTAAAGGACATATTCGAACTGGTGCGGAGGAACATGGAGAAGGCGGCACAGGATCAGGCACGGCACTACAACCTCAGAAGACGGCCGTGGAGACCCAAGGTGCGGGACACAGTATGGGCCAAAGAGCACCACCTGTCAAAGGCAGCCGAAGGCTTCGCGGCAAAATTAGCCCCAAGGTTTGACGGGCCGTACACGATAAAGAAATTCACGTCACCAGTTATATGCGTCCTAGAACACAAGACGACCAAAAAAGAAAAGACCGCTCACATCAGCGATCTGAAGCCGGGAAGCGCGGACGCCGACGGGCAAGAACACTCAAAAAAATAATAATAATAACAATAATAATAAAAAGGGAAGAAAAAAAAAATATTTATATACATCTATACAAAACAAATAATAATAGTAAATCAAAAAAAAAAAAAAAAAAAAAAAAAAAATAAATAAAATATAATAATAATAAAGAAAAAAAATAAACAAATAACTAAAAAAAAAAAAAAAAAAAAAAGGGAGGAGAGTTAAAAATATAAATATCAAAATAAATAAATAAATAAGAAATAAAAGAAAACAAAATAAATAAATAAATAAATAAATATCAAAAAAAAAAAAAAGGAGGAGAGTTTAAAATATAAAAATAAATATCAAAATAAATAAATAACAAAAAAAAAAAAAAAAAAAATAAAAAAAAAAAAAAAAAAAAAAAAAAAAAAAAAATACAATAAAATAAAATAATAATAAAAAAATATAATAATATATGATAAATAAATAATTAGAAAAAACGAATCAATTCGTTGGGGAGGAAAGGGGGAAGACGATACAAGGTATCGAGTCGAAGCAGAAGTCAGCAACACATACGCAGCCAAGCTCCGTTGTCAGTACAGGAATAACGGAACGGAGTAACGGAATAAGGAGCAGACGCAGAGGGTACGCAGCCAAGCTCCGTTATCAGTACAGGAATAACGGAACGGAGTAACGGAATAAGGAGAAGACGCAGCGGGTACGCAGCCAAGCTCCGTTATCAGTACAGGAATAACGGAACGGAGTAACGGAATAAGGAGAAGACGCAAAAACCGAGGTTTCGTGGTGGAGAGCGCGGCTCGAGCCGGTCTATTCAATTTTAGATCATCATGGCAGCGCACGTATTTAACGCCCGGGAAGTTAGGGAGACCGGCGCCGGGGAACAGCCCGGAGCGATGGGGAGTAGGGATTCCGATTCCTACCTCCAGCTCCTGGCGTCACCCCTGGTGTCGCGATCCCCATCCCCGGGAAGTATGGAGGACCCGGAAGAGATCCCGGACGTGAATCTGGAGGACGACCAGCCAATGGCGGAGGAGGAGGGCGTGGCCGAGGTCATCACCCTCTCCTCGGAGAGCGAAGACGACGGAGGCGAGACGGTCACGCCGGAGGTGTCCTCGGACGAGGACGAGACCGCGCGGAAGGCCAGGGCGCGGATGGCTTACCGGAGCATCCGGCGGGCTACGCAGGGCCAGGGACGGATATGCCTCGGAGTCACGCCGCCGACCGGGGACCCGGCGGAGGCGAGACGGTTCATGGAGGCACGAGTCACCACCCTGCGGCGTTTACAGCAAATGGTAGACGCGCGGAGGGCCGCCGCCGCCGAGACCGCATGGCAGGAGCGGCTGGCTCGGCTGCAAGAGGAGGAAGAGGCGTTGTGGGCACCAACCACGGAGCAGCCGGAGCCCACGCAGCCGCCGTTGCCGTTGACGCCGCCGCCGCCGGCGCAGTCGCCGCCCCCGCCACCACCCCGGATGGCACCGGCGCAGTCGCCGCCCCCACCACCACCCCGGATGACGGCGGCGCTGTCACCGCCACCACCACCACCCCGGATGACGGCGGCGCAGTCGCCGCCACCGACACCACCACGGCCGCCGCGCACGCCGGCGACACCACCGCCGCAACCTCGCTCGCCGACGCCACCACCCCAGCAGGGGGAATGGCCGCGGTATGACCGGCAACAGGCGTGGGAGATGCCCCAGGCCCACGTCGGCCAGGTGGTCCGCACGTTCGAGATGGGCGGCCGGCTGTGGCACCAACAGTCGGTGACGTGGACGTGGCCCGCGTCGGAGGAGACCGAGGACGCGCCGGAAGCCCGGGTGTGGAAAGAGGCGGAAGCGATCGGCTGGAGGATGCCGGGCCAGGAGTCCCGCGATCCGCGATTGCGCGCCCGAGCAAGAGAAGCAAGCCCGGAGAAGGAGGGCCCGAAGGAGGAAAGCCCGGGAGTCGCAAACCCGGAAAAGGAGGAGTGGAGCTGGCCGGCGCCAGGTGAGGCGCCACCACCACCAAAGCTGCCGAGGCAGATGTCCTGCCCAGAGGCGCGGCAACCGCCGCCCCGCCCATGCCCTTGCAGGCAGGCGTCGCTGGATGGGCAGAAGTGGAGGGAGGTACCGACGGAGGACTGGCCGCCCCAGGTGGCCGAGGAGGCGGCTCGACAAGGGACCCGGAAGCGACGAGGGCACTGGGCCAAGTTGTTCGAGCTGGGCGGACAGCGCTACCGTCTTAAGGTGCGGAGGGGCGGGGAAGTGAGAGTGACGGTCGCCGAATAAAGACGCCAGCCGGCAGTGGAAAACCGTATGTCGGGGTTTCATAACACCGGCGTGGTAACAAAAAAAAAAAGAAAACATAAAAGGAATTTTGGGGCGGGAGGGGAAGGCAGGAGAATTTGAATGTCAAACAGATGGAGCGGAGTCGTCAGTGGCACCGGACGAAGGAACGGGGAAGCGGCCGATACAAAGGGACACCGGGGCGGAGGACCGCCGGAACCAACAGTTTTAAAATTTACCGAAGGAAGGGGGAGATGTGAGGAGTTGTAAAACTCCCCACAAATCTCCTGTAGGGGAGCGGCCTAGCAACAGTCGAGACGAAGGGCGAAGCGGAAAGACCGAGAGTTAACGGTACCGCAGTGGACCTTGGACTCCGCTGGCCAAGGGCGAAGAGGTCGAACGGTAACGGTGCGGGCACAAAGAGGACGCACCGTGAACTAACGGTACCGCTGTGGACCTTGGACCCCAGCGAGTCAAGGGCAGGCCGGTTAAACGGTAACGGGGCGGGCACAAAGAGGACGCACCGTGAATCAACGGTACAATATGTGGACCTTGTACCCAAGCGGGCCGTGCGCAAAAAGGGAAATAGCGGGATCCCTGCGGCCTATAAAGGGTAGGCGCGAGCACGAATAGGGGACAGTGAAGGAGACCGGGAGATCGCGTGCGGACGGTGGCCAAGTGTCGGAGTGTCGAGCGAAGGTATCGGAAGTGTGAACACGCGGGCGAACGCGAGAAATAGGAGCAGTGCGAGCATCGGGCAACGAGAAGCCCGAAGGATTCAGAAGGACGAAGCGGAGCGAAGGACAAGGAGCCGACGTGCCAGAAGGATCGTCGGAGTCAGTGGATAGCACAGGTGGTTCCAGGACGAGCGTTGCCTCACCCGGGACGATACACCTGCGCACCATAACATCCTAGATCCGTTCCGGCCGGCGGAAGGACCTCCGGAAGCTAAGGAAAAGAACCCGACGGGTCCGCAAGGGTCAGTGGAGTCAGTGGTCGGTACAGGTGGTTCCAGGACGAGCGTTGCCTCACCCGGGACGACACACCCTAACCCCACAACATCCTAAACCCAGACCGACCGGCGGGGTTCTGCCAAAGGAGCCGACTGCGACGTAGCGGGTTCAAGGCGGACAGTGGAGTCAGTGGTAGGCACAGGTGGTTCCAGGACGAGCGTTGCCTCACCCGGGACGACACACCCGTGCCCCATAACATCCTAGTCCCGCCCGGACCGACTCGTCGTCCACGCCGAGGAGTCAGCGGTACCAAGGAGGCGAGGCGGTACACCAGGAGCGCCGCAGGAAGTAGCGAGGTATCCACAACTCTCTAGAAGAATTATCCCTTGTATTCGGAACAGCACAATAAACGACTATACCCAGAACTATTGCTTTTCCTTGGTCGGGCAATCACACAAATCATAAATTTGGTGGGACGAACGCACAAACTCTCTGAGCTAGCCGCTGCAATCAGTAGCGAGCGAAATAAAGAAAATCAGTTCGTTACAATCTGTTTTGCCAACTCTGCAGTAAACACTCATCTAGGCGAGTCTTCCTCTGCTTCCAGCTTAGACACGCAATGTCCTCGCCGTAAAGCTAGTCGTTTTTTTTTTTTTTTTTTTTTTTGTCAAGCCAGTCGTTTTCTTCCCGTCTGTAGTTAGATTGCCCCTCGGCATGACGAGAGAGCTGGCTAAGCCACATGGGGGACACTGCATTCGCGTCGAGGCCCAGGATTGCGGGGGTTCTGCTGGCCTGCAGCAGGACCGCATCCATGTACCGGAGGTACGGTTCCAGAGGTGCATCGAACTGGCAGTATGCGGCGCAAAGGAAGATTGAGCCAAAACTCCCTTTAACGACCACACATACGCCATAATCTGTGGTGAGGGTCTCCACTGGCATACAGATGGCTTCGTGATGATCCACTAGGATGGCTGCCTTCCTTCCCTCGCCGGTCGGTGAAAACCCTCATTCCTTCAGGCAGCACATCCATTCCGTCCCCGCCGAGATACGGCTCCCACACCAGCGCCAACATAAACTCCGATCTCCTGAGTCGGACTCCGAGCTCGATGCCCGCAGCTCGGCCTCGGCCACAGTTCGCTTGGATTAAGCTAAACATTAATGTCTAGCTTGCACCCTCGCCAGCAACGCCCCGTATATCGGGCAAACGCTCGAGAGCATGTAAAGCCCCGAGGGTTGCCCTCTGTGACGGCAGTTCCGGCAGTCCACCGGGTTTTGGCAGTTTGCCGCGGTGTGGCCGTGTTGCCCGCACTGGCGGCAAACATTGTCCTTCTGCCGGCATTCGCTGACCTTGTGGTCGAATCCCACGCATCTGTGGCAGGCGTATGTGCGGACCTGTGATCGGCATCGAAATGAAAACCACTTGATGTAAACACGACCTACATCAAGCTTCGCCATCGCCCGGCCGTCTACCTCTAGCGTCACATTTACTGTGGCGCCGTCAGTTACCGACCACGCCTTGGTCACCAGGTGCACGGACTTCTTAAACTGGGACAGAGTCATTTCCACGTCTCGCGGACCTTGGTGGTCCGCGGGGCAGCGGTGGGTGCAACCTGCTGCATCTGGGAAGCATTGGCGGCCGTATTCTTCAACGGATTCGACGACGGCGGCGGCGGTGGCGGTGGCGGCATAGCGAGCCGCGTCTCCAGTTCTCCACACCGGAGCATTAACGCCAACACTAGCTCATCGTAGCGGCTGATAGCATACGAGAGCTCTTCCGTGTTCACTTCTCCTAGGCTGCGGAAGCTGCTTCTCACCATGCGCTGGGTGGCCGACAGCTCTGCCATCATGGCTGCTTGCCCAGCACGGGTGGGTTTGGGGCAGCATCAATGGCAGCGTTTGATGTAGCCGCTCGGGCGTCCTCCAGCGACGAAAACGCCTCCTCCAGTACACCAACGGGTTCTGGCACTCCATTCGATGCCAGGGCAACCAGTTTCGCCTGCGTTGGCGCCGAGCTCTTAGAGGCCAGATGGCTTCTACGCCTGCCTCGTCTGGCTTTCCTCGAGGCTCAAGGCACTCGCCCCGCTGTCGCTCTCCATCGGCATTACTCCGATGGTGGCTCCTCCTTCCGTCGACTCCAGCAAACGTATGCTCACTGACACGAGCAGTGACTACCACCAATAAGCTTTGTCCCCACTGTTCAAAAAGCTCACCTCGCAACACGGGCTGAGTGGAAAATTTGCAATAATTTATAATAATTTATTGCTAATAACTTCCAAACCGCTCGTTTTTTTTCACACGAAAATTTGCACACCATTTCCGCGGAGCACTAAATCACCGATTTAATCACTTTCCAAACAAGAAAAACGTAGTTCTTCGCAATCTGTGGTACCCGTCTTACCGAAAAAGAGGCTTGAAGGGCCTCCTCCTTTTGCTCCGACAAGCATGGTTAGAGGAACCTATCGCTGTATTAGTTGCATCTTACGACAAGCAACAGAGGACTGTGGAAGTATTCTCGCCCGCTAACCACACGGCGAATATGTTGGGCTAAACACCCCTCTTCCTCTGGAACACTTCCTCCGCAAACACTGCCAGCCGTTCAGTCCTCTCTTGATCATTCAGGATTCTCTCGAAGGTCCAGTTTTCGCCAAAGCGCTGCACTCCACGTCCATCAAGGTTCAAATCTGCATATAGGGGGCAAGCGCACGATACGTGCATCAGGTCCTCATATGGATCTCCACATGCGCAAGCGGTGGTATCGCTGAGGGCTCTCCCGTGCAAAAATGCGTTGAACGACCCGTGCCCTGTCAGCAGAAAAGACGTCCTCATCGAGAATCCAAAACTTGGATCCCGATAGGCGAGAGTGACGTATGCGATAAATCTATGCGTCACCCGTCCTGGTTCGCTGTCATCATCCCATCTGTTTTGCCAACTCTGCAGTAAACACTCATCTAGGCGAGTCTTCCTCTGCTTCCAGCTTAGACACGCAATGTCCTCGCCGTAAAGCTAGTCGTTTTTTTTTTTTTT
The DNA here is from genome assembly GCF_016746395.2 of Drosophila simulans. Lineage (NCBI taxonomy): Eukaryota > Metazoa > Arthropoda > Insecta > Diptera > Drosophilidae > Drosophila > Drosophila simulans. The sequence goes on along the minus strand of NC_052525.2, from coordinate 21,145,772 downwards.
TTTTTTTTGTCAAGCCAGTCGTTTTCTTCCCGTCTGTAGTTAGATTGCCCCTCGGCATGACGAGAGAGCTGGCTAAGCCACATGGGGGACACTGCATTCGCGTCGAGGCCCAGGATTGCGGGGGTTCTGCTGGCCTGCAGCAGGACCGCATCCATGTACCGGAGGTACGGTTCCAGAGGTGCATCGAACTGGCAGTATGCGGCGCAAAGGAAGATTGAGCCAAAACTCCCTTTAACGACCACACATACGCCATAATCTGTGGTGAGGGTCTCCACTGGCATACAGATGGCTTCGTGATGATCCACTAGGATGGCTGCCTTCCTTCCCTCGCCGGTCGGTGAAAACCCTCATTCCTTCAGGCAGCACATCCATTCCGTCCCCGCCGAGATACGGCTCCCGCACCAGCGCCAACATAAACTCCGATCTCCTGAGTCGGACTCCGAGCTCGATGCCCGCAGCTCGGCCTCGGCCACAGTTCGCTTGGATTAAGCTAAACATTAATGTCTAGCTTGCACCCTCGCCAGCAACGCCCCGTATATCGGGCAAACGCTCGAGAGCATGTAAAGCCCCGAGGGTTGCCCTCTGTGACGGCAGTTCCGGCAGTCCACCGGGTTTTGGCAGTTTGCCGCGGTGTGGCCGTGTTGCCCGCACTGGCGGCAAACATTGTCCTTCTGCCGGCATTCGCTGACCTTGTGGTCGAATCCCACGCATCTGTGGCAGGCGTATGTGCGGACCTGTGATCGGCATCGAAATGAAAACCACTTGATGTAAACACGACCTACATCAAGCTTCGCCATCGCCCGGCCGTCTACCTCTAGCGTCACATTTACTGTGGCGCCGTCAGTTACCGACCACGCCTTGGTCACCAGGTGCACGGACTTCTTAAACTGGGACAGAGTCATTTCCACGTCTCGCGGACCTTGGTGGTCCGCGGGGCAGCGGTGGGTGCAACCTGCTGCATCTGGGAAGCATTGGCGGCCGTATTCTTCAACGGATTCGACGACGGCGGCGGCGGTGCCGGCATAGCGAGCCGCGTCTCCAGTTCTCCACACCGGAGCATTAACGCCAACACTAGCTCATCGTAGCGGCTGATAGCATACGAGAGCTCTTCCGTGTTCACTTCTCCTAGGCTGCGGAAGCTGCTTCTCACCATGCGCTGGGTGGCCGACAGCTCTGCCATCATGGCTGCTTGCCCAGCACGGGCGGCAGCAGTAGCGGCAGTGGCAGTGGTGGCAACAATTTTAACGGCAGTGGAAACGGCGGAGGCAGCAGTGTGGTCGGCAGCAGGGGCAGCAGTGGGATCAGCAGCGGGGGCAGCAGCTGGCTGGTCAGCAGTGTGTGGGGGGGGGGTTTTGGGCAGCATCAAAGGCAGCGTTTGATGTAGCCGCTCGGGCGTCCTCCAGCGACGAAAACGCCTCCTCCAGTACATCAACGGGTTCTGGCACTCCATTCGATGCCAGGGCAACCAGTTTCGCCTGCGTTGGCGCCGAGCTCTTAGAGGCCAGATGGCTTCTACGCCTGCCTCGTCTGGCTTTCCTCGAGGCTCAAGGCACTCGCCCCGCTGTCGCTCTCCATCGGCATTACTCCGATGGTGGCTCCTCCTTCCGTCGACTCCAGCAAACGTATGCTCACTGACACGAGCAGTGACTACCACCAATAAGCTTTGTCCCCACTGTTCAAAAAGCTCACCTCGCAACACGGACTGAGTGGAAAATTTGCAATAATTTATAATAATTTATTGCTAATAACTTCCAAACCGCTCGTTTTTTTCACACGAAAATTTGCACACCATTTCCGCGGAGCACTAAATCACCGATTTAATCACTTTCCAAACAAGAAAAACGTAGTTCTTCGCAATCTGTGGTACCCGTCGTACCCAAAAAAGAGGCTTGAAGGGCCTCCTCCTTTTGCTCCGACAAGCATGGTTAGAGGAACCTATCGCTGTATTAGTTGCATCTTACGACAAGCAACAGAGGACTGTGGAAGTATTCTCGCGAATACGAGAGTGACGTATGGGATAAATCTATGCGTCACCCGTCCTGGTTCGCTGTCATCATCCCATCTGTTTTGCCAACTCTGCAGTAAACACTCATCTAGGCGAGTCATCCTCTTCTTCCAGCTTAGACACGCAATGTCCTCGCCGTAAAGCTAGTCGTTTTTTTTTTTTTTTTTTTTTTTTGTCAAGCCAGTCGTTTTCTTCCCGTCTGTAGTTAGATTGCCCCTCGGCATGACGAGAGAGCTGGCTAAGCCACATGGGGGACACTGCATTCGCGTCGAGGCCCAGGATTGCGGGGGTTCTGCTGGCCTGCAGCAGGACCGCATCCATGTACCGGAGGTACGGTTCCAGAGGTGCATCGAACTGGCAGTATGCGGCGCAAAGGAAGATTGAGCCAAAACTCCCTTTAACGACCAGACATACGCCATAATCTGTGGTGAGGGTCTCCACTGGCAGACAGATGGCTTCGTGATGATCCACTAGGATGGCTGCCTTCCTTCCCTCGCCGGTCGGTGAAAACCCTCATTCCTTCAGGCAGCACATCCATTCCGTCCCCGCCGAGATACGGCTCCCGCACCAGAGCCAACATAAACTCCGATCTCCTGAGGCGGACTCCGAGCTCGATGGTCGCAGCTCGGCCTCGGCCACAGTTCGCTTGGATTAAGCTAAACATTAATGTCTAGCTTGCACCCTCGCCAGCAACGCCCCGTATATCGGGCAAACGCTCGAGAGCATGTAAAGCCCCGAGGGTTGCCCTCTGTGACGGCAGTTCCGGCAGTCCACCGGGTTTTGGCACTTTGCCGCGGTGTGGCCTTGTTGCCCGCACTGGCGGCAAACATTGTCCTTCTGCCGGCATTCGTTGACCTTGTGGTCGAAACCCACGCATCTGTGGCAGGCGTATGTGCGGACCTGTGATCGGCATCGAAATGAAAACCACTTGATGTAAACACGACCTACATCAAGCTTCGCCATCGCCCGGCCGTCTACCTCTAGCGTCACATTTACTGTGGCGCCGTCAGTTACCGACCACGCCTTGGTCACCAGGTGCACGGACTTCTTAAACTGGGGCAGAGTCATTTCGCTATCGAAGTTATTTTCATGGAGCTCCTTCATAAATTCCTCTGGGCCGATAGCTGTGTCGACGTCATAGACGACGACCTTCGGCTTCTCGGCCGCATTCCGTGCCACATTCAGTCCAACTTCAGCGAATCTTTTTGATGCTACCACCTTCTGCAGCTCTCCATCAATCAATGGCAGCGTTTGATGTAGCCGCTCGGGCGTCCTCCAGCGACGAAAACGCCTCCTCCAGTGCACCAACGGGTTCTGGCACTCCATTCGATGCCAGGGCAACCAGTTTCGCCTGCGTTGGCGCCGAGCTCTTAGAGGCCAGATGGCTTCTACGCCTGCCTCGTCTGGCTTTCCTCGAGGCTCAAGGCACTCGCCCCGCTGTCGCTCTCCATCGGCATTACTCCGAAGGTGGCTCCTCCTTCCGTCGACTCCAGCAAACGTATGCTCACTGACACGAGCAGTGACTACCACCAATAAGCTTTGTCACCACTGTTCAAAAAGCTCACCTCGCAACACGGGCTGAGTGGAAAATTTGCAATAATTTATAATAATTTATTGCTAATAACTTCCAAACCGCTCGTTTTTTTTCACACGAAAATTTGCACACCATTTCCGCGGAGCACTAAATCACCGATTTAATCACTTTCCAAACAAGAAAAACGTAGTTCTTCGCAATCTGTGGTACCCGTCGTACCGAAAAAGAGGCTTGAAGGGCCTCCTCCTTTTGCTCCGACAAGCATGGTTAGAGGAACCTATCGCTGTATTAGTTGCATCTTACGACAAGCAACAGAGGACTGTGGAAGTATTCTCGCCCGCTAACCACACGGCGAATATGTTGGGCTAAACACCCCTCTTCCTCTGGAACACTTCCTCCGCAAACACTGCCAGCCGTTCAGTCCTCTCTTGATCATTCAGGATTCTCTCGAAGGTCCAGTTTTCGCCAAAGCGCTGCACTCCACGTCCATCAAGGTTCAAATCTGCATATAGGGGGCAAGCGCACGATACGTGCATCAGGTCCTCATATGGATCTCCACATGCGCAAGCGGTGGTATCGCTGAGGGCTCTCCCGTGCAAAAATGCGTTGAACGACCCGTGCCCTGTCAGCAGAAAAGACGTCCTCATCGAGAATCCAAAACTTGGATCCCGATAGGCGAGAGTGACGTATGCGATAAATCTATGCGTCACCCGTCCTGGTTCGCTGTCATCATCCCATCTGTTTTGCCAACTCTGCAGTAAACACTCATCTAGGCGAGTCTTCCTCTGCTTCCAGCTTAGACACGCAATGTCCTCGCCGTAAAGCTAGTCGTTTTTTTTTTTTTTTTTTTTTTGTCAAGCCAGTCGTTTTCTTCCCGTCTGTAGTTAGATTGCCCCTCGGCATGACGAGAGAGCTGGCTAAGCCACATGGGGGACACTGCATTCGCGTCGAGGCCCAGGATTGCGGGGGTTCTGCTGGCCTGCAGCAGGACCGCATCCATGTACCGGAGGTACGGTTCCAGAGGTGCATCGAACTGGCAGTATGCGGCGCAAAGGAAGATTGAGCCAAAACTCCCTTTAACGACCACACATACGCCATAATCTGTGGTGAGGGTCTCCACTGGCATACAGATGGCTTCGTGATGATCCACTAGGATGGCTGCCTTCCTTCCCTCGCCGGTCGGTGAAAACCCTCATTCCTTCAGGCAGCACATCCATTCCGTCCCCGCCGAGATACGGCTCCCGCACCAGCGCCAACATAAACTCCGATCTCCTGAGTCGGACTCCGAGCTCGATGCCCGCAGCTCGGCCTCGGCCACAGTTCGCTTGGATTAAGCTAAACATTAATGTCTAGCTTGCACCCTCGCCAGCAACGCCCCGTATATCGGGCAAACGCTCGAGAGCATGTAAAGCCCCGAGGGTTGCCCTCTGTGACGGCAGTTCCGGCAGTCCACCGGGTTTTGGCAGTTTGCCGCGGTGTGGCCGTGTTGCCCGCACTGGCGGCAAACATTGTCCTTCTGCCGGCATTCGCTGACCTTGTGGTCGAATCCCACGCATCTGTGGCAGGCGTATGTGCGGACCTGTGATCGGCATCGAAATGAAAACCACTTGATGTAAACACGACCTACATCAAGCTTCGCCATCGCCCGGCCGTCTACCTCTAGCGTCACATTTACTGTGGCGCCGTCAGTTACCGACCACGCCTTGGTCACCAGGTGCACGGACTTCTTAAACTGGGACAGAGTCATTTCCACGTCTCGCGGACCTTGGTGGTCCGCGGGGCAGCGGTGGGTGCAACCTGCTGCATCTGGGAAGCATTGGCGGCCGTATTCTTCAACGGATTCGACGACGGCGGCGGCGGTGCCGGCATAGCGAGCCGCGTCTCCAGTTCTCCACACCGGAGCATTAACGCCAACACTAGCTCATCGTAGCGGCTGATAGCATACGAGAGCTCTTCCGTGTTCACTTCTCCTAGGCTGCGGAAGCTGCTTCTCACCATGCGCTGGGTGGCCGACAGCTCTGCCATCATGGCTGCTTGCCCAGCACGGGCGGCAGCAGTAGCGGCAGTGGCAGTGGTGGCAACAATTTTAACGGCAGTGGAAACGGCGGAGGCAGCAGTGTGGTCGGCAGCAGGGGCAGCAGTGGGATCAGCAGCGGGGGCAGCAGCTGGCTGGTCAGCAGTGTGTGGGGGGGGGTTTTGGGCAGCATCAAAGGCAGCGTTTGATGTAGCCGCTCGGGCGTCCTCCAGCGACGAAAACGCCTCCTCCAGTACATCAACGGGTTCTGGCACTCCATTCGATGCCAGGGCAACCAGTTTCGCCTGCGTTGGCGCCGAGCTCTTAGAGGCCAGATGGCTTCTACGCCTGCCTCGTCTGGCTTTCCTCGAGGCTCAAGGCACTCGCCCCGCTGTCGCTCTCCATCGGCATTACTCCGATGGTGGCTCCTCCTTCCGTCGACTCCAGCAAACGTATGCTCACTGACACGAGCAGTGACTACCACCAATAAGCTTTGTCCCCACTGTTCAAAAAGCTCACCTCGCAACACGGACTGAGTGGAAAATTTGCAATAATTTATAATAATTTATTGCTAATAACTTACAAACCGCTCGTTTTTTTCACACGAAAATTTGCACACCATTTCCGCGGAGCACTAAATCACCGATTTAATCACTTTCCAAACAAGAAAAACGTAGTTCTTCGCAATCTGTGGTACCCGTCGTACCCAAAAAAGAGGCTTGAAGGGCCTCCTCCTTTTGCTCCGACAAGCATGGTTAGAGGAACCTATCGCTGTATTAGTTGCATCTTACGACAAGCAACAGAGGACTGTGGAAGTATTCTCGCGAATACGAGAGTGACGTATGGGATAAATCTATGCGTCACCCGTCCTGGTTCGCTGTCATCATCCCATCTGTTTTGCCAACTCTGCAGTAAACACTCATCTAGGCGAGTCATCCTCTTCTTCCAGCTTAGACACGCAATGTCCTCGCCGTAAAGCTAGTCGTTTTTTTTTTTTTTTTTTTTTTGTCAAGCCAGTCGTTTTCTTCCCGTCTGTAGTTAGATTGCCCCTCGGCATGACGAGAGAGCTGGCTAAGCCACATGGGGGACACTGCATTCGCGTCGAGGCCCAGGATTGCGGGGGTTCTGCTGGCCTGCAGCAGGACCGCATCCATGTACCGGAGGTACGGTTCCAGAGGTGCATCGAACTGGCAGTATGCGGCGCAAAGGAAGATTGAGCCAAAACTCCCTTTAACGACCAGACATACGCCATAATCTGTGGTGAGGGTCTCCACTGGCAGACAGATGGCTTCGTGATGATCCACTAGGATGGCTGCCTTCCTTCCCTCGCCGGTCGGTGAAAACCCTCATTCCTTCAGGCAGCACATCCATTCCGTCCCCGCCGAGATACGGCTCCCGCACCAGAGCCAACATAAACTCCGATCTCCTGAGGCGGACTCCGAGCTCGATGGTCGCAGCTCGGCCTCGGCCACAGTTCGCTTGGATTAAGCTAAACATTAATGTCTAGCTTGCACCCTCGCCAGCAACGCCCCGTATATCGGGCAAACGCTCGAGAGCATGTAAAGCCCCGAGGGTTGCCCTCTGTGACGGCAGTTCCGGCAGTCCACCGGGTTTTGGCACTTTGCCGCGGTGTGGCCTTGTTGCCCGCACTGGCGGCAAACATTGTCCTTCTGCCGGCATTCGTTGACCTTGTGGTCGAAACCCACGCATCTGTGGCAGGCGTATGTGCGGACCTGTGATCGGCATCGAAATGAAAACCACTTGATGTAAACACGACCTACATCAAGCTTCGCCATCGCCCGGCCGTCTACCTCTAGCGTCACATTTACTGTGGCGCCGTCAGTTACCGACCACGCCTTGGTCACCAGGTGCACGGACTTCTTAAACTGGGGCAGAGTCATTTCGCTATCGAAGTTATTTTCATGGAGCTCCTTCATAAATTCCTCTGGGCCGATAGCTGTGTCGACGTCATAGACGACGACCTTCGGCTTCTCGGCCGCATTCCGTGCCACATTCAGTCCAACTTCAGCGAATCTTTTTGATGCTACCACCTTCTGCAGCTCTCCATCAATCAATGGCAGCGTTTGATGTAGCCGCTCGGGCGTCCTCCAGCGACGAAAACGCCTCCTCCAGTGCACCAACGGGTTCTGGCACTCCATTCGATGCCAGGGCAACCAGTTTCGCCTGCGTTGGCGCCGAGCTCTTAGAGGCCAGATGGCTTCTACGCCTGCCTCGTCTGGCTTTCCTCGAGGCTCAAGGCACTCGCCCCGCTGTCGCTCTCCATCGGCATTACTCCGAAGGTGGCTCCTCCTTCCGTCGACTCCAGCAAACGTATGCTCACTGACACGAGCAGTGACTACCACCAATAAGCTTTGTCACCACTGTTCAAAAAGCTCACCTCGCAACACGGGCTGAGTGGAAAATTTGCAATAATTTATAATAATTTATTGCTAATAACTTCCAAACCGCTCGTTTTTTTTCACACGAAAATTTGCACACCATTTCCGCGGAGCACTAAATCACCGATTTAATCACTTTTCAAACAAGAAAAACGTAGTTCTTCGCAATCTGTGGTACCCGTCGTACCCAAAAAAGAGGCTTGAAGGGCCTCCTCCTTTTGCTCCGACAAGCATGGTTAGAGGAACCTATCGCTGTATTAGTTGCATCTTACGACAAGCAACAGAGGACTGTGGAAGTATTCTCGCCCGCTAACCACACGGCGAATATGTTGGGCTAAACACCCCTCTTCCTCTGGAACACTTCCTCCGCAAACACTGCCAGCCGTTCAGTCGTCTCTTGATCATTCAGGATTCTCTCGAAGGTCCAGTTTTCGCCAAAGCGCTGCACTCCACGTCCATCAAGGTTCAAATCTGCATATAGGGGGCAAGCGCACGATACGTGCATCCAGTCCTCATATGGATCTCCACATGCGCAGGTGGTGGTATCGTTGAGGGCTCTCCCGTGCAAAAATGCGTTGAACGACCCGTGCCCTGTCAGCAGGAAAGACGTCCTCATTGAGAATCCAAAACTTGGATCCCGATAGGCGAGAGTGACGTATGGGATAAATCTATGCGTCACCCGTCCTGGTTCGCTGTCATCATCCCATCTGTTTTGCCAACTCTGCAGTAAACACTCATCTAGGCGAGTCTTCCCTTGCTTCCAGCTTAGACACGCAATGTCCTCGCCATAAACCTAGTCGTTTTTTTTTTTTTTTATTTGTCAAGCCAGTCGTTTTCTTCCCGTCTGTAGTTAGATTGCCCCTCGGCATGACGAGAGAGCTGGCTAAGCCACATGGGGGACACTGCATTCGCGTCGAGGCCCAGGATTGCGGGAGTTCTGCTGGCCTGCAGCAGGACCGCATCAATGTACCGGAGGTACGGTTCCAGAGGTGCATCGAACTGGCAGTATGCGGCGCCAAGGAAGATTGAGCCAAAACTCCCTTTAACGACCAGACATACGCCATAATCTGTGGTGAGGGTCTCCACTGGCAGACAGATGGCTTCGTGATGATCCACTAGGATGGCTGCCTTCCCTCGCCGGTCGGTGAAAACCCTCATTCCTTCAGGCAGCACATCCATTCCGTCCCCGCCGAAATACGGCTCCTGCACCAGCGCGAACATAAACTCCGATCTCCTGAGTCGGACTCCGAGCTCGATGGTCGCAGCTCGGCCTCGGCCACAGTTCGCTTGGATGAAACTAAACATTAATGTCTAGCTTGCACCCTCGCCAGCAACGCCCCGTATATCGGGCAAACGCTCGAGAGCATGTAATGCCCCGAGGGTTGCCTTCTGTGACGGCAGTTCCGGCAGTCCACCGGGTTTTGGCACTTTGCCGCGATGTGGCCTTGTTGCCCGCACTGGTGGCAAACATTGTCCTTCTGCCGGCATTCGCTGACCTTGTGGTCGAAACCCACGCATCTGTGGCAGGCGTATGTGCGGACCTGTGATCGGCATCGAAATGAAAACCACTTGATGTAAACACGACCTACATCAATCTTCGCCATCGCCCGGCCGTCTACCTCTAGCGTCACATTTACTGTGGCGCCGTCAGTTACCGACCACGCCTTGGTCACCAGGTGCACGGACTTCTTAAACTGGGACAGAGTCATTTCGCTATCGAAGTTAATTTCATGGAGCTCCTTCATAAATTCCTCTGGGCCGATAGCTGTGTCGACGTCATAGACGACGACCTTCGGCTTCTCGGCCGCATTCCGTGCCACATTCAGTCCAACTTCAGCGAATCTTTTTGATGCTACCACCTTCTGCAGCTCTCCAACTGAAGGAGTACGAATGATCGCACCACCACCTCGACGGAGCTCACGTACCTCATGTACTCTGACTCCGAGAGAGGGTGCAACCATCGTTCGCACCTTTTCCGTTATAGCTTTCCCCGATAGCGCAGGGTCGTCGCACTTCACGCGGGGCAGCGGTGGGTGCAACCTGCTGCATCTGGGAAGCATTGGCGGCCGTATTCTTCAACGGATTCGACGACGGCGGCGGCGGTGGCGCCATAGCGAGCCGCGTCTCCAGTTCTCCACACCGGAGCATTAACGCCAACACTAGCTCATCGTAGCGGCTGATAGCATACGAGAGCTCTTCCGTGTCCACTTCTCCTAGGCTGCGGAAGCTGCTTCTCACCATGCGCTGGGTGGCCGACAGCTCTGCCATCATGGCTGCTTGCCCAGCACGGGCGGCAGCAGTAGCGGCAGTGGCAGTGGTGGCAACAATTTTAACGGCAGTGGAAACGGCGGAGGCAGCAGTGTGGTCGGCAGCAGGGGCAGCAGTGGGATCAGCAGCGGGGGCAGCAGCTGGCTGGTCAGCAGTGTGGGGGGGGGTGGGGGTTTTGGGGCAGCATCAATGGCAGCGTTTGATGTAGCCGCTCGGGCGTCCTCCAGCGACGAGGACGCCGAGCTCTTAGAGGCCAGATGGCTTCTACGCCTGCCTCGTTTGGCTTTCCTCGAGGCACTGCATCCGCTCAAGGCACTCGCCCCGCTGTCGCTCTCCATCGGCATTACTCCGAAGGTGGCTCCTCCTTCCGTCGACTCCAGCAAACGTATGCTCACTGACACGAGCAGTGACTACCACCAATAAGCTTTGTCACCACTGTTCAAAAAGCTCACCTCGCAACACGGGCTGAGTGGAAAATTTGCAATAATTTATAATAATTTATTGCTAATAACTTCCAAACCGCTCGTTTTTTTTTTACACGAAAATTTGCACACCATTTCCGCGGAGCACTAAATCACCGATTTAATCACTTTCCAAACAAGAAAAACGTAGTTCTTCGCAATCTGTGGTACCCGTCGTACCCAAAAAAGAGGCTTGAAGGGCCTCCTCCTTTTGCTCCGACAAGCATGGTTAGAGGAACCTATCGCTGTATTAGTTGCATCTTACGACAAGCAACAGAGGACTGTGGAAGTATTCTCGCCCGCTAACCACACGGCGAATATGTTGGGCTAAACACCCCTCTTCCTCTGGAACACTTCCTCCGCAAACACTGCCAGCCGTTCAGTCCTCTCTTGATCATTCAGGATTCTCTCAAAGGTCCAGTTTTCATTAAAGGTTCAAATCTGCATATAGGGGGCAAGCGCACGATACGTGCATCCAGTCCTCATATGGATCTCCACATGCGCAAGCGGTGGTATCGCTGAGGGCTCTCCCGTGCAAAAATGCGTTGAACGACTTTGAAAGACGTCCTCATCGAGAATCCAAAACTTGGATCCCGATAGGCGAGAGTGACGTATGGGATAAATCTATGCGTCACCCGTCCTGATTCGCTGTCATCATCCCATCTGTTTTGCCAACTCTGCAGTAAACACTCATCTAGGCGAGTCTTCCCCTGCTTCCAGCTTAGACACGCAATGTCCTCGCCGTAAAGCTAGTCGTTTTCTTTTTTTTTTTTTTGTCAAGCCAGTCGTTTTCTTCCCGTCTGTAGTTAGATTGCCCCTCGGCATGACGAGAGAGCTGGCTAAGCCACATGGGGGACACTGCATTCGCGTCGATGCCCAGGATTGCGGGGGTTTTGCTGGCCTACAGCAGGACCGCATCCATGTACCGGAGCTACGGTTCCAGAGGTGCATCGAACTGGCAGTATGCGGCGCAAAGGAAGATTGAGCCAAAACTCCCTTTAACGACCAGACATACGCCATAATCTGTGGTGAGGGTCTCCACTGGCATACAGATGGCTTCGTGATGATCCACTAGGATGGCTGCCTTCCCTCGCCGGTCGGTGAAAATTCTCATTCCTTCAGGCAGCACATCCATTCCGTCCCCGCCGAGATACGGCTCCTGCACCAGCGCCAACATAAACTCCGATCTCCTGAGTCGGACTCCGAGCTCGATGGTCGCAGCTCGGCCTCGGCCACAGTTCGCTTGGATTAAGCTAAACATTAATGTCTAGCTTGCACCCTCGCCAGCAACGCCCCGTATATCGGGCAAACGCTCGAGAGCATGTAAAGCCCCGAGGGTTGCCCTCTGTGACGGCAGTTCCGGCAGTCCACCGGGTTTTGTCACTTTGCCGCGATGTGGCCTTGTTGCCCGCACTGGTGGCAAACATTGTCCTTCTGCCGGCACTCGCTGACCTTGTGGTCGAAACCCACGCATCTGTGGCAGGCGTATGTGCGGACCTGTGATCGGCATCGAAATGAAAACCACTTGATGTAAACACGACCTACATCAATCTTCGCCATCGCCCGGCCGTCTACCTCTAGCGTCACATTTACTGTGGCGCCGTCAGTTACCGACCACGCCTTGGTCACCAGGTGCACGGACTTCTTAAACTGGGACAGAGTCATTTCGCTATCGAAGTTAATTTCATGGAGCTCCTTCATAAATTCCTCTGGGCCGATAGCTGTGTCGACGTCATAGACGACGACCTTCGGCTTCTCGGCCGCATTCCGTGCCACATTCAGTCCAACTTCAGCGAATCTTTTTGATGCTACCACCTTCTGCAGCTCTCCAACTGAAGGAGTACGAATGATCGCACCACCACCTCGACGGAGCTCACGTACCTCATGTACTCTGACTCCGAGAGAGGGTGCAACCATCGTTCGCACCTTTTCCGTTATAGCTTTCCCCGATAGCGCAGGGTCGTCGCACTTCACGCGGGGCAGCGGTGGGTGCAACCTGCTGCATCTGGGAAGCATTGGCGGCCGTATTCTTCAACGGATTCGACGACGGCGGCGGCGGTGGCGCCATAGCGAGCCGCGTCTCCAGTTCTCCACACCGGAGCATTAACGCCAACACTAGCTCATCGTAGCGGCTGATAGCATACGAGAGCTATTCCGTGTCCACTTCTCCTAGGCTGCGGAAGCTGCTTCTCACCATGCGCTGGGTGGCCGACAGCTCTGCCATCATGGCTGCTTGCCCAGCACGGGCGGCAGCAGTAGCGGCAGTGGCAGTGGTGGCAACAATTTTAACGGCAGTGGAAACGGCGGAGGCAGCAGTGTGGTCGGCAGCAGGGGCAGCAGTGGGATCAGCAGCGGGGGCAGCAGCTGGCTGGTCAGCAGTGTGGGGGGGGGGTGGGGGTTTTGGGGCAGCATCAATGGCAGCGTTTGATGTAGCCGCTCGGGCGTCCTCCAGCGACGAGGACGCCGAGCTCTTAGAGGCCAGATGGCTTCTACGCCTGCCTCGTTTGGCTTTCCTCGAGGCACTGCATCCGCTCAAGGCACTCGCCCCGCTGTCGCTCTCCATCGGCATTACTCCGAAGGTGGCTCCTCCTTCCGTCGACTCCAGCAAACGTATGCTCACTGACACGAGCAGTGACTACCACCAATAAGCTTTGTCACCACTGTTCAAAAAGCTCACCTCGCAACACGGGCTGAGTGGAAAATTTGCAATAATTTATAATAATTTATTGCTAATAACTTCCAAACCGCTCGTTTTTTTTTACACGAAAATTTGCACACCATTTCCGCGGAGCACTAAATCACCGATTTAATCACTTTCCAAACAAGAAAAACGTAGTTCTTCGCAATCTGTGGTACCCGTCGTACCCAAAAAAGAGGCTTGAAGGGCCTCCTCCTTTTGCTCCGACAAGCATGGTTAGAGGAACCTATCGCTGTATTAGTTGCATCTTACGACAAGCAACAGAGGACTGTGGAAGTATTCTCGCCCGCTAACCACACGGCGAATATGTTGGGCTAAACACCCCTCTTCCTCTGGAACACTTCCTCCGCAAACACTGCCAGCCGTTCAGTCCTCTCTTGATCATTCAGGATTCTCTCAAAGGTCCAGTTTTCGTTAAAGGTTCAAATCTGCATATAGGGGGCAAGCGCACGATACGTGCATCCAGTCCTCATATGGATCTCCACATGCGCAAGCGGTGGTATCGCTGAGGGCTCTCCCGTGCAAAAATGCGTTGAACGACTTTGAAAGACGTCCTCATCGAGAATCCAAAACTTGGATCCCGATAGGCGAGAGTGACGTATGGGATAAATCTATGCGTCACCCGTCCTGGTTCGCTGTCATCATCCCATCTGTTTTGCCAACTCTGCAGTAAACACTCATCTAGGCGAGTCTTCCCCTGCTTCCAGCTTAGACACGCAATGTCCTCGCCGTAAAGCTAGTCGTTTTCTTTTTTTTTTTTTGTCAAGCCAGTCGTTTTCTTCCCGTCTGTAGTTAGATTGCCCCTCGGCATGACGAGAGAGCTGGCTAAGCCACATGGGGGACACTGCATTCGCGTCGATGCCCAGGATTGCGGGGGTTTTGCTGGCCTACAGCAGGACCGCATCCATGTACCGGAGCTACGGTTCCAGAGGTGCATCGAACTGGCAGTATGCGGCGCAAAGGAAGATTGAGCCAAAACTCCCTTTAACGACCAGACATACGCCATAATCTGTGGTGAGGGTCTCCACTGGCATACAGATGGCTTCGTGATGATCCACTAGGATGGCTGCCTTCCCTCGCCGGTCGGTGAAAATTCTCATTCCTTCAGGCAGCACATCCATTCCGTCCCCGCCGAGATACGGCTCCTGCACCAGCGCCAACATAAACTCCGATCTCCTGAGTCGGACTCCGAGCTCGATGGTCGCAGCTCGGCCTCGGCCACAGTTCGCTTGGATTAAGCTAAACATTAATGTCTAGCTTGCACCCTCGCCAGCAACGCCCCGTATATCGGGCAAACGCTCGAGAGCATGTAAAGCCCCGAGGGTTGCCCTCTGTGACGGCAGTTCCGGCAGTCCACCGGGTTTTGTCACTTTGCCGCGATGTGGCCTTGTTGCCCGCACTGGTGGCAAACATTGTCCTTCTGCCGGCACTCGCTGACCTTGTGGTCAAAACCCACGCATCTGTGGCAGGCGTATGTGCGGACCTGTGATCGGCATCGAAATGAAAACCACTTGATGTAAACACGACCTACATCAATCTTCGCCATCGCCCGGCCGTCTACCTCTAGCGTCACATTTACTGTGGCGCCGTCAGTTACCGACCACGCCTTGGTCACCAGGTGCACGGACTTCTTAAACTGGGACAGAGTCATTTCGCTATCGAAGTTAATTTCATGGAGCTCCTTCATAAATTCCTCTGGGCCGATAGCTGTGTCGACGTCATAGACGACGACCTTCGGCTTCTCGGCCGCATTCCGTGCCACATTCAGTCCAACATCAGCGAATCTTTTTGATGCTACATCGATGGCAGCGTTTGATGTAGCCGCTCGGGCGTCCTCCAGCGACGAGGACGCCGAGCTCTTAGAGGCCAGATGGCTTCTACGCCTGCCTCGTTTGGCTTTCCTCGAGGCACTGCATCCGCTCAAGGCACTCGCCCCGCTGTCGCTCTCCATCGGCATTACTCCGAAGGTGGCTCCTCCTTCCGTCGACTCCAGCAAACGTATGCTCACTGACACGAGCAGTGACTACCACCAATAAGCTTTGTCACCACTGTTCAAAAAGCTCACCTCGCAACACGGGCTGAGTGGAAAATTTGCAATAATTTATAATAATTTATTGCTAATAACTTCCAAACCGCTCGTTTGGAATCTTTTTGATGCTACCACCTTCTGCAGCTCTCCAACTGAAGGAGTACGAATGATCGCACCACCACCTCGACGGAGCTCACGTACCTCATGTACTCTGACTCCGAGAGAGGGTGCAACCATCGTTCGCACCTTTTCCGTTATAGCTTTACCCGATAGCGCAGGGTCGTCGCACTTCACGCGGGGCAGCGGTGGGTGCAACCTGCTGCATCTGGGAAGCATTGGCGGCCGTATTCTTCAACGGATTCGACGACGGCGGCGGCGGTGGCGCCATAGCGAGCCGCGTCTCCAGTTCTCCACACCGGAGCATTAACGCCAACACTAGCTCATCGTAGCGGCTGATAGCATACGAGAGCTCTTCCGTGTCCACTTCTCCTAGGCTGCGGAAGCTGCTTCTCACCATGCGCTGGGTGGCCGACAGCTCTGCCATCATGGCTGCTTGCCCAGCACGGGCGGCAGCAGTAGCGGCAGTGGCAGTGGTGGCAACAATTTTAACGGCAGTGGAAACGGCGGAGGCAGCAGTGTGGTCGGCAGCAGGGGCAGCAGTGGGATCAGCAGCGGGGGCAGCAGCTGGCTGGTCAGCAGTGTGGGTGGGGGGGGGGGGGGTTTTGGGGAAGCATCAATGGCAGCGTTTGATGTAGCCGCTCGGGCGTCCTCCAGCGACGAGGACGCCGAGCTCTTAGAGGCCAGATGGCTTCTACGCCTGCCTCGTTTGGCTTTCCTCGAGGCACTGCATCCGCTCAAGGCACTCGCCCCGCTGTCGCTCTCCATCGGCATTACTCCGAAGGTGGCTCCTCCTTCCGTCGACTCCAGCAAACGTATGCTCACTGACACGAGCAGTGACTACCACCAATAAGCTTTGTCACCACTGTTCAAAAAGCTCACCTCGCAACACGGGCTGAGTGGAAAAGTTGCAATAATTTATAATAATTTATTGCTAATAACTTCTAAACCGCTCGTTTGGAATCTTTTTGATGCTACCACCTTCTGCAGCTCTCCAACTGAAGGAGTACGAATGATCGCACCACCACCTCGACGGAGCTCACGTACCTCATGTACTCTGACTCCGAGAGAGGGTGCAACCATCGTTCGCACCTTTTCCGTTATAGCTTTACCCGATAGCGCAGGGTCGTCGCACTTCACGCGGGGCAGCGGTGGGTGCAACCTGCTGCATCTGGGAAGCATTGGCGGCCGTATTCTTCAACGGATTCGACGACGGCGGCGGCGGTGGCGCCATAGCGAGCCGCGTCTCCAGTTCTCCACACCGGAGCATTAACGCCAACACTAGCTCATCGTAGCGGCTGATAGCATACGAGAGCTCTTCCGTGTCCACTTCTCCTAGGCTGCGGAAGCTGCTTCTCACCATGCGCTGGGTGGCCGACAGCTCTGCCATCATGGCTGCTTGCCCAGCACGGGCGGCAGCAGTAGCGGCAGTGGCAGTGGTGGCAACAATTTTAACGGCAGTGGAAACGGCGGAGGCAGCAGTGTGGTCGGCAGCAGGGGCAGCAGTGGGATCAGCAGCGGGGGCAGCAGCTGGCTGGTCAGCAGTGTGGGGGGGGGGGGGGGGGGGGGGGGGGGGGGGGGGGTTTTGGGGCAGCATCAATGGCAGCGTTTGATGTAGCCGCTCGGGCGTCCTCCAGCGACGAGGACGCCGAGCTCTTAGAGGCCAGATGGCTTCTACGCCTGCCTCGTTTGGCTTTCCTCGAGGCACTGCATCCGCTCAAGGCACTCGCCCCGCTGTCGCTCTCCATCGGCATTACTCCGAAGGTGGCTCCTCCTTCCGTCGACTCCAGCAAACGTATGCTCACTGACACGAGCAGTGACTACCACCAATAAGCTTTGTCACCACTGTTCAAAAAGCTCACCTCGCAACACGGGCTGAGTGGAAAATTTGCAATAATTTATAATAATTTATTGCTAATAACTTCCAAACCGCTCGTTTTTTTTTTACACGAAAATTTGCACACCATTTCCGCGAAGCACTAAATCACCGATTTAATCACTTTCCAAACAAGAAAAACGTAGTTCTTCGCAATCTGTGGTACCCGTCGTACCCAAAAAAGAGGCTTGAAGGGCCTCCTCCTTTTGCTCCGACAAGCATGGTTAGAGGAACCTATCGCTGTATTAGTTGCATCTTACGACAAGCAACAGAGGACTGTGGAAGTATTCTCGCCCGCTAACCACACGGCGAATATGTTGGGCTAAACACCCCTCTTCCTCTGGAACACTTCCTCCGCAAACACTGCCAGCCGTTCAGTCCTCTCTTGATCATTCAGGATTCTCTCAAAGGTCCAGTTTTCGTTAAAGGTTCAAATCTGCATATAGGGGGCAAGCGCACGATACGTACATCCAGTCCTCATATGGATCTCCACATGCGCAAGCGGTGGTATCGCTGAGGGCTCTCCCGTGCAAAAATGCGTTGAACGACTTTGAAAGACGTCCTCATCGAGAATCCAAAACTTGGATCCCGATAGGCGAGAGTGACGTATGGGATAAATCTATGCGTCACCCGTCCTGGTTCGCTGTCATCATCCCATCTGTTCTGCCAACTCTGCAGTAAACACTCATCTAGGCGAGTCTTCCTCTGCTTCCAGCTTAGAAACGCAATGTCCTCGCCGTAAAGCCAGTCGTTCTCCTCCAGCGGGTATCGACGTTTTAGCTTGTATTTGACCGCTAATAACTTAGCAGCCAAGTCAAGCGGGGGAGCTCCACCAAGTACCTGCAGTGCCACTGTGGACACTGTTCGGCATACCGAAAGGCATCCAAGCAGGATTAGCCTCTGGCAGGAGGCTAGTCGTCTCCGGGCGGCTACTTGTTCGGCGGTGTCATACCATACCGAGGCACCAAACAGCACACAAGGTGCCATGAGTCCGTCATATATGGTCCGCATGGCTCGAGGACTGAAGCCCCAGTCGGCTCGAAGCACACGCGCCAATGCTCCAACGACTCCGGTCATCCGCTGGCGAAGCGAAGCTATGTGCGTGAGGAATTTCATTCCTTCACTGACCGTGAGGCCAAGGTACCGACAGCTACGCACATACGGAAGGTTCGCTCCAGCAAACCTCACCGTAGGCGCACGTCTCAAGGCACCTTTCAGCAGCATTATTACCGTCTTGCTGGTCGAGACGGCAACGCCAACTTCCGCTCCGCACGCTTCTACGATGGACATCAGTTGTGCTCCTTTTTCCTCTAGCATAGCTCGGGAATTTCCCTCGACGAGAAGCAGCAAGTCATCCGCGTATGCACTCAGCTGGCAATACGGCTGGAGACGCTGAAGCAGTACATCCATCAGTATGTCCCAGATAAATGGGCCGCTGATTGACCCCTGCGGGCAGCCTCTAGTTACCGGTACATCCACAGTACCGGAACTGCTTCGGATCACTGCTCTTCGGCCGGAGAAAAAGCTCTGCCACAAGCCCATCTCCCGGCATCCCAAGTCGGCTAGTCGGCGGAGTGCAGCACTCCATTCGACGTTGTCGAATGCTCCTTTGAAGTCCACGAATGTGCCGAGCACGTATTGCGCCGGGCTGGCACCAACACTGCTCTTCACGTGCCTCCACACATCGTCCTTGCCGAAATCCAAACTGCAATCTGCAGCCTTCCGGAAGAACTTCTCTCACACGATTCACCATGATGGCCTCGAGCACCTTACCAAAGACTGGTAGCAAACATATTCCTCTATATGAGGAGGGCTCACACTTGTCCTTATCTGGCCCTTTGAGCAGCGAGACAACTCGTGGGCACTTCCACTCCGCGGGAAAGTATCCTAATCGGATGCATCGGGAAAACAACGATGCTAGGTGCTCAGCTATGGCGCGCCTGACTGCCTTCCAGATAGTGCCATTGATGCCGTCCAAGCCGGGAGAGCGCCTGCTCTTCAACCGGGCAACACATACATCAACCTCGAATACTTCGGGGGCCGGTGGGACTTCCTCCGCGGTGGCTGTCGGTGCTTCGGACTCCGCAACTGGGAAGAAATTGCGGAGGAGCACTCGTGCATAGTCACCCCAATCAGTGATCAGCTCGGCATGCACGCGGTGGCACCCAATCTCCGTGCACTTCCTGCGGCCTCGGCAATTCTTGTAGACGCGCCCCCATGGTTCGTCGGCATGATCTCCCACGAAGCGATTCCAGTCATCCATTTTCGCCCTCCCAATGAGCTTCTTGTAGTTAGCTGAGGCCCGCCTCAGCTCGACCACTACACGCTCTATAGCGGCACCGTCATCACGACGCCTTCCATCTTGGAGTAGGCGACGAAGTCTCCGGACTTCGCGCCTTGCATCGCAGAGGTCGGCAGTCCACCAACGTGCTCTCCTGTTGGGCGATCGAATCGACTTCCTTCCCAGCGCTAATCACATACATTATGTGATTAAATTATGTGATATACACGGCCGGAGAAAAAGCTCTGCCACAAGCCCATCTCCCGGCATCCCAAGTCGGCTAGTCGGCGGAGTGCAGCACTCCATTCGACGTTGTCGAATGCTCCTTTGAAGTCCACGAATGTGCCGAGCACGTATTGCGCCGGGCTGGCACCAACACTGCTCTTCATGTGCCTCCACACATCGTCCTTGCCGAAATCCAAACTGCAATCTGCAGCCTTCCGGAAGAACTTCTCTCACACGATTCACCATGATGGCCTCGAGCACCTTACCAAAGACTGGTAGCAAACATATTCCTCTATATGAGGAGGGCTCACACTTGTCCTTATCTGGCCCTTTGAGCAGCGAGACAACTCGTGGGCACTTCCACTCCGCGGGAAAGTATCCTAATCGGATGCATCGGGAAAACAACGATGCTAGGTGCTCAGCTATGGCGCGCCTGACTGCCTTCCAGATAGTGCCATTGATGCCGTCCAAGCCGGGAGAGCGCCTGCTCTTCAACCGGGCAACACATACATCAACCTCGAATACTTCGGGGGCCGGTGGGACTTCCTCCGCGATGGCTGTCGGTGCTTCGGACTCCGCAACTGGGAAGAAATTGCGGAGGAGCACTCGTGCATAGTCACCCCAATCAGTGATCAGCTCGGCATGCACGCGGTGGCACCCAATCTCCGTGCACTTCCTGCGGCCTCGGCAATTCTTGTAGACGCGCCCCCATGGTTCGTCGGCATGATCTCCCACGAAGCGATTCCAGTCATCCATTTTCGCCCTCCCAATGAGCTTCTTGTAGTTAGCTGAGGCCCGCCTCAGCTCGACCACTACACGCTCTATAGCGGCACCGTCATCACGACGCCTTCCATCTTGGAGTAGGCGACGAAGTCTCCGGACTTCGCGCCTTGCATCGCAGAGGTCGGCAGTCCACCAACGTGCTCTCCTGTTGGGCGATCGAATCGACTTCCTTCCCAGCGCTAATCACATACATTATGTACTATACTGCGCAGGGTCGAAACTTGCTGGTCCAACGGCGACTCTGAAAAGTTTTCCGGAAGTTCGGCTGCTCTACTCACCATTTCCTCCTTGAACAATCGCCAACGTGCATTGGAGAAGTTCCAAGACGGCACAGGAGCTATGCTCTCAACTGCGCGCGCTATATTGGTTCGGCCACAACAGTAATGATGTTATGGTCACTCAATTCCCACTCGTCCACTCTCCACTCATGTGGCCCACATAGAAGTTATGAACCCTCTCTGAATATCTTCCCTCTTTCCCCGCCCCGCTGTGTTTATATACGCTTCCCCCGTTAGACCACTCTACACCACACAGTGGTCTCTCACATACCCCAAGAAACGCTGACTTCGCCCCCCGCCTTGCCCACCAATTTCACGATACATTCAACAGCCACGCCGGCCACTATGTGCTGCGTCCGCAAGAGACACTTTGTTGCCGATCGCGCCCGCTGCAAAACTGCTGCGCCTGCAAATGACACATTGTTGTTATGAGCAGCGCAGCCGCCGGATGTTGCGCAAGCGACCGCCGACACAGCATAGCTCATATTTCGGCCGCTGGCCCAGCAGCTATGCAGGGTCACCCCTCGTCCCAAGTTCAAACACTGGAGCCGGAGCTCTGGTGAGACCTGGCGAAGACTGCAGAAGGCAGTCTTGGACTAACACCCGAACACTCCAACTGGAGAACTGCCGCGAGCTATTAAAATTAAATTAACTTTGTAAAACATTGAACCTAAGTTGGACTTAATAAAATTATAACGTGAAACGGAGCTGTTCACTCTTCTCTTCATTTTGGGAGCCGATCTCCAAGAACCCTAGGAATGCTTGTCATAATGATTAGGTGAGCTGTGCGGCTACGAGAGCCGTAGTAGCAGAGCGAAAAGTAGTCTCGCTTAACTTATACAAGAAAAATGTAAGACACATTGTAAAATGAAGCATAAACTACTATGCCCTGTTAACCCAATATGGCCCGTGAAGCCATAGCTAGAAGGCAGGCAATAATGTAAAACAAAAATTTTTTTTTTTTGGCTAACATTGACAAAATTTAAGAAAGAAATAATTTCCAATATAAATGTATATAGAGACAAATGGAATAAGCAAAACTAAAAACATATATAAAAATAAAGAAGATTTTCTACCAAACTATAAAATTAGTATACCCAAAATGGGTCTGATAGACACTAAAACTGTTGACTCAACAGCACATGTTATAAATAAAGTGGAAGTCCAAAATGCAGACTTGTTCTGGATAACCATAATACTAATTGTACTTGCTCTAATTATGGTATCCAATGCATTAATAAAAATATACAAAGTACATAACAAGTGTCTTAGAAAACGATACAGTAGCACTGCTAACGGATTGGATAATATTTAAAGGAAATTATGAGGGAACTCAATTATGAACGAAAATATAATGTAGTATGTGCCTATGCAATATTAAGAACAATTAAATAAAATAGCATACTAACATATGGCAGCACTTTGTTGCTATGTTTATGTTTATGTTTATGTTTATGCAAGCAGTAAGGCCCAGGGCGGATGTAACATGATCGCACACTTGAAGGCCACAAAGTATAAGTGCATGGTCAGCATTCCCACGCCGACCAAATGCATAATACATACGTACATACATAGCTCGCTCTCCCGATAAGCCTAGATATATAAGATATACATAAGAAAGCCGCTCCGCCGCTGGCGTACCCGGCAGCGCAGCTACGCGGATTAGCCTAAGACCAAATATATTCAAAACTGACAAATCAGACACTCTGTAGACGTTGAGCTGGCAGAACCATTTCTGCCAACTAAAAATACAAGAAGGAATTGAATAAATCTAAGTCAGCCTGACGGCTGCATCTAACTAAGAAACGGACTTGTGTTATTATTTGGAGCTAATCTTTACATTGCGACCGTGACAGTCGTCCAACGCTGGACGAATTGACTAAAGCTGTTAAAAACAAAAAAGGAAAACTGGACTGGAAGAAGACCCATTACCAAGGAATAATTAAATGGAATTCCCAAAACCAAGGAAAAATCTGAGTGAGTAGAGTTGTATTGAGTTATGGGAAAACACCGTGGCGGTTTAAAAACTAAGCTGAATAAACGTATAGCCCACGTAAGGTGGCTAATATACGGTCAGCAAACGCCACCGGTTTGGTCGAAAGCTCTAAAGCTACATGCAGAGCTAGACCTCTTGCTGCAATATCAGCAAGAATTAAAGACCCATAAACTCGAGAAAACTCACTCAGATAATATTAAAAATATACCCAAAACTAATGAAGTTCCAAAATACCAGGCACGTCCAGCACCAGCACTAACAAAGCCGAAGAAGTCCTGCCCCCCTGGCTGCGAAGGAATCTGGAGTCCTCACTGCCTGGGAACTTGTGAGCAGCCATCGACATCGTCAGCGGCCAAGCAATAGACAGCAGCGAGGGAGTGTCAGCGTGCCACCCCCGGCGACGCCCAGCTGACACCTGATGAGCATCAGCAGCAGCAGAACATTAAATAAATAACAATAAATATAAAATATATATATAAGAAAATTGTAAGAAATATTCTAAAACGGAGCATATACTATTATGCCCTGTTAACCCAATATGGCCCGTGAAGCCATATCTAGAATCAGGCAGGCAAAAATGTAAAATACAATTTTTTTTTTTTCTTTTGAACATTGACAAAAATTTTATAAATAAATATTTCCAAATATAAATGTCTATAGAGACAAATGGAATAAGTAAAACTAAAAATATAAATATATATAAAGAAGATTCTCTACCAAAATATAAAATTAGTATACCCAAAATGGGTCTAATAGACACTAAAACTGTGGACTCTACAGCCAATGTTATAAATAAAGTGGAAGTCAAAAATGCAGATTTGTTCTGGATAACCATAATACTAATTGTAATTGCACTAATTATGGTATCCAATGCATTAATAAAAATATACAAATTGCACAACAAGTGTCGTAAGAAACGATACCGTAGCACTGCCAACGGTTTAGAATATGAAAAACAAATTTTTGAAGAAAAAATAATAAATAAAAATATAAACGTAATATAGAATTTATCTAGATTAGAACCTAAAAAATAAAATGCCTAAATTTGAAAGTATGAGTATACCACAGCATGGACTGGGAAAAGCTTATTGATCAGATAAAAGAATCAAAAGAAAATTTCAGAAAATCTTATAAATGCTTAACGCAAAATAGATCAATACAATCTGTAACGATAATTAAAAATGCCCAAACATTGGTAAATAGTTACAGAACTGATACAACAGAATAGAAAGAATTTGGACAGTAAACAGTGTGCTAAAGTTTCGGAACTACTGGTGGCATTAAGAGAAAAATTAATATTAATAAAAAATAAATTCAGCCTCCAGATAGAAATTCCGACAATAGTAAACACTCCATTAACAATAAATTTTAATGAAGAAAGCACTGACTCAGACGAAGAAAATACAACTGTAGTCGAGGAAGACATTAAAGAGGAAGATCTTCACGATCTAACTATACCAGCAAAACTAGTGCTGAAGGAAGAAAATAAAACAAATAACGCCGCTGACTCAGAAAATAAATTAACCATGGCAGAACAAGCCGCAGCCATTAGGTCTTACATTAAGGAAGTCGCTTGCGCAGTGCCAGAATTTGATGGGCAAAAGATCCTTTTACAACGATTCATTAGGGCAATCAAATTGGTAGACCTAGCCTTAGCTAGCCATTTGAAGACATTGCAGTTGAGGTCATTAAGTCAAAAATAGTTGGCGCAATTTTGAACTCAGTTGACAATGAAACGACAATTCCAGCAATTATAAACAAATTGCAGAAAGTAGTTGTCGGTGAGACATCCGGTAATGTCAAAGCAAAGCTATCAACAGTTCAGCAAAGAGGTAAAACTGGAATGCAATTTACCGCTGAAGTTGATAGTGTAGTATGCACACATATCGGTTAACCACTGTACCTATATGTATTCATAATATACAAGCACATTGTAGCACTCTGTTGCAATGTGTACATAAACAGTCCAGCCCAAGCGTATGCGTAATACGAGCACCCACTTGAGGGCTAACATACCTAATTGCATGATCAGCAGTACTCACGCTTGTCAAGCGCTGATCGCTAATATGTGTGCAGGCTATGCCGGCAGCGCTGCTCCTCGACTTAGGCTAAAAACCTTTGTGTGTAGATCGCCAGAACATTGACGAATTAACTTCGAATGGACCTCCTCCAAATTAAATCAAAATAAAGTAAATCTAAAACTACACAACCAATCTTTCAACGTGGGGCGTAACTACAGCCGTTTACAACTTCTGTTGTTGCCACAATTCGCACAAGCGACGAAAAGTCGGTATATTCCAAATTATACCCGCACCCCATGGGTGTATCTGAGTTTGTTAAGCGAGAAATCGCAGACTTACTGCATTATTGGAACCTCAAGGTCACCGTACAACAATCCAACATGGGTTGTGGACAAAAAAGGCAATGATGAGCTGGGGAACAAAAATAAGCGTCTGGTTATAGACTTTGGAAAACTTAACGAAAAAACCATCGCTGATAAGTACCCAATACCAAACATCCCCATGATACTGGAACACTTAGGAAAAGCCAAGTACTTTACAACGTTTTATTTAAAGTCCGGCTACCTCCAGATATACTTGGCCGAGCATGACCGTGAGAAGACCTCTTTTTCGGTAAACGGCGTATGCGTTTTGTCGATTACTGTTCGGGCTGAAGAATGCGGGAAGCATCTTCCAAAGAGCGATCGACGACGTCATACGGGAATAGATTGGCAAATCGTGCTATGTCTACGTAGATGACGTCATTATTTTTTCTAAAAATGAAGACGACCATGTTAGGCACATAGATTGGGTTTTAAAAAGCCTGTGTGATGCCAACATGAAGGTATGCAACGAAAATACGCACTTTTTTAAGCAAAGCGTTGAATATCTGGGATTTATTGTCACCAATGGAGGTGCAAAAACCGACCCAGAAAAAGTAAAGGCCATAAAGGAATACCCAGAGCCTACAAATCTGTATGAGCTTAGATCATTCTTGGGTCTAGCCAGTTATTACCGATGTTTCGTTAAAGACTTCGCGGCGATCGCGAGGCCTTTGACAAGCTTGATGAAAGGAGAAAATGGTTCTGTCAGCAAGCACATGTCTAAGAAGACTCCTATTGAGTTCGGTGACTTGCAGAGAGATGCATTCGAGAGGCTGAGAAATATCTTGGCTTCCGAGGATGTAATTCTCAGATACCCTGATTTCAGGAAGCCATTCGACCTGACAACGGATGCTTCCGCGAACGGTATAGGTGCGGTTCTATCGCAAGACAAAGGAACCATCACAATGATCTCTAAGACCCTCAAAGAGAGCGAGTCACACTAGGCCACGAATGAAAGAGAATTATTGGCCATAGTGTGGGCTTTAGGCAAGTTACAACACTACCTTTACGGCACTCGTGATATTAATTTTGACATTTTGACATTCGCGGTGTCCGATCGAAATCCAAATCCGAAAATAAAAAGATGGAAAGCGTATATGATGATCATAACGCAAAAATCCACTACAAACCAGGTAAAGACAACCATGTGGCCGACGCTCTTTCCAGGCAGAACATTAATGCCTTACAAGATGAGCCTCAGTCGAACGCTGCGACTATTCACAGTGAAATGTCAACCAGAAACCAAATTGTTATACAAGAAGCACGTTTCCAACTAAAGCGAAGCTTGGTGTTGTTTCGTAGCAAAACTCGTCACTTAATTAATTTCGCCGACAAAAGCACCATTTTGGAAATGCTGAAGGAAGTCGTGAACCCCGAGGTCGTAAATGCATAACACTGCGACCTACCCACCCTGGCAAGTTTTCAACATGACTTAATTGCTCATATTCCGGCTACGCAGTTTCGATATTGTAAAAATATTGTAATAGACGTTACCAATAGAAACGAGCAATTGGAAATTGTCACGACAGAACACAATCGTGTACACAGGGCGGCTCAGGAGAATTGTAGTATGCACACATATCGGTTAACCACTGTACCTATTCATAATATACAAGCACATTGTAGCACTCTGTTGCAATGTGTACATAAACAGTCCAGCCCAAGCGTATGCGTAATACGAGCACCCACTTGAGGGCTAACATACCTAATTGCATGATCATGTGTGTGCAGGCTATGCCGCCAGCGCTGCTCCTCGACTTAGGCTAAGAAACCTTTGTATGTAGATCGCCAGAACATTGACGAATTAACTTTGAATGGACCTCCTCCAAATTAAATCAAAATAAAGTAAATCTAAAACTACACAACCAATCTTTCAACGTGGGGCGTAACTACATGGCGACCGTGACAGGACTCAACAACTTCAACAAACAACCAAGACGGCGGCAATTGCGGAGAAACAGCGATTTGAGTGAGTAGAGTGTGAGTGTGATGGGTAAAAACAGGGGCGGAATTCGAAATAAAGCAAAAAAGAGAATAGCGCACCTAAAGTGGCTATTATATACGAATACTCCACCGCCAGTATGGTCGAAAGCTCAAAAACTACAAGCCGAGCTAGACCACTATGTCAAATATCTTAAGGAAACAAACCCAACCACACCCGCTTACTCAGTAAAAGAAATAAAATCCTTAACAAATAATAATAAAATTCAACCTACCCAGCCAAAAAGCCTGCCGGAATTTAAGAAAATCTGCCCGAACGACTGCGAGGGACCATTGTTCACACCACATTATAAACGTTCTTGACATTATCATCAACGTGGTGAGCAGCCCACTCACTACGTCATCGAGGGCGTGTCAGCGTGCCAACACCGGCGACGCCCAGCTGACACAGGATAACGTGGTGTGCAGCCCGCCCACTACGTCAACGCGGGAATAGTATTCACACTGTGGTGCGCTATCCGCACACTACAGCAACGGTGGATCTCCAACAACAACTGACAAGAGAGAACCGACAGCGCTTCAAAAAGCGCATCATTTTTTTTTTAATAGCACTGTGTGCAAAATTTGTTTTTCTGATTGCACTGCGATGCATATTTTTTTTTAATAATTATAAAAACCAATTGTAACATTGAGCGGAACCTTTTCTGCCCGATGAGAAGTTCGGCCTGTAAAGCCAAACGAAAATTTAGGTAGGAAACCTGTAAATTCATACGGATGAATTAATTTTGAATTTCTCACCGCCGCAAGGCGTCTTAAAAAAAAAAAAAAAACAAAATAGATATTTTAAAATTAAAAAAAAAAGCGAATCAAAAACAAAATCAATAAATAAACAATAAGTAAATGTCATTTGACAACTCTATAAGTGAATTATATCCAGACCCAATATATTCAGAAAAAACTGTATTAGGAGAAAACCTCTTTTCAAACATGGGTCTAGTAGATGTTAAGTCAGTGGACTCCACTGCCAATGTAATCAACAAGGTCGAAGTTGTGCCTTTAAACCTGGATTACATAATAATATATTTAATTATTATAACAATAATTATGTTGATAAATATATGTTATAAACTATACAAAATGCATAGTAAATGCCTTAAGAAAAGATATATAAGCAGAGCTAATGACTTGGACAGGGTTTGATAGCTGAAAGGCAATAAATAAAGCGAAAAAAAAAAATTTTTAACCCTAGTAAGCAAGCATAAAACTGCCATGTCAAAAGCTTCAAAAAGAAAACAAAAAACAAGCCTAGTTATGAACATATAAATATATATTGTAGTGTATCTACCCTCACTATAACTCTACTCTACATATATATAAGTAACGTACATACATTGTGACACTTTGTTGCAAACACAAATAAACATAATTCACATCAAAGACCACATGCACTTACATAAACACTCCAGCCAATGAAATACGATCTAACGCTTATACATAAGCCGATCGCGGAGCGTGAGAATGCTGAGCATGCACTTAGCAGCTCAAGTGGTCAAGCCATACATAACATATGTATGCCTTCTGCATACACATGTATATGTATATACAATATGTACAATATGTAAGAACACCATGTACGGGTAGCTGTACCCAAAGACAGCAACATAGAATTCATTCAAATAAAACGATTCAAACGGAACAGACGCTCTGAGCTATTCAATATCTATTACACTGAGCTATTACTTATTACTTATTACATGGCGACCGTGACTTGGTCTCGAGTCTGCCTCTGTGTTGTGCCTCTGTGTATTGTGATTATGTATCGTGTATTGTGTTTGTGTTAAAAAAAAAAAAAAACAACATTTTGTGCCTATTATATTCAACGTGTGAACACACAAACATAACTAAAATGTACTTGTAGTACTTGGACGCATTAAATGCAAATATATGTTCAATTGAAACAAACAAAGCACAAAAACACACAAAAACACACACAAAAACGCACAAAAACACGCAAACACAGCACACACAGAAGAACAAGCGGCGATTGATGGCAGACGAGCCACAATTCGCCAATGCACAACCACAAGTGCAACGGGACCAGCCAACGCTAGAGGAAGCGTTGCAGTTAAACAACGCCGATGGACCACGCCCACTCACAGTAGCTGAGTACCGGGCACGGCAGGAGAAGAAACAACTACGAAAGCACAAACGCTCAGGACGGAGGATTAAACTACTACAACAACGCCGACTGGTCAAGGAAATGACCCAGTTGGCAAAAGAAGAATCAGCACGACAACGCTACCAAGAGCGTTTGGAAGCCATTGAACAAGAACTTCGCCAAAGTGCGAAGACACGCAAACGGGCTGCTTAAATGCAAATGCCCCAATTTGCCTTAGAATTAAAATAAACCCAAGCCGAGGCGGGAAACCGCTGCTTGGAAATACTAACAAAACTTTATGCTAGGCTTTATACTAAAAAATGTGGTTGGAGATTTTTTTTTTAAAATCCTATTGAATTGTAAATTGTGACTTGTGAGCCAACCACATTAGCACTATCAAATTTCCATGTCTCTGGCACTGAGTATATATACTCAGTTGCAAATAATTTGTGTAACTTTAACAACTTTAAATTTTCTATTTCAAAAATAAAATTTTACATTTTAAATTTAAATGAATAACATTTTAAAAATGGATTAAAAAAAAAATAACTTTCTTACAGAGAATTTTCTTTCTAAAAATACAAGAAAAAATAGATTTTTATTTTTCATATTATATATAATAACATTATATATAATACTTCAAAAAAAAAAAAAAAAAAAAAAAAAAACAAAAACAAAAAACGTTTCATTGAATATATAAAAATATTCAACACAAATTAAAATAAATTTTCTCTTCAATTTAAAATTAGGCAAATCAAATAAATATGATTATAGATGTATACAAGTACAGCGATATTCATAGAACTATTTTAGGGCGCCTCTATACGCGCATTTTTGTTTCTGTCCGTTTTACTGCCTACTGCTGGCTCAATATTAACGCGGAAGAATTACAAGAAATAGCTAGCCGCGACGAAGACGTCGCAATGCATTTTGAGAACGTCATAAATCCAGACGTCTAGGTAGTTTTGATAGACTAAATAAATATTCATACACAAATCAAATAAAAATTAGAAATAAAATTAGGAAACCTAATAAGTAAAACAATTATATTACATGTCATTAAAATTGAATGAGCATTAAAGATAATTCCATACCGAAGATAGACCCCCTAAAGACAATCATTTCGGAACTGTCTACTATGTTAGACAAAAATTCCAATATAGCGGACTCCACCGCAAACGTAATCAATACAGTTCAGGTATCACAGCCCGAACTTAAAATAATTACGGTACTCCTCATAATAATAGTAGTACTGCTATGTGCGAGTATGATAACGAAATTGTACAAACTACATAACAGATGCCTCAAGAAGAAATACTTGAGTAAGGCATTGGACCTAGATAAGGTCTAAAGTAGTACCCTGCGTACAAATTTCGAATATTCAATTAAATAGAAATTATCTTTACATATATATATAAAAAAAAAAGAATATCAAACATACTATAAATGAAATATTAAGTAGAGACCCCCACTTCGCAAGTAGACTATATTTTATACTTGCCGAGCAACCCGTAAGCCTTTACGAGTTGCAAATATTATACATTAACACCTACAACTGCGAGTTCTTTCCAATGTTCGGGTTGGAAAGAGAACAAGAAATCATGGTATTAAATTCAATACCAAATGTTATCGCAGAAGTTGTAGAAATATCAAACCCAATACTAGGGTCAACAGAAATAATAACAGTTCGTAAGAATTAGAGCATGGAATGGCATGAAATATGCACAACAATTAAAAATATTAAAACTAAATTCGATAAGACATATAAATGCTTATCGCCCAATAGGCCTATACAGGCTGAAACAATTAAAAAACATGCATCTACATTAGTCGACTGCTTTAATGAAGCACGAACACTAATATACGAACATAGAGAAACACTTAATTCTGAACACTGGTCTAAGTTATCAAGACTATTAATCAAACTTCGATTAAACTTGATAGCAGTTAAAAGGAAATTTAGTTTGGAAATTTCAATTCCAACAATACTAAATACCCCTTTAACGATTGATACAGACGAACAATCTGAATCAATAGAACCAGAAGAAATCGATTTAGAGGTCACCGAGTCGGAAGAAAAATATACCGACATCGAGGATAAAGACCTACTAAACCTAACAATTCCAGCTATATTAACATTAGCTGAAGACACTAATCAGGAAAAATTTAAAACAGAAAACATAATGGCACAGTCCAATATTGATTTTCTGAATACAGCATCAAAGCTTATACCCGACTTTGACGGTAAGGCTGAAAACTTAACAAGTTTTATAGATGCTCTAAACATTGTAGATACAATCAAAGGTGAGCATGAGTCTCTAGCTGTTTCGGTTATAAAAACCAAACTTAAAGGCCATGCAAGAAACCTCATAAGTAATGAGCAGACAATTGCTGCAATCATTACCCAACTGTCAAGTGCAGTTAAAGGAGAATCGGTAGAAGTTATATCAGCTAAGCTTCTCAGTCTCCAACAAAAGAGTAAAACGGCCAACCAATACACCCAAGAGGTGGAGAAACTGACAAAGGCCCTTGAAGGCGCCTATATCAGTGAAGGTTTAGGCCAAACTCTTGCCAATAAATACAGCACTACCACAGCTGTAAAGGCCATGACGAAAAATTGCTCCATTGATAAGGTAAAACTTATCATGCAAGCAGGCACATTCACAAACATGAATGATGCCATATCTAAATTTGTAAACAGCTGCACGGAGATAACAGGTCAGAGTAACACTGTACTCTATTATCGACGAGGTGCAAATAACAATAATAGAGGGGGCCGAGGTTATAATCGCGGCAGAAATGGCAACAATTACAACCGAGGCAACAATAATAGTAATAACTATAACAACCGTGGAGGAAGACGAGGCCGAAACCAAGGTAGAGGCCGCGGCAACTCCAACCAAGGTTACAATACCAACAATGTGAGAGTGACGCAAAACACGTCGGAAAACTCACAGACCCCTTTAGGAAACAATCAATAAATGCTAGAGTTCATTCCATCAATTATAGTCTTAATATATTCGTAACTTTTTACAATAATTCAACTGATAACAAGTTAACATTTCTCATTGATACTGGTGCAGATATCTCACTTTTAAAAGTTAATTCAGATAACTTCAAAATTCAGGATGACAAAATAATAAACATCCAAGGCATAGGCCAAGGTGTAATAAAGTCTCAAGGAACAACCCTAATAGATCTTCAATCAACAAAATATATTATTCCACATGAATTTCATTTGGTAAACTCAAATTTTTCAATACCATGTGATGGAATAATAGGCATTGACTTTATAAAAAAATTCAATTGCCAACTTGACTTCAAACCAAGTGAAGACTGGTTTATAATTAGACCCCAAAATTTAAATTATCCAATATATGTCCCAATAACATATAGCGCTGGCAACAATACAGTTCTTCTGCCAGCCAGATCACAAGTTATTCGGAAAATAGACATCAATAGCGTAAATGATCAAATATTCGTTCCTAATCAGGAAATACATAATGGAATTTATGTTGCGAATACAATAGCAGCATCAAAAAATGTATATATTCGACTTCTAAATACCACTAATTTCGACCAAATGGTCAAAGTAAACAAAATCAAATATGAAAATCTTAAAGATTATGACATTCATAATACCAATCTAGAAGATAGAAGCGAAAAAGTACTATCATTACTGAAGAAAAATTTTCCAGAACAATTTAAAAGTCAATTAACTGAATTATGCACAAAGTATAGTGATGTGTTCGGACTGGAAACCGAACCAATATCAACAAATAATTTTTATAAACAAACATTAAGACTTAAAGATGATGAACCCATTTATATTAAGAACTACAGAAGCCCGCATAGCCATATCGAAGAAATTCAAAAACAAGTAGGGAAATTAATTAACGACAAAATCGTAGAACCATCTGTATCTGAATATAACAGCCCACTCTTGCTAGTTCCGAAAAAATCATTACCGAATTCAGAACAAAAGAAATGGCGATTAGTAATTGACTATCGTCAAATTAATAAGAAACTACTTTCTGATAAATTCCCACTCCCTAGAATTGATGACATTTTAGATCAACTAGGTCGAGCTAAATACTTTTCATGCCTTGACTTGATGTCAGGTTTCCATCAAATAGAACTTGAAGAAAACTCAAGAAATATAACATCTTTTTCAACAAGCAATGGCTCATATCGCTTCACGCGATTACCATTTGGTCTCAAAATAGCACCAAATTCATTTCAGAGAATGATGACTATATCATTCTCTGGTTTAGAACCTTCTCAGGCATTCCTTTATATGGATGACTTAATGGTGATAGGATGTTCCGAAAAACACATGATTAAAAACTTAACTGATGTTTTTAATATATGTAGGAAATATAACCTAAAGTTGCATCCGGAAAAATGTTCATTTTTCATGCATGAAGTGACATTCCTAGGTCACAAATGCACAGACAAAGGAGTTTTGCCAGATGACAAAAAATATGACGTCATCAAAAATTATCCTGTCCCTCACGATGCGGACAGCGCAAGACGATTTGTAGCATTCTGCAACTATTATCGTCGATTTATAAAGAACTTCGCCGACTATTCACGGCACATAACTAGATTATGTAAAAAGAATGTTCCTTTTGAATGGTCAAGCGAATGCCAAAACGCATTCGAATACCTTAAAGAAAAGCTTATGCACCCCACATTATTACAATACCCTGATTTTCGCAAAGAATTTTGCATCATAACGGATGCTAGTAAACAAGCTTGTGGAGCGGTTTTAACCCAGAACCGAGACGGAATTCAGCTCCCAATATCTTATGCATCACGTTCGTTTACAAAAGGGGAAAGCAATAAGAGTACAACGGAACAAGAGTTAGCGGCAATTCATTGGGCAATTACCCATTTTAGACCATACATTTATGGCAAACATTTCACAATCAAAACAGATCACAGACCTTTAACATATCTATTTTCTATGACCAATCCCAGTTCAAAATTAACTCGCATGCGACTAGAGCTTGAAGAATACGACTTCACTGTAGAATACCTAAAGGGAAAAGATAATTTTGTGGCAGATGCACTGTCACGTATCACTATAAACGAGCTGAAAGACATATCAGCAAATGTACTAAAAGTCACTACAAGACAGCAAAGTAAACAGAAAAATATCTGCGCAGATACTAATATAAATAAACAAGAAGAAACTCTTGTTAACGCTTCTAAGCCCAACGTATATGAAGTCATTAATAATGACGAAATACGAAAAGTAGTGACTCTGCGAATAACTGAATCAAAATGTTTATTCAAACATGGAAATAAAGTTATAGCAAGAATTGATGTTAGCGATCTGTACACCAATGGAATTCTAGACTTAGGTCAGTTCTTCCAAAGGCTTGAAACACAAGCCGGTATACATGAGATCAGCCAACTCAAAGTGGCACCGAGCGAAAAGATCTTTGAAACAATTTCAATAGACTCTTTTAAAAAAATGGGCAATAAATTATTGAAAATATTGAGAGTAGCGCTACTCAAGCCGGTGACCCAAATATATGATCAAAAAGATCAAGAAGCGATACTGTTTACATACCATGACGATCCAATTCAAGGAGGTCATACAGGCATTACAAGAACGCTAGCAAAAATTAAAAGACATTATTATTGGAAAAATATGACACGTCATATCAAAGAGTACGTTAATAAATGTCAAAAATGCCTTACGTCTAAAACAACGACGCATACAAAAACACCCCTTACAATAACGGAAACACCAACTTGCGCTTTCGACAGAGTGATAGTAGACACTATAGGTCCACTACCCAAATCGGAAAATGGTAATGAATATGCAGTCACTCTAATCTGTGACTTAACAAAATATTTAGTTGCCATACCAATTCCCAACAAAAATGCAAATACAGTCGCAAAAGCTATATTTGAATCATTCATTCTGAAGTACGGTCCAATGAAGACGTTCATTACGGACATGGGAACAGAATACAAGAATAGCATTATAGCCGACTTATGCAAATATCTGAGAATAGACAATATAACGTCTACAGCACACCACCACCAGACATTAGGTACCGTTGAAAGAAGTCATCGAACCTTCAATGAGTACATTCGTTCATATATATCAGTAGATAAAACTGACTGGGACATATGGTTACAATATTTTGTGTACTGTTTTAACACTACACCATCCGTAACGCATAATTACTGTCCATATGAACTAGTATTTGGTAAGACTAGTAATTTAGCAAAACAATTTAGTAACATAGATAATATAGACCCTATATATAACATAGATGATTACGCTAAAGAAGTTAAATTTAGACTAGAAAACGCGTATAAAAGAGCACGCATATTATTAGAAAGTAATAAAGTAAAACAGAAAACCAGTTATGATAACAAAGTTAGCGATTTTAAACTAAAAGTAGGAGATAACGTTTTAATAAGAAACGAAACAGGTCACAAACTAGAACCAACGTATCTAGGGCCATTCGAAGTAATTAGAATCGAAGAAAACAATAACATAGTAATTAGGAATAAAAAGAACAAAGAACAGAAAGTTCATAAGGATAGGTTAAAAATATATATAATTAATGAAACGTTTTATACAAAATAAATAACTAAAAAAAAAAAAAAGGTCTGATCAACCGAAAAAAAAATTAAATAAGTTTTTGTCTAAGAAAGTTAAAAATAGAAGCATAACGTAATTATAAACAACAAAAAAAAAAAAATATAAAAAAAAAAAAATTCTTTTACACAAATTATTCTGAGACCAAACTTTTTCTAATAGAAAGGATAAATAAGAAATAATATAAGAAAAAAAAAATGTTTTAATTAATTAAATGACTACATATATTACGTCATTTCTCTAAAAAGGGAGGTGTAGTGTATCTACCCTCACTATAACTCTACTCTACATATATATAAGTAACGTACATACATTGTGACACTTTGTTGCAAACACAAATAAACATAATTCACATCAAAGACCACATGCACTTACATAAACACTCCAGCCAATGAAATACGATCTAACGCTTATACATAAGCCGATCGCGGAGCGTGAGAATGCTGAGCATGCACTTAGCAGCTCAAGTGGTCAAGCCATACATAACATATGTATGCCTTCTGCATACACATGTATATGTATATACAATATGTACAATATGTAAGAACACCATGTACGGGTAGCTGTACCCAAAGACAGCAACATAGAATTCATTCAAATAAAACGATTCAAACGGAACAGACGCTCTGAGCTATTCAATATCTATTACACTGAGCTATTACTTATTACTTATTACAATATGAAAACAAAATATAAAATATAATTAAATAAATCTTTTGATTAACACCCCAGTTCTTAACTTGATGGATTGGCTAAATATAAAAGCTAAAATCAAGAAACTGCGCGAAGACATTGATAAATCGTTTAAGTGCCTCAATAAGAGTGCACCAATAAGTAACGATACAAAGATAAAACATTTAGAGACACTATTAGGAAAATATAACGAGGTCCGTGTCATAATACTTGACCACAATACGAAATTATCTTCGTTACAACAGACACAAGTAAAAGATATAATATCTCGATTAAAAGAGAACATATTATATGTGTCACAAAGGCACAAGTTACAAGTACTTGTTCCGAATACACTAAATTTCCCAGCTGAACTATTACTAGACGTAATTGCTGAGGAAAGAAATAGTAAGCCAACAGGAAGCAAGATAGTAAACAGGATGGCACAATCAGTAGTAGATTTCCTAAAGACAGCCTCGTCTCTATTATTTGAGTACGACGGAAATCCGAAAACCTAAAGAGTTTCAAAGACGCTTTGAACTTGTTAGATTCGATAAAAGGAGAACATGAGACTTTAGCAGTCAATGTCATTAAGACCAAACTAAGAGGTCATGCTAGGAATCTCATTAGCACAGAAAATACTATACTGGAAATTAAAGATAAACTCTCGCGAACAGTAAAGGGGGAATCTGTTGAGGTACTCTCTGCAAAATTACAAAATCTGCAGCAAAGGAACAAAACAGCCAACCAATACACTCAAGAGGTGGAGCAATTAACAAGAGCTCTAGAAGGTGCTTATATTAGTGATGATTTGAAACCAGAACTTGCAAACAAATACAGCACGACACAAGCCGTCAAAGCAATGACGAGGAATTGCTCGATTGATAAGGTAAAAGTTATCATGCAAGCAGGCACGTTCAACAGCATGAACGATGCCATATCTAAATTTATAGACAGTTGCACAGAAGCAACTGGACATTCCAACGCTGTTCTGTTCTACCAAAATCAGACTCATCGCGGTACACACCGCGGTCGTTATAACACGAGGGGCCGCCCTTATTACAGAGGCGGTCATCGTTATAACAATTCCAATAATAATAATAATAGAGGAAACTCTAGAGGCCGTGGCAACTCGAACCGAGGCCAAAATAACAATAACCAAGGAAATGTAAGTGTAGCCCAAAATAACTCGGGAAACTCCAATCACCCTTTAGCTGCTCAACAATAAATAGATACAAGGTTCACACAATTAATCATAGCCAAAACATATTTGTTAATTTTGTCAATGTAGAAACAAATAAAAAACTTGTCTTTTGACTTGTCACTTGACACAGGTGCAGATATTTCTCTTCTAACAGAAAATTCTGATATCTTTAATGATATCCAAGGCAACAACAAAATTAATATTCAAGGAATAGGACAAGAATTAATTCAATCCAAAGGATTAACTTCAATTGAGATACAGACAGGCAATTACATAATTCCACACGATTTTCATTTAGTAGATTCACATTTCTTAATCCCATGTGATGGAATATGAGGAATTGATTTCATAAAGAAATTCAATTGTCAATTAGATTTTAATCAAACAGAAGATTGGCTCAAGATGAGACCAAATAATTTGAATTTCCCAATATACGTTCCAATAACATACAGCTCTGGTAATAACTCAATAATTCTACCAGGTTGTCCGAAAAATACAACTATCCTCAAATGAAGATAGTGTTTTAATACAAAACCAGGAAATTTAAAAAGGCATTTATGTTGCAAACACAGTTGCAACAACCAAAAATGCATTTGTCCGATTGCTGAATACAAATAATAAAGATCAAATAGTAAATATAAAAGATCTACAATATGAATCACTTTCGCACTATGACATAGTTCAAACCAATCCTGAAGCAAGAGAAAAAACTGTCTTGTCTCAATTAACAAAAAATGTTCCACCACAATTCAAATCTTCACTAACAGATTTATGCACCAAGTATAGCGATGTATTCGGACTTGAAACCGAATCAATCACAACAAATAATTTCTACAAACAAAAGCTAAGATTGACAGATGATGAACCAGTATATATTAAAAATTATATAAATCCTCATAGTCAACTTGACGAACTTCAAGTACAGGTAGAAAAATTAATTGATAATAAAATAGTCGAACCGTCTGTGTCCCCATATAACAGCCCACTTTTGTTACTTCCAAAGAAATCTCTTCCTGGTTCTGACAAGAAAAAATGGCGATTAGTAATTGACTATCGTCAAATTAAAAAAAATTGTTGTCCGATAAATTCCCACTCCCTAGAATTGATGATATTTTAGATCAACTAGGTAGAGCAAAATATTTTTCGTGCCTAGACTTAATGTCAGGTTTTCATCAAACTGAACTCGAAGAAA
Organism: Drosophila simulans; assembly: GCF_016746395.2. Classification (NCBI taxonomy): domain Eukaryota; kingdom Metazoa; phylum Arthropoda; class Insecta; order Diptera; family Drosophilidae; genus Drosophila; species Drosophila simulans. The sequence goes on along the minus strand of NC_052525.2, from coordinate 21,106,630 downwards.
GTTCAAGAGATGTAACGTCTTTTTCAACGAGCAATGGCTCATATCGCTTCACGCGATTACCATTCGGTCTAAAAATAGCACCAAATTCTTTTCAGAGAATGATGACTATAGCTTTCTCTGGACTGGAACCTTCTCAAGCATTCCTGTATATGGATGATTTAATAGTTATTGGTTGAAAAACATATGGTTAAAAACTTGACTGATGTTTTTGAGAAATACAACCTAAAGCTACATCCAGAAAAATGTTCATTTTTCATGCATGAAGTCACATTTTTGGGACACAAATGAACAGATCAAGGAATCTTGCCAGATGACAAAAAATATGACGTCATCAAAAATTATCCAGTCCCACACGATGCGGACAGTGCTAGACGATTTATTGCATTTTTACTATAGACGTTTTATCCAAAATTTTGCCGAATATTCTCGTCACATAACAAGATTATGTAAAAAAGGTATAAAATTCGAATGGACAGCTGAACATCTCAAATCGGCACTAGTTAATCCCAATTTATTACAATACCCAAATTTCAGCAAAGAATTTTGCATAATAACGGATGCAAGTAAGCAAGCTTGTGAAGCAGTGCTAACTCAATGCAAAAATGGTCTCCAACTTCCAGTAGCATCAAGAGCGTTTACCAAGGGTGAAAGTAACAAAAGCACAACAGAACAAGAATTGGCAGCAATTCATTGGGCAATAACTCATTTCAGACCATATATTTATGGTAGACATTTCACTGTCAAAACAGACCACTTACTTACCTGTTCTCTATGATAAATCCAAGCTCTAAACTAACTCGTATGAGACTTGAATTAGAGGAGTATAATTTTACAGTTGAGTATCTAAAGGGAAAAGATAACTATGTAGCTGATGCGTTATCAAGAATAACCATCAAAGAACTACCAGAAATGACAAGAAATATAAAGAAAGTCACTACAAGATATCAAAGTAGACAAAAATCCTGCGCAGGAGATAAAGAAATAGAATTGCCTAAGCAATCTATAGAAAAAGCTTCAAAGCCCAACGTATGTATATGAAGTCATCAAAAATTACGAATTACGTAAAGTAGTGACCTTGCATATAAAAAATATGCTATGTTTCTTTAAACATGGTAAGAAAATTATTGCAAGATATGATGTTAGCAAATTATATACTAATGGAATACTTGATTTAGGTCATTTTTTCCAAAGGCTTGAAATGCAAGCCGGTATACATAAATGAAATCAGCCAACTCAAATTGGCACCGTGGGAAAATATCTTTGAACATGTTTCAATTGATAATTTCAAAATAATGGGCAATAAAATATTAAATTCATTGAGAGTAGCGCTACTCAACCCGGTGACCCTAATAGAAAAATTAAAAGAAAAAGAAGCTATATTGTCTACATTTCATGACGATCCAATACAACCAATGGCCAAGGTCAAAAGATAAGATTACTGGAAAGGTATGTCTAAAGATATAACTGAGTACATTAGAAAATGTCAGAAATGCCAAAAATCAAAAGTGACAACAAATACAATAACTCCTTTAACAATAACAGAAAAGCTTTCGACAGGGTGATAGTGGACACTATAGGTCCGCTACCAAAATCAGGAAATGGCAATGAATATGCAATCACACTAATATGTGATTTAACTAAATATCTAGTTGCCATACCAGTTGCAAACAAAAACGCCAATTCTGTCGCTAAAGCAATTTATGAATCTTTTATTCTGAAGTACGGTCCAATGAAGACGTTCATTACATGGAAACAGAATATAAGATTTCAGTTATAAACGACTTGTGCAAATATCTTAAAATAAAAAAAATAACATCAACTGCACACCATCACCAGACAGTTGGAACAGTCGAAAGAAGTCACCGAACTTTCAATGAATATATACGTTCATACATATCGGTCGATAAAACCGATTGGGACGTATGGCTTAAATATTTCGTATACTGTTTTAACACAACCCCATCAGTAGCACACAGCTATTGTCCATAAGAACTTGTCATTGGTAAAACAAATAATTTGCCAAAACATTTTAATAGCATAACTAATATAGAACCCATATATAATGTAGACGATTATGCTAAGGAAAGTAAATATAGATTAGAAGTAGCCTATAAAAGAGCTAGAATTATGATAGATGAACATAAAAAGAAAAATAAGAAACTTTATAATAAGAAAGCTAGGAACTTAGATATATTAGTAGGAGATAAAGTTCTATTAAAAAATGAAACAGGTCATAAGTTAGACTCGAAATATACAGGTCCGTATAAAGTAACGGAAATAGGAGAAAATAATAACGTTATAATAACTAATAATAAAAATAAAAAGCAAACTGTTCATAAAGACAGATTAAAAGTTGCTACGTAGCAAATATTTATAGCATGATCAAACATAGGCATAAGAATAATAATAATAATAATAAAAAAAAAAAAATTTTTTTCTTTTTGAGGTTTTACTTAAAAATTCTCACTACATAAATGTACTTAAAAACAATCATAACACAATTTTTAATAATGTATAAACTACCTTTAAAATAACTTCATAATATTACGTTAGTTTTCAAAAGGAGGGAGATTGTACCTATATGTATTCATAATATACAAGCACATTGTAGCACTCTGTTGCAATGTGTACATAAACAGTCCAGACCAAGCGTATGCGTAATAAGAGCACCCACTTGAGGCCTAACATACCTAATTGCATGATCAGCAGTACTTACGCTGCCCAAGCGCTGATCGCTAATATGTGTGCAGGCTATGCCGGCAGCGCTGCTCCTCGACTTAGGCTAAAAACCTTTGTATGTAGATCGCCAGAACATTGACGAATTAACTTCGAATGGACCTGTAATGTGCACACATATCGAATAAGCACTGTATCAAATCAGAACATTGGGAACAATCACATTGTAGCACTTTTGCAACAATGTTTATGTAAGACTTTTCAGTTCCCAGGCATATCTTGAGTGCTCAGCAATCTGACCACACAAGAATGCTATTCAGACCAGAAGTGCAGAGTCGGCATAATTAGCATGCGCGACTGCTCGATCTTTATGTGCACATGACTCTCTTAGACAGCGGCGCTCTCGCTGCCAAAGTTAAGTACATAAGAGCAAAGCAACGTCTCTGCCGACGGCCTCTCTGCCGGCGCAGACGGATTGCATTTGGCTAGCTTGGACTCTTCAAGACCAAGTACAAGGCAGTCGTAAAAGAGTCGTCAAAGAGCCTTCAACATGTCCTAATTGAATATTAATGAGTCTTAACAGAAGTTACAATTTTACTGATATCATACTGAATCTCTATTTCAATAAAAGTAATATAAAGAACACAAAAATGCATTACAATTATTACATGGCGACCGTGACATGGTCACTTAAGCCTGTAAAACAATAATAAAAAGAAATATATAAAAGTTAAAATGCGAACAGTGACCATTAAAAAATAAAATTGTGACAATTGATCAAACCCAGACGACAACAGAAGCCGCAAACTGGAGGACTCTGCTCCTATCGAGCAAAGGGACGCACCTACTCTACAAGAGGCACTAGAGGTGTGTCCAAACGATGGACCACGCCCACTCACAATAGCTGAGTATAGGGCAAGAAGACAGCCGAAACCAAAAATAAAGAAGAAAAGAAGCGGCAAAAGGATCAAGCTTCTTCAACAACGGAGATTAATAAAGGACCTAATAAAGACGGCAACTACGGAGGAAGAGAAAACTAACCAAGCCAAAAATCTGGAAGCGATTGAAGCCAAATTGTGCAGTGGTGCGCAATAACGCAGTTGAGGCTGTATTTAATACCAATGCCCCAATCTGCCTTAATATTAAAAATACATACCTCAAGCCGATGCGTGAAAACGCTGCTTGAAAAATACTAATCTCTGTTAGGCTTTTACTAAAAACATGTGTACGGTATTGAATTATATAGAGCAAAACATTGTAAACCGTACACATGCCCTCTAACTAACTTTTTCTTGGACAGACATACGTGTAGGAAGAAATTATAGCAATATACAATTTTTAATCAAAATTTAATAAATAAAAATAAATAATAATAATCGTTCAATTAACAACTATGGGTTGGTTCGGATCTGACGATAGTCAGACCAAAGACAACACGGCTAATGTCGTGAACAACGTCAAAATTGTAGATCACACAGAAGATATTCAAGCACTGTGGGTTTTACTCCTAATTTTGACAATTACAAGTGTGGCCCAGTTCCTTCTGACGTTGTACATAAAACACAACAAAATATTAAAAAGAAGATATATGAGTAGGGCGAATAATCTAGACAGGGTTTAAAAAAAAAAAAAAAAAAAAAAAAATTTTAGCTTTACAAAAAAAAAACAATATATATATTATCAAAAAAAAAAAAAGAAAAAAAAAATATATTTTAAAGAATGAGTATATAAATATATACTAACAAGTAGGAATATATAAAATAGTATGGAATGGAACGAGTTATGTAAAAACATAACAAGAATAAGAAACGAATTTGAAAAATCTCATAAATGTTTGTCACAAAATAGACCTATTTTAGGACCGACAATAAAGAAACATGCAAATATTCTGGTAAATTCCTTCAACGAAGCACGAATACTAGTGTATGATAACAAGGAAAGACTAAATCCAGATCATTGGTCTCAGGTATCGAAAGTTCTCATAAAACTTAGATCGAACTTGTTATCTGTAAAATTGAAACTTGGTTTGGATATATCAATACCAACCATTTTAAATTCGCCAATAAAAATAGAATCGGACGAACAAACAGAAACAGAAATAGAAGACGAAGATTTAAACAACTTAACAATTCCAGCTATACTAACACTAGCTGAATTGACGGAGGAAGAATTGGCTGAGTCAGACATAGAAGAAACAGAAACAAAATCTGTCATCATGGTGGACGAAGCAGCTGCCCAGAGGGCATACATAAAAGACATTTCAACGGCGATTCCGGAATTTGACGGTAAAAAGATCAATTTGCGTAGATTTATCACGGCAATCAAGTTGGTTAACCTGACTAAGGGACCACATGAAGCTATTGCCATTGAAGTGATTAAATCAAAAATAATCGGAACAACACTCTATAGAGTACAGAATGAAGTTACAATTGATGCCATAATCAGGAAATTAGAAGAAGTGGTCGTAGGAGAAACAACGGACGTAGTAAGAGCAAAAATGGCAAATGTTTACCAAAAAGGTAAAACAGCCACACAATTTACAAATGAAATTGAAAACCTACGCAAGTCTCTTGAATCTTCATATATAGATGAAGGATTGCAACCAGAACATGCTATCAAATTTAGCACAAAGGAAGCAATCAATACAATGACAAAGAATTGCGATCATGGAAAACTGAAAACAATCCTAGAGGCAGGAACATTTAAGACAATGGACGAAGCAATAAGTAAATACATCCATTGCAGCACTGAGATGACAGGAAGTGCAAGTTCCGTTTTGTTTTACAAGAGAGGTGTAGTATGTGCCTATGCAATATTAAGAACAATTAAATAAAATAGCATATTAACTTATGGCAGCACTTTGTTGCTATGTTTATGTTTATGTTTATGCACGCAGTTAGGCCAGGGCGGATGTAACATGATCGCCCACTCGAAGGCCACAAAGTATAAGTGCATTGCCCACTTGAAGGCCAAAAAGTATAAGTGCTTGGTCAGCATTCACACGCCGACCAAATACATATTACATACGTACATACATATCTCGCTCTCCCGATAAGCCTAGATATATAAGATATACATAAGAACGCCGCTCCGCCGCTGGCGTACCCGGCAGCGCAGCTACGCGGATTAGCCTAAGTCCAAATATATTCAAAACTGTAAAATCAGAGACTCTGTAGACGTTGAGCTGGCAGAACCATTTCTGCCTACTCTAAAATCAAAAGAAGAAATTGAATAAATATATGTCAGCCCGACGGCTGCCTTCAACTTAAAACGGACTTGTGTTCTTAATTGGAGTTCATCATTACATGGCGACCGTGACAGTCGTCCAACGCTGGACGAATTGACCAAAGCTGGTGAAAACAAAGGAACAAAGGAACACTGGACTGGAAGAAGACTGGACTAATTAAATGGAACTGCAAAAACCAAGGAAAAATCTGAGTGAGTAGAGTTCTATTGAGTATGGGCAAACACCGTGGCGGTTTGAAAACTAAGCTGAATAAACGTATAGCCCACGTAAGGTGGCTAATATACGGTCAGCAAACGCCACCGGTTTGGTCGAAAGCTCTAAAGCTACATGCAGAGCTAGACCACTTGTTGCAATATCAGCAAGAATTAAAGACCCATAAGCTCGAGAAAACTCACTCAGATAATATTAAAAATATACCCACAATTAATGAAGTTCCAAAATACCAGGCATGTCCAGCACCAGCACCAGCATTAACAAAACCAAAGAAGTCCTGCCCCCCTGGCTGCGAAGGAATCTGGAGTCCCCACTGCCTGGGGACTTGTGAGCGACCATCGACGTCTTCAGCGGCGAAGAAATAGACAGCAGCGAGGGAGTGTCAGCGTGCCACCCCCGGCGACGCCCAGCTGACACCCAACAAATAGACAGCAGCGAGGGAGTGTCAGCGTGCCACCCCCGGCGACGCCCAGCTGACACCTGATGAGCATCATCAACAGCAGAATATAATAATAAATATATATAAATATAAAGTAAATATAAAATATATATAGATAAGAAAAATTGTAAGAAATATTGTAAAACGGAGCATATACTATTATGCCCTGTTAACCCAATATGGCCCGTGAAGCCATAGCTAGAATCAGGCAGGCAACAATGTAAAATACAATTTTTTTTTATACTCTTGCGAACATTGGAAGATTTTATAAATAGATAATTCCAAACATAAATGTCTATAGAGACAAATGAAATAAGTAAAACTGAAAATAAAAGTATATACAAAGGAAATTTTCTATTCTATTCTCCAAAATATAAAATTAGTATACCCAAAATGGGTCTAATAGACACTAAAACTGTGGACTCTACAGCCAATGTAATAAATAAAGTAGAAGTCCAAAATGCAGACTTGTTCTGGATAACCATAATACTAATTGTAATTGCATTAATTATGGTATCCAATGCATTAATAAAAATATACAAACTGCATAACAAGTGTCTTAAGAAACGATACCGTAGCACTGCTAACGGTATAGATAATATTTAAGGAAGATCTTTAATAAAGTCAATTATGAATGAAAATATGAGAAAAATTATATGAAGAAAAAATAATAAATAAAAAAATATAAAACGTAATATTGAATTTATCTACATTAAAAAAAAAAAAAAAATATATACAAATGAATAAATTTGAAGTTATGAGTATACCACAGCATGGACTGGGAAAAGCTTGTTGATCAGATAAAAGATCCAAATGAAAATTTCAGAAAATCCTATAAGTGCTTAACGCAAAACAGATCAACACAAGCTGTAACAATCAATAGGAATGCCCAAGTCTTGGTAAATAGTTATAATGAAATCAGAGAGTTGATCCAACAAAATAGAAAGAATTTGGAACGCAAACAGTGTGCTAAGGCTTTGAACCTACTGGTGACATTAAGAGAAAAATTAATATTTATAAAAAATAAATTCAGTCTCCAGATAGAAATTCCAACCATAGTAAACACCCCACTAAGAATAAATTTGAATGAAGACAGCACTAACTCTGACGAGGAAGATAGGACTATAGTCAAGGAAGACATTAAAGAGGAAGATCTTCACGATCTAACTATACCAGCAAAATTAATGCTGAAGAACGACGATAAAACAAATAACGCAGCCGACTCCGAAAATAACTTAACCATGGCAGAAGAAGCAGCTGCCATTAGGTCTTACATTAGGGAAGTCGCCTGCACAGTGCCAGAATTTGATGGGCAAAAGATCCATTTACAAAGATTCATTAAGGCAATCAAATTGGTAGACCTAGCTAAGGGACCATTTGAAGACATTGCAGTTGAGGTCATTAAGTCAAAAATAGTTGGCACAATTTTGAACTCAGTTGACAATGAAACGACAATTCCAGCAATTATAAACAAATTGCAGAAAGTAGTTGTCGGTGAGACATCCAGTAATGTCAAAGCAAAGCTAGCAACAGTTCAGCAGAGAGGTAAAACTGCAACGCAATTTACCGCTGAAGTTGATAGCCTGAGAAAACTTTTAGAAGCTTCCTATATCGATGAGGGTATACCTCTAGAACATGCCACTGGTCTAAGCACCAAAGAGGCAATTGAAACCATGATACATCGTGCTGAGCACGAAAGTATCAAAACAGTACTGGAAGCAGGGACTTGCACCACTATGGATGCAGCGATAAGCGCATACATAAGAACGAGTACAAGAGTTACCGGTGACATCAATAAAGTGATGTACTTTAGAGGTAACAGACCCAATAGAGGATACGGAAATGCCAATAGAGGTAGTAACCGCGGTAGAGGCTTTAATAACAATAGTATTAGAGGCAACTACCATAACGGTTACCAAAATAACGGTTACCAAAATAACGGTTACCAGAATAACGGTTATCAAAACCGCTATAATGGAAATAATAACCGTTATAATGGCTATAACAGAGGCCGTTATAATGGAAACAGAGGCCGTAACAACAGTCAGAACAACTACAACAGAAACAATGCCAATGTACGAGTAATCCAAGAACAGGGAAACTCGCAACAGCCTTTAGGTACTCAGTAGAAGAAGATCGTAGAGTATACACCATCAATTATAATCTCAACATATTTTCTACATTCATTCATGCCAAAACAGGCGTAAAACTAGTTTTTCTACTTGATACAGGTGCAGATATCTCTATTCTCAAAGAGAACTCTGACAAATTTTCTAATATTCAAATAACCAATAAAATAAACATTCAAGGCATAGGCCAACAGAAAATTCAGTCTCGAGGACAGACTTTTATTGAGATACAGACAGGTAAATACGTTATCCCACACGATTTTCATTTAGTAGATAAAAACTTTCCAATACCGTGTGATGGAATAATCGGAATAGATTTCATAAAAAAATATAATTGCCAAATCGATTTAAACCAAGAAGAAGATTGGTTTATAATTAGACCAAACAATTTGAAATTTCCAATATATATTCCCATAGCATACAGCTCTGGTATTAACACAACGTTATTACCAGCAAGATCCCAAGTTGTCCGAAGATTAATAGTATCATCAAAAGATGATAACATTTTAATTCCAAACCAGGAAATTCAAACTGGTATTTATGTTGCAAATACAATCGCAACATCAAGTAATACATTTGTCCGAATTTTAAATACAACCGATTCCGACCAATTAGTCAATATGGACACTCTAAAATATGAGCCACTTTCGAACTACAATGTAGTTCAGGCAAATAGTGAACACAGAAATAAAACTGTCTTATCTCAATTAAAGAAAAATTTCCCCGAATTGTTTAAATCACAATTAGAAAATATATGCAGCGAATATATAGATATATTTGCATTAGAATCAGAACCTATAACAGTTAATAATTTTTATAAACAACAGTTGAGATTAAAAGATGATGAGCCAGTATACACGAAAAATTATAGAAGTCCTCATAGTCAAGTGGAAGAAATACAAGCCCAAGTTCAGAAATTAATAAAAGATAAAATAGTTGAACCATCAGTTTCACAGTACAATAGCCCTTTGCTATTAGTACCCAAAAAGTCAAGCCCGAATTCTGATAAAAAGAAATGGAGATTAGTAATAGACTATCGCCAAATTAATAAGAAACTTTTAGCTGACAAATTTCCACTACCGAGAATAGATGATATTTTGGACCAACTTGGTCGAGCAAAATATTTCTCCTGCCTTGATTTAATGTCAGGTTTTCATCAAATCGAACTGGATGAAGGCTCGAGAGATATAACATCTTTCTCAACCAGCAATGGCTCATATCGTTTCACGCGATTGCCATTTGGCTTAAAAATAGCGCCTAATTCATTCCAAAGAATGATGACTATAGCATTCTCCGGAATAGAACCGTCTCAAGCATTCCTTTATATGGATGACTTAATAGTCATAGGTTGTTCCGAAAAACATATGCTTAAAAACCTCACTGAAGTTTTTGGTAAATGCAGGGAATACAACCTAAAGTTACATCCTGAAAAATGTTCATTTTTCATGCATGAAGTCACATTTTTGGGACACAAATGCACAGACAAAGGAATTTTGCCGGATGACAAAAAATATGATGTCATTCAGAACTACCCAGTTCCACATGATGCGGACAGCGCTAGACGTTTTGTAGCATTTTGCAATTACTACAGACGTTTTATCAAAAATTTCGCCGACTATTCGCGGCACATAACAAGATTATGTAAAAAGAATGTTCCATTCGAGTGGACAGATGAATGTCAAAAAGCATTCATACATTTAAAATCTCAGCTAATTAACCCAACACTCTTGCAGTACCCAGACTTCAGCAAAGAATTTTGCATAACAACAGATGCAAGCAAGCAAGCGTGTGGCGCAGTTTTAACTCAAAACCATAATGGCCACCAACTCCCAGTTGCTTATGCATCCAGAGCTTTTACGAAAGGTGAAAGCAATAAGAGTACAACAGAACAAGAGTTAGCAGCAATTCATTGGGCAATAATACATTTCAGACCATACATTTACGGAAAACATTTCACTGTGAAAACAGACCATAGACCATTGACATATTTATTCTCGATGGTGAACCCCAGCTCTAAATTAACTAGAATAAGGCTTGAACTAGAGGAATATAATTTTACAGTAGAGTATCTAAAGGGCAAGGACAATCATGTAGCAGATGCGTTATCAAGAATAACCATCAAAGAGCTAAAAGATATAACTGGAAATATATTAAAAGTCACTACAAGATTTCAAAGTAGACAAAAATCCTGCGCAGGAAAAGAACAATTGGATTTGCAAAAGCAAACCAAAGAAATAGCTTCAGAGCCCAACGTATACGAAGTCATAACAAATGACGAGGTACGAAAAGTAGTGACATTGCAATTGAATGACTCGATATGTTTATTTAAACATGGAAAGAAAATTATTGCAAGATATGATGTTGGTGATCTTTATACTAATGGAATTCTTGATTTAGATCAATTTCTCCAAAGGCTTGAATTGCAGGCCGGTATATATGATATCAGCCAAATCAAAATGGCACCGTGGGAAAAAATCTTTGAACACGTTTCAATAGATAAATTTAAAAATATGGGCAATAAAATATTAAAGAATTTAAAAGTAGCGCTACTTAACCCGGTGACCCAAATAAATAATGAAAAAGAAAAAGAAGCTATATTGTCTACATTACATGATGATCCAATACAAGGAGGGCATACAGGCATTACAAAAACCTTGGCCAAGGTCAAAAGACATTATTACTGGAAAAATATGAGTAAATACATAAAAGAGTACGTAAGAAAATGTCAAAAATGCCAAAAAGCAAAAACAACAAAGCACACAAAGACTCCAATGACGATAACTGAAACACCAGAACATGCTTTCGATAGAGTTGTTGTGGACACAATTGGTCCACTACCCAAGTCAGAAAATGGTAACGAGTACGCAGTCACTCTCATATGTGATTTAACCAAGTACTTAGTTGCCATACCAATAGCAAATAAAAGCGCAAAAACAGTCGCAAAAGCTATATTTGAATCTTTTATTCTAAAGTACGGTCCAATGAAGACGTTCATAACGGACATGGGAACAGAGTATAAGAATTCAATAATTACTGACCTGTGTAAATATTTGAAAATAAAAAATATAACATCAACAGCTCATCACCACCAGACAGTTGGAGTAGTAGAAAGAAGTCATAGAACTTTAAACGAGTATATACGATCCTACATATCGACGGACAAAACCGATTGGGACGTATGGCTTCAATATTTCGTATACTGCTTCAACACGACCCCATCTATGGTACATAATTATTGTCCATATGAATTAGTTTTCGGTAGAACAAGTAATTTACCAAAACATTTTAATAAACTACATAGCATAGAACCAATATATAACATAGATGATTACGCTAAGGAGAGTAAATATAGGTTAGAGGTAGCATATGCTCGAGCAAGAAAACTTCTTGAAGCACACAAAGAAAAAAATAAAGAAAATTATGACTTAAAAGTAAAAGACATAGAATTAGAAGTAGGAGATAAAGTTTTACTAAGAAATGAGGTAGGTCATAAATTAGACTTTAAATATACGGGGCCCTATAAGATAGAAAGCATAGGAGATAATAACAATATTACGCTACTTACTAATAAAAACAAAAAACAAATAGTTCATAAAGATAGATTAAAGAAATTTCATTCATGATTGAATTTAAACTTATATTTTCCTTAATCATTTATACAAATTTTCCATACACTACGTATATTTTTATCTTTGCATTATAAAATCAACTATTGTTGTTCAAACAAAAACACAAACAAAATAAAAATAAAAATAAAATAATTTGCATTTAATAATCAAAATAACTTCACTAGGTTACGTTATTTTTCAAAAGGAGGGAGATGTAGTATGTGCCTATGCAATATTAAGAACAATTAAATAAAATAGCATATTAACTTATGGCAGCACTTTGTTGCTATGTTTATGTTTATGTTTATGCACGCAGTTAGGCCAGGGCGGATGTAACATGATCGCCCACTCGAAGGCCACAAAGTATAAGTGCATTGCCCACTTGAAGGCCAAAAAGTATAAGTGCTTGGTCAGCATTCACACGCCGACCAAATACATATTACATACGTACATACATATCTCGCTCTCCCGATAAGCCTAGATATATAAGATATACATAAGAACGCCGCTCCGCCGCTGGCGTACCCGGCAGCGCAGCTACGCGGATTAGCCTAAGTCCAAATATATTCAAAACTGTAAAATCAGAGACTCTGTAGACGTTGAGCTGGCAGAACCATTTCTGCCTACTCTAAAATCAAAAGAAGAAATTGAATAAATATATGTCAGCCCGACGGCTGCCTTCAACTTAAAACGGACTTGTGTTCTTAATTGGAGTTCATCATTACAGAGGACAAGGAAGTTACACCAGAGGTAACTACCGAGGACGAGGAAATGGTCGAGGTGGTAATAATAGAAATAATTATAACCAGAACACCGGCCAATACAACAACTTTAATAATTATAACAATAGCAATGGCAGAGGACGAGGAGGATATAGAGAATATAACTACCAGAACAGAGGCGGTGGTAACTATAACAACCAAAACCGCAATTTCTCAAGTTATAGCCAAAATGGTAATGTCAGACATGCACAAGGCACGTCGGAAAACCAGCAGGCTCCCTTAGGGCATCAAGAACAGTAAAACAAAAGGTTCATACCATCAATCTTAATCTAAATATTTTCATTAAAGTAAAAAATGAACACACAAATAAGATACTTACATTTCTAGTAGACACAGGCGCCGATATATCAGTCATTAAAGAAAACTCAGATGAACTTTTGAATCTTGATCATAATAATATAACACAAATTACAGGAATTGGAAAGGGTTCAATAAATTCAATAGGTTTAACACTTCTCGAGATGAGAACCGGTAACTATATAGTACCGCACAATTTTCATGTTGTGGACGACAATTTTCCGATCCCTGGTGACGGAATAGTTGGAATCGACTTCATAAAAACATTCAATTGCCAATTAGATTTTACTACAGAAAGTGATTTTTTCATTCTAAGACCAAACAATATTAAACAAGCGATACAAATACCAATTTTTCATAATATCGATAACACTGAGATAACCATACCATCTCGTTGTGAGGTTATCAGGCAAATTACCGTAAGTTCGGTGGATAACCAAATTCTAATACCCAATCAGGAAATAGAAGATGGTGTATTTGTCGGAAATTCGATATCAGATTCAAAAAACACGTACATCCGAATACTAAACACAACTAACAGCAATAAAATTTTAAATGTAAACAAAATCAATTTTGAACCATTAACTAACTACAAAATAGCAGACCTAAACGACTCCATAAGAGCCGAATCAATTTTAAGCAGATTAAAGAAAAACTTTCCATCTGCACATAAGAAAATGTTGACTGAACTGTGTTCACAATATACTGATATTTTTGGATTGGAGACAGAGCCAATCACTACAAATAAATTTTACAAACAAAAGATAAGATTGAGAGATGATGAACCAAGCTATATTAAGAACTATAGAACACCCCATTCACAACAAGCCGAAATATCGAGACAGGTAACTAAATTAATAGAAGACAAGATAGTAGAACCAGCTGTATCTGAATACAATAGCCCATTATTGCTAGTTCCAAAGAAATCCTTACCGGATTCAAAAGAAAAAAAATGGCGTTTAGTGATAGACTATCGCCAAATAAATAAAAAGTTGTTAGCTGACAAGTTCCCCTTGCCAAGAATAGATGACATACTTGATCAATTAGGCCGAGCAAAATATTTCTCGTGCCTGGATCTTATGTCGGGATTCCATCAAATAGAGTTAGAAGAAGATTCTCGAAATATAACATCCTTTTCTACGAGCAGTGGCTCTTATCGCTTCACGCGACTACCATACGGATTAAAAATAGCTCCAAATTCCTTTCAACGAATGATGACAATGGCATTTACAGGTCTGGAACCATCTCAAGCATTTCTGTACATGGATGACTTAATTGTCATAGGCTGTTCTGAAAAACACATGACCAAGAATCTTACAAATGTTTTTGAACTATGCAGGAAAAACAACCTCAAACTGCATCCAGATAAGTGCTCATTTTTCATGAGTGAAGTCACTTTTCTTGGACACAAATGTACTGATAAAGGCATATTGCCTGACGATACTAAATATGATGCTATACAGAGATATCCAGTTCCTACTGACGCAGACAGTGCCAGAAGATTCGTAGCATTTTGTAACTATTATAGACGTTTTATACAAAATTTTGCAGATTATTCCCGTCACATAACAAGATTATGTAAGAAAAATGTAAAGTTCGAATGGACAGCTGATTGCCAGCATGCCTTCGAACACCTGAAAAAACAACTAATGAATCCAACTTTGCTGAAATACCCCGACTTTAGCAAAGAGTTCTGTATTATAACTGATGCAAGCAAAGAGGCATGCGGAGCGGTATTGACCCAGAACTATAATGGTATCCATTTGCCAGTAGCTTATGCATCCCGTAGCTTCACTAAGGGTGAGAGCAACAAGTCAACAACAGAGCAAGAGTTGTCAGCAATACATTGGGCGATAAATCATTTCAAACCATATATATATGGTAGACACTTCACCGTCAAAACAGATCACAGACCGTTAACATACTTGTTCTCGATGGTTAATCCAAGCTCAAAACTGACCAGAATGAGGCTTGATTTAGAAGAATATGAATTTACTGTGGAATATCTTAAGGGAAAAGACAATTACGTAGCAGATGCGTTATCCAGAATAACCATCGACCAACTAAAAAATATATCCAAACAAGTACTTAAAGTCACTACAAGAAATCAAAGTAGACAGGAATCCTGCGCAGGAAAAGGAAATAAAAATGATAAAGTAGAATTGCCTAAGCAAACTACTCAAGAAGCTTCTAAGCCCAAAGTATACGGAGTCATTAATAATGACGAAGTACGCAAAGTAGTGACATTGCATGTAAATAATATGATATGTTTTTTTAAACATGGAAAAAAAATTACTGCAAGATACAACGTTGAAGATTTGTATATTAATGGAACTCTCGACTTAGGTCAATTTTTCCACAGGCTTGAAAAGCAGGCCGGTATGCATAATATCAATCAACTTAAAATGGCACCGTGGGAAAATATCTTTGATAACATTTCAATAGATACATTTAAGAAAATGGGCAATAAAACATTAAAACTATTAAGAGTAGCGCTACTCAACCCGGTGACCTTAGTGAATACAAAGAAAGAAAAAGAAGCAATCCTGTCTACACACCACGACGATCCAACACAAGGAGGACACGCAGGCATTACAAAAACCCTGGCCAGGATTAAAAGACATTACTTTTGGAAAGGTATGACTCGGGAAATAACAGAGTACATACGGAAATGTCCAAAATGCCAAAAAGCTAAAATTATGAAACACACAAAAACTCCTTTATCAATTACAGAGACACCAATAAGCGCATTTGACAGAGTCATAGTGGATACGATAGGTCCACTACCAAAGTCAGAAAACGGTAATGAATATGCTGTTACACTTATATGCGACCTGACAAAATATTTGGTAACCATTCCAATCGCAAATAAAAGCGCAAATACAGTAGCGAAAGCAATATTTGAATCTTTTGTACTAAAGTTCGGTCCAATGAAGACGTTCATTTCGGACATGGGAACTGAATACAGAAATTCAATTATCAAAGACTTATGCAAATACCTGAAAGTAGAAAATATAACTTCTTCAGCACACCATCATCAGACGGTAGGAACAGTGGAAAGAAGTCATAGAACTTTTAACGAATACATCCGGTCATACATATCGGTTGATAAAACTGACTGGGACGTATGGATAAAATATTTCGAATTTTGTTTTAATACTACACCCTCTATGGCACATAATTATTGTCCATATGAGTTGATTTTTGGTAAAACATGCAATTTACCAAAGCATTTTAATAGCACGGATAGAATAGAACCCATTTATAATATAGAAGACTATGCTAAAGAAAGTAAATATAGGTTAGAAGAAGCATATAACAGAGCAAGAATTATGCTCGAAGAACAGAAGAAAAAGAATAAAGAATTATATGACTTAAAATTAAACGATATAAGTATATCAATAGGAGATAAGGTGTTATTAAAAAACGAAACCGGACATAAATTAGATTTCAAATATACTGGACCATATACGGTAGTAAAGATTGAAGAAAGGGATAATATAGTAATATCAAATGATAAGAAAAAACCACAAACGGTACATAAGGATAGGTTAAAATTGTTTAGTTCTTAAAAAAAAAAAAAAAAAAAAAAAAAAAAAAAAAAAAAAAAAAAAAAATAATATGGTGGCCACCAGCAAAAAAAAAAAAAAATATATATATAGAGAAAAGAGTTAACCCCACATAAGTGCATTGAATGTAAGAAAACATTTTTCTTTTATCATCTTTGATGGTTGAACGATTATAAACTAAAAATTTGAAAAAAAAAAAAAAACAAAAAAAAAACCCCAAGAACACGTATGTTTGTACAGAATGTTCCTTAAATTTCCTTAACATTAAAATTACTTCCTTAAAAAAAAAAAAAAAAAAAATATATATATATATATAAAATTTTTAATTATAAAATAACTTCATAAAATTACGTTATTTTCCAAAAGGAGGGAGATGTAATGTGCACACATATCGAATAAGCACTGTATCAAATCAGAACATTGGGAACAATCACATTGTAGCACTTTTGCAACAATGTTTATGTAAGACTTTTCAGTTCCCAGGCATATCTTGAGTGCTCAGCAATCTGACCACACAAGAATGCTATTCAGACCAGAAGTGCAGAGTCGGCATAATTAGCATGCGCGACTGCTCGATCTTTATGTGCACATGACTCTCTTAGACAGCGGCGCTCTCGCTGCCAAAGTTAAGTACATAAGAGCAAAGCAACGTCTCTGCCGACGGCCTCTCTGCCGGCGCAGACGGATTGCATTTGGCTAGCTTGGACTCTTCAAGACCAAGTACAAGGCAGTCGTAAAAGAGTCGTCAAAGAGCCTTCAACATGTCCTAATTGAATATTAATGAGTCTTAACAGAAGTTACAATTTTACTGATATCATACTGAATCTCTATTTCAATAAAAGTAATATAAAGAACACAAAAATGCATTACAATTATTACAGACCTCCTCCAAATTAAATCAAAATAAAGTAAATCTAAAACTACACAACCAATCTTTCAACGTGGGGCGTAACTACATAAGACAAAATGTCAACCGTATAACTCCCATTTACAGACCCAAACACTACGATAACCTTCGATTGCCAAGAACCAAATTCCCTTCTATCTTTCTGTTCAACGTGACTTAGTGGCTGGGATAAAGAAGAATTCATTTTATCCCGTACTGTAATGTCAGATAACTTACAAGGACACCGCCATCTCCCATTGCCAGACCTGTGGAAATTTATAAGTGTTCAACCAATTCTATGGCTTTATTAAAAAGCGTGAGGAGTGGAGGAGGACAAGTCGTTACTAAGTCCTAGACCCAACTTCCACTGAGGGTCGATTACTATAATGGAAAACCATTTGTTTCTCAAACATTAGCCGAGCTAATGATGCCACGAGCAACAAATCAGCGAAATTGTAATTCCCAGATAAGCCGAATTGAATGCACCCTTCGTAGTGGCCTAAGGGTAATAAAACAGAGGAATACAACTCAAAGCTTGACCCAAAAAGCTGCTACGAAAGGGTAAAACTTTATATGACCAGGGAAATGCAAAGTGTTGGCAGAAGTGTCGAGGGGTTTCATGCAATAGATTTGAAGCAGATCCATGTCGAACTCCTGGAAGGGGCCAACACGATGGCATCTGCACTGGAGTGCGTTTGAAGAAAGCCCCTTAAACCCTTAGAAGAGAAGGATGTGTTGAGCTCAGTGGGGCAAAATGACAGGAGAGTTACATTCAACTCACGAAGCAAAAAATGTTGGAACAGTCCCGGCGTACGCTTGTCAGAGTCCGCTGTGTCCGAGTGTCCGAGTTAAATTTCGCATACATTTATATGAGTTAACACGCAGCACTTGCCTTCCCCTCCCAACCCCGCTCGCTGTCCCCACTGCTGCGGCATTCAGTGTTATGCAAGCCGGGCAGTTCCTACCCCACCTTCATCGCAGCGTCAGCATCGGACGACAGGCCAACGACTCTGGAGCGCTGCAGAGCAGCGCTGCGCGAGTGACTGCAGGGGAATGTGCTGATGCCGTGGGATTTGGCTAAGCGTTGGGCCGCGGAGCTTACGAGTGGCCGGCAAAACGCTGGCCAGTCAGTCCAATTTCGGCAATTTGAATTAAATAAACGTGTCTGAATTATCTGAAGACTCAAGGCTTTCAGTTGATATGTAGTATGTGCCTATGTAATATTAAGAACATTTAAGTATACTAGCATACTAACATATAGCAGCACTTTGTTGCTATGTTTATGTTTATGTTTATGCAAGCAGTACGGCCCAAGGCGGATGTAACATGATCGCACACTTGAAGGACACAAAGTATAAGTGCATGGTCAGCATTCCCACGCCGACCAAATGCATATTACATACGTACATACATAGCTCGCTCTCCCGATAAGCTCAGATATATAAGATATGCATAAGAACGCCGCTCCGCCGCTGGCGTACCGGGCAGCGCAGCTACGCGGATTAGCCTAAGACCAAATATATTCAAAACTTACAAATCAGACACTGTGAAGACGTTGAGCTGGCAGAACCATTTCTGCCAACTAAAAATACAAGAAAGAATTCAATAAACCTAAGTCAGCCTGACGGCTGCAACAAACTACAAAAAGGACTTGTGTTATTATTTGGAGCTTTCTTTACAGATATCATTTAAATCCCAAGAATGCAAAGAGTTTTCCAAGGTAGTATTCGTAACTGCCTGCACTTCATATATCTATAATTATCGATATGCACTGTAATATTTTAATCACATTTAGCTGGTAATAGCATATGAACAAGACAAGCAAATAATATATGAGTAAAATACTGCCCGATCGGCTTACGACCAAATGCTGAGCTTGTGGGGCAGTGGGGACAGAAACCCGAAGGACTTCATGATTTCTATAAAATTTTAAAGCACGATTAATTTTATATATGTTAAGCTAGAAATGGAGTGGATTCCAAAGGACACCTAACACGAAAACGACCTATTTATTTTCCCGATGTTAAGCAATGATCATCCATATTATAAACCAACGCGACATTTGACAGACTCTTAAATACGGTAGAAGGCCACCTTGGCCCTAGTATCAAAAAAGAGAGAGTTCCCCGATATCAGATACCCGTTACTCAGCAAGTGTGAATGCGAACGCGAAATTTCATAATTTTTCTGGGATACCGCTAAAAATTGAGGACCGGCTTGCCGCCTTACGAGCTTTAGAGTTGGCGTGGCAAAAATATTTTTGGCAAATCGATAGAAATTTAAGCGACTTATAAAGTTAAAAAAGTATAAATAAATATGAAAATATAAATAAATATAAATAAAGTTAAAAAAATATCCAAAAATTTTTCAAAAAATGTGGGCGTGCCAGTTTTAGGGCGTTAGAGTGGGCGTGGGAAATCGATAGAAATTTACAAAACTAATAAAAATGTGAAAAAATTTCAACGACTTCAATTCCCGGTGGAATGTGAACCACAATTTACATTCATTCCGCTAACTGATAGACCATCCTAACTATAATCGATGAATTCTGTAAATTTGCAAACGAGAAATTGTATGAACGTTTATAACATTCCATAAATGGAATTCCGCATACAAGGAGTTACATCGTCCGAGAACAAATTAAAAATCTCACTGTCCAGCATACACGGAACTGACATTATTGATAAGGCGAAGACCTAAACGCACACAAGTCATAAGTGATTAAAATTTGTATTATTGGAAAACTAAACTTTTGAAATAATTGCTAGTAGAATCCCCCGGGACTAGCTTCGAGACGTCTACCCCTTCATCCATTGCCATTATTTCCTTAAGGAAGGAGCGCTTCATTCTGACCAACGCTAATTAATATAGAACCAGTTGGAAAAAGAGAATAAAATGACTCGAGCTATTAATTGGTCCAAAAATCTTCTAGCTCGAGCTCTGGACAAAACTGGATCAATTCCTGGACACAGGACAAAAGTCGCGCGCGTTCTCTTAGTTCTCGCAATCTACCCATTTGCCTAACACTATTCAGACTTCTAAATTCCATATCTGGTAAAACATGTAATGGATACAATCATTTCAATTCTTTATAAAACATGTCGTCTACTTTACTTTTCAATAGGTATTGAAATTGAAATCAATCAAAATACAGCTTGTAGAGAAATGATTAATTAACTAAAAACCGGAGAGAGTTCTATTGGAGAGGACTTGGGCCAATTTATTAGCAATATTAACCACAGGAAATTGTTTTCCTTTAACAAGTTACAAAAAAAGTGAAGTTATAAATTAAAAAAGCTTAGCTAATAGTTAGCGTTGCTACCTTACTTTTTAATAAATACTCTAATGTGCCACAAATAATAACATACTTCGCAGATATGGATACGCACCGCAAGCTTAGCGTTAAAACTGTGTTATAATTTATTTTTAATTTGTTAGTTTAACGTGTAACATTTTCCCTAGATTGCAATCGCAAATCTCAAATTTTTGTATTTGTCGCTAAGCGAACTTCAGACTGCGTTTTCGAAGGACCAAAATGATCCATGAAAACTTGGGGCTTGGGTTAAAGTTTTTCGAATATAAAAAGCCAACCATATTTTTTCGAAATAATCTTTTTTTCCCTAGATTGCAATCGCAAATCTCAAATTCTTGTATTTGTCGCTAAGCGAACTTCAGACTGCGTTTTCGAAGGAACAAAACGCTACACCAAATCTTGGGTCTTGGCTTAAAGTTTTTCGAATATAAAAAGGAAAACATATTTTTTCGAAATAATCTTTTTTTTCCCTAGATTGCAATCGCAAATCTCAAATTCTTGTATTTGTCGCTAAGCGAATTTCAGACTGCGTTTTCGAAGGAACAAAACGCTTCATCGAATCTTGGGTCTTGGCTTAAAGTTTTTCGAATATAAAAAGGAAAACATATTTTTTCGAAATAATCTTTTTTTTCCCTAGATTGCAATCGCAAATCTCAAATTCTTGTATTTGTCGCTAAGCGAATTTCAGACTGCGTTTTCGAAGGAACAAAACGCTTCATCGAATCTTGGGGCTTGGGTTAAAGTTTTTCGAATATCAAAAGCCAAGCACATTTTTTCGATATGATCTTTTCTGCTTTCTTGAATTTGTAAACAATTATGTATACTGTGGACTATTTTTTGTTTTTTAACTGGTTAGTATGCTCACGAACATATTATGGTTTATTAAAGTATTTATAAAAAGGTAGGTAAAATTAAAAGGGAAAAGGGTATATATATATCATGTATATAAATATAGAGTAATTGCTCAAAGAAATGCAATTTAAAAAAAATAAATGCAGATATTTTATAAATTAGCATTAATTTAACGAAATGGCTAGGAAACCCTGAGCCGTAAAGTGCAGAACTATCCTCTTTTAAAATGTAACAAAAAACTTAAGTGAATCCTGAAAAAGGAGAATCCAACTGCTGATAGGGACATCTATGGAAAACAAGAGAGAATGCTATAGTCGAGTTCCCCGGCTAGCAGATATCCGATACTCAGCTAGTGTGAAAGCGATCGCGAAATTTCACAATTTTTTTGGAATATCCATAAATATTGGGGAATAAAATGAGAAAAAAATTACAAATTGTTTAAAAGTGTGGGGGTGATCGTTTTGGACATCTTGTGGTGAATGGAAGGTCGTGGCCACAGGTGTTTGGTATAAAGATGAAGCAAAATAAACAATAAGACAAAGAAAGATGTAAATATTTTTCAAAAGTGTGGGCGTATTAGTTTTGGGTGGCCACCCTAAAATTATGAAATTAAAAAATTTCAAATTTTTAAAATTATTAAATTATGAAAAAAATGTCCAAACATTTTTCAAAAATGTGTGTGTGCAAGTTTGGGGCAAACAAACTTGCGCTGACATAGACGCTATGTCTCTACAATCTGTATGCTGAATCTCAACCTTCCAGCTTTTATATTTCCTGAGATCTCGAAGTTCATACGGACAGACGGTCATGGCTTGATCGACTCGGCTATTGATCCTGATCAAGAATATTATGCTTTATATGGGCGGAAACCCTTCCTTCTGCCTGTTACATACTATTCAACGAGGAAAAATAAGTTTTCTTTTCACATGTTCCCTTGTAAAATTTTACATTTATACGTTTTATTGTTGTGACAAGATGGATTACTAGCAGTAATATTTTGTTTTTCGATTGTTATTTCTTTTATTTGTTTCGCCAAATTTTAAACAGGCTTTAAACGTTTGCATGTTGGACAGGTTATCCTAAGGTATTTCTTTAGAGGTGAGATTACGAATCTGTGCATTGCATTCTAGCATTGACTGAGACCATATGACTTAGGAAAGGGAAAGAAAAGAATAGTTTTCTCTATTCTTTTTTAATGGAGTTTATAGGCTAGAGATAACTAACATTTTCATAACATAGTCAAAATTACCTATCTTCTTCAAAAGTGTCTCACAATTATTCATTACAAAGCTTTTAGTTGAAGCTATCATTTTTAAAGATGTTGAAAGTACTTATGTAAGTTAACTAAGTTAACCGGACCGATCGTCCGTATTCCAGCACCGTCCAAATTGCTGACCAAGCGTTTGACCGGAAGCTTTCACATAGCCGGCAAAAGCTCTGCACATTTGCAGAGGCCGCTATGAAGTTCTCATTCTGTTAGCTTTTAAGCAGTTCGTTTTGGGCATTGACATAATAAAGAGCCATCGCTCATAAGCAAACAACTCCGACACTCTGTCGTTAATCTTTTATATTGATTACAGCATTCTGAGTCTCTAGGCCAGATGCTCCAAGGAAGACAGTCATCTTCCCAACATAATCGTCATAACTCTTCAAGTGAGTTTACTACCCTTGTCTCCCGTGCGAGGGGCATCATCGGTCAACCGGCTTAATATCGGAGACTGCAGCGAGGGAACCTCCAGTGGACACCCGAATTTATATTACTGGCGCCCAACTAACTTGGAAACCCACAACAAAACACACACAAGACACACAGATTATGTAAGTGAGCGCCTATCTCCAAACCCCAGCTGCATTTAAATAAAGTTCTAAAACATTTGTGCGAGCTACACTAAATACTAATCTGTATTTCCATGACAATCCTAACCCTTGTATGTGTTGTGAATTTAAGTTATATTTATGAAATTAAAGTTGAACACGGAATTTTAAATTTTTATTAACTGTGCGGATTAAATTATTCTTTGACACTGTCACAGAGATTTATTTACCTACAATTTACATTGTGTGCATTATTTCGTTCCACTTCTGCATATGTCTGGACACTGTCGTTCCACTCGAACTTGAATTCTCTCCCCGCAGCCGTCTCGGGCCCTCCTATCGTTGCCCCGACACCCGATACAGCAGCGCATGCATTGCTGTGGCAATTTTTTGCCTTTATATATCTCTTTGTCTTTGCTGTTACGATTTGTTTGTAATTTATATATTTGTTTGGCTTAGCGGATGCAGACTCCCCGCAAGCCCCTCACCGTATCGTTGCTGAACGAACCTACGGCTCCGCTCAACGAGCCCTCGGCCAATGTTATTAAACGCCGACTCAGCCCCCGCGTCCCCTCGCCATACTAGTGCCTCCTATGGGCAAGACGATTTGAATGTTTATATACTCAGCTCCTCATGAGCAATTCATTTCTACAGTATAGGAATTCTAAACCGCTCGCCAGCGACTCAGAGTCAGAAGGTGACGATTCCACAGAAAACTCTGTGCATAAAAACACCCTGGTTAACGCATTTATTGCATATAAAATGTCGCTCGAAACGGAGCAAATTAAGGCTCTCATAAAAGCTTTACAAGATCAGGCTATTGACAGTCAACGCAGGGAGAACGAATTACGTAATGTAATACAGGATCTTGCCGGTCAAGTCGCGGCTATACGGACTGCCCCGGCGCAAGCCGAAACTCCCCAGATTAAGATTTACAAACCAGTAATTATCACTGGAAAGGTCAGTTGTAGCGAAACATTGGATGCCGTCAAATGTCTCCCAGACTTTATGGGAACCCAGGAGACATACGTCTCCTGGCGGCAAGCGGCAAATGCGGCTTACCATATGTTTAGAGAATATGAAGATAGTTCGCGACACTATCAGGCGGTGGTCATCATCAGGAGCAAAATTAAAGGCCCTGCTGATGCAGTTCTTGCGTCCTTTGGGACAGTACTCAATTTCGATGCGATCATAAGTCGCCTCGATTTCACATACAGTGATAAACGCCCAATACATGTTATTGAACAAGAGCTAGGCACCCTCAGACAGGGAAGCCTAACGCTCCTTCAATATTATGACGAGGTCGAGAAAAAACTCACCTTGTTGACCAACAAAGTAACCATGTCACATGAAGCGTCGGCAGCGGCGATCCTATGTGAGAAATTCCGGGATGATGCTTTGAGAGTTTTCGTCTCGGGACTCAGGCGCAACCTCACGGATGTGCTGTTCGCGGCAAAGCCAAAAGACATGCCGTCAGCCCTCGCTTTGGCGCAAGAGGTAGAATCCAACCACGAGAGATATACCTTCGCAACTTCGTTTGCGCAGAGCCAAGAAAATAGGGATCGCAGACAAATTCCCAAAGCGCAAGAGCGCCAGCAGGCCCCCACACAAGCCGGGCCGCAGGGAAGTGCCGGGAGAAACCCGCACTTTACTAGACAACATAGAGCACAGGTGCACTCCGCTCCGCGTAGCGTCCGAATGGCTCGAGGGAACACGCCGGAGCCAATGACCAACATTGACCCATCATTGTCCAGGATGCAGCCGTCCCACGCCCCGGCTTTCCCAAAGTCGAAGCCGGCCGCGTCTGGCCGCTCGATCCCGCCTAAAAGGCAAAGGGTCAACCATGTGGCCCAGGCCTCAGATGATTCCGACAAGGCTTATGCCACCGCGGCCTCCAGTGCAGCGACTAAAGTTGACGATGATGCCATCCTAGAGTATGACTCAGATGCCATCAATTTTTTAGGGGAAAATCCCTGCTACCCGTCATCAGACGAAGAGTAGCGGGGATTGACATGAAACTACTGGTTGACACGGGCGCGTCAAAAAATTTCATCCGACCATTTAAGGGGTTGAAAGGCGTTCGCCCGGTAGAGTCCCCATTTGTAATCCATTCGATTCATGGTGTGACTACAATCACAAAAAAATGTTTTGTGTCTATTTTTAACATTAAAGCTACCTTCTTCTTACTACCAGATCTGACCTCCTTCGACGCGATCATTGGCCTAGACCTATTAAAGCAGGCCGGCGCGTCGCTTTGCCTGGCTTCCGGCCACCTCAAATGGGGCTCCGAAACAGAGCGCATTGACTTCCACACCTGCCCCGATGTCAATTTTACCAACGTAGATTGCTCGGACGCACCGCCCTTGATTAAGGGTGCATTTTTGAAGATGCTTGGGAATAGGAAAAAAGCTTTTGCTGATCCTAATGAGGCTCTCCCTTACAATACGTCGGTGGTAGCAACCATCCGGACGACCGACGAGGAGCCCATTTATGCCAAATTATACCCATACCCTATGGGAGCAGCTGACTTCGTCAATGGCGAAATCCAGGAGCTGCTGAAAAATGGCATAATCCAAAAGTCGAAGTCCCCCTACAATAACCCAATATGGGTCGTAGACAAAAAGGGCACCGACGAAGCAGGCAACAAAAAAATGCGTTTGGTACTGGACTTCCGTAAACTAAACGAGAGAACTGTACCAGACAGATATCCTATGCCAAATATCTCAATGATATTAGGGAATCTCGGCAAGGCCAAGTACTTCACGACACTTGATCTGAAGTCTGGCTATCACCAAATCACGCTCGCCGAACGCGACCGTGAGAAGACATCATTCTCGGTAAACGGAGGGAAGTATGAGTTCCGAAGATTGCCATTCGGACTCAGGAATGCTGCAAGCATCTTCCAAAGAACGATTGACGATATTCTGCGAGAGCAGATCGGCAAGTTCTGCTATGTTTACGTTGATGATGTCATCATCTTCTCAGAGGATGAAAATGCGCATGTCAAGCACGTAGATTGGGTTCTGAAGAGCCTGTACGATGCCAACATGAGAATATCTGCAGAGAAGTCACGCTTCTTTAAGAAAAGCGTGAGCTTCCTAGGGTTCATCGTCACCAACAATGGCGCGGCGACTGACCCAGAAAAGGTTAAGGCCATAAAGGAATTTCCGGAACCCAAAAATGTATTTGAGGTGAGGTCATTCTTGGGCTTAGCCAGCTATTATCGATGCTTCATCAAAGATTTCGCATCAATAGCAAGGCCCATTTCAGACATACTGAAGGGCGAGAACGGAAGTGTTAGCCGACACAGGTCTAGGAATATCAAAGTGGAATTTTCCGAAGCGCAGCAACGTGCCTTCGAGAAACTTCGCAACATTTTGGCGTCGGAAGATGTCATACTTAGATATCCGGATTACAAAAAAGCGTTTGATCTAACGACAGACGCTTTGGCCTACGGCATTGGCGCAGTGTTGTCCCAAGAGGGACGCCCCATTACAATGATCTCTAGGACATTGTGTGACAGAGAGGTTAACTACGCTACCAACGAAAGGGAGCTATTAGCCATAGTCTGGGCGCTAGCCAAATTACGACACTACCTGTATGCTGTCAAAGAGATAAACATCTTTACCGATCACCAACCTTTGACGTTTGCGGTATCGGAATCCAATCCGAACGCCAAAATCAAAAGGTGGAAGGCACGCATCGATGAGTCCGGCGCAAGAATTTTTTACAAGCCCGGAAAAAATAATCTCGTTGCGGATGCCCTCTCGAGGCAACAACTCAACGTTGTTGAAAACCAGGAACCCGAGTCGTGCGCGGCCACGGTGCACAGTGAGCTTTCGCTCACATACACAATTCAGTCTACGGACAAACCCGTAAATTGCTTCCAGAACCAAATAGTTTTAGAAGAAGCGCGCTCCCCTTGGAAACGCACTTTTATTCTATTTGGAAATAAGAAGCGTCACGCGATTGGCTTCTCATGCAAAAAGACTTTGCTGGAAGAACTCGCCAACACCATTATCCCTAATGGTGTGAATGCCTTCCACTGTGACCTTCACACGTTGGCACAATTCCAAGACGAGGTGGTCCGACAATTTCCGGCCACAAAGTTCTGGCATTGTAAAAAAAAGGGTCACCGACATTTTCGCGGTTGGGGAGAGGAAAGAAATCCTCACCGCAGAGCACGACAGAGCTCACAGGTCGGCCCAAGAGAATGTGAAGCAAGTACTCTCCGAGTACTACTTCCCCAAGATGACCAAATTGGCGAGCGAGATTGCCGCCAATTGCAAAACCTGCGCCAGGGCGAAGTATGATAGACATCCAAGGAAACAGGAGCTCGGTGAAACACCAATCCCGGGCCACGTTGGAGAAATATTGCACGTCGATATTTTCTCAACGGATAGGAAATACTTCCTCACCTGTGTGGACAAATTTTCGAAATTCGCCATGGTGCAGCCGATCCAATCTAGAACCATAGAGGATCTAAAACCACCACTACTTCAACTTATGAATGTTTTCCCAAGAGCTAAAGCCATCTACTGCGACAATGAACCATCATTGAAATCGCACACAATAGTGGCCATGCTGGAAAACCATTTCGGCGTCAGCATCTCGAATGCACCGCCCCTCCATAGCGTCTCCAACGGACAGGTGGAACGCTTCCACAGCACGTTGCTCGAGCTCGCTAGATGCCTAAAAATCGATAAAGGCATAAATGACACGGTGGAGTTGATCTTGCTGGCAGCAGCCAGATATAACCAATCCATCCACTCTGTCATTAACAAGAAACCGGCCGAGGTCATGCGGGCAGATCCGGACGAGCTACAAAGTGATGTCCAGGAAAAAATCAAAAATGCCCAAAACATGACAAGAAACCGAGAAAACTCCTCTCGGCGGAACAGAGTCTTCCAGGTCGGCGATAAAGTCCTAGTAAAGTCAAACAGACGACTAGGCAACAAACTCACTCCCTTATGCGAGGAGAGAACTGTCGAGGCGGACTTGGGGACCACAGTCCTAATTAAAGGGAGGGTGGTCCACAAGGACAACCTAAAGTGACACTAACAGAGCCCAGTTGCGGTTCACCCGGATTTTCTTTTTATTCGTTTTTTATTCATAGCCACTTGGCATAAGTTTTTCATTGGTTCTTCATTCGTAGCCACTTGGCATAAGTTTCATTATTATTCGTAGCCACTTGGCATAAGTTTCATTATTTTTTGCTTCCTATAGCCACTTGGCGTAAGTTTTCTTATATTCTTCATAGCCACGCGGCTTAATCTTTTAGAGTTTAATTTGCTTCATCTTATTTGTCTATTGGTGGTGGGCAACTCCATTCCGAATATTTATTAATCAACCACGCATATTACAGGTCGTTTACAACGCTTCTACTCTGTCTCCTGGCAGTGGCTTCAGCCCAAGTCACAGATTATACCCATGCAAATTATATTCCCGTCATCGACGGTCAAGTCTTGGTATGGGAGGAATATGCCTACGTCAGACACTCTGCTAACCTCTCCGAGTATAGGCGAGTGATTGACGAAACCAACGGCATGGTCGATATGTTCCCTGAATCCCATATGAAGAAGCTCCTGAGCATTGACATCGCTCACCTTCGTGACATGCTCGACTCGTTGAGCGTCCATCACAGAGTGGCTAGGAGCCTTGACTTCTTGGGAACTGTGTTGAAGGTTGTCGCAGGGACACCTGACGCCGAAGACTTAGAGAACATTAAGTTCACCGAAGCGAGACTTATTGATGCACACAACGGCCAAATCGAAATTAACACCAAAACACAAGTCCGAATTAATGAACTTACCGACACCGTTAATGAGCTTTTAAAAATTTCAAAACAGAAGCAAGTAGACACAGGACACCTTTTCGAAACTTTATTAACACGCAATAGGATCATTGTCATGGAACTGCAGAACCTTTTACTCACAATATCACTTGCAAAAATAAATGTAGTTAGTCCAGTCTTCCTGGACCATGCAGACTTGGAGAATGTTTGGGGCGAGGAGCCCACCAACACCCCCATAAGGGAAATTTTGTCCGTTGCGTCCGTAAAGGTTTTACAGTCCCTTAACGTTTTGTATTTTGTTATAAAATTCCCCAAGATCGTGATGACCTGTAACAAGATCACCGTCTTCCCAGTGGCTCACCATGACACCATACTGAGGTTAGAAAACAATATGGTGGCAGAATGCAATGGAGAAATCCGTACAGTAAAAAACTGCTCCATGTCACCCGGAGCAACATTCTGTCAAATATCTTCGGTGAGCTCTTGCGCCCGAGAACTCCATGCTGGAGTAGTGGCCCATTGCGATACGCAACAGAGCAATCTCCACCCTATCACCTATGTCGACGAAGGGATTATCATTATTAATGATAGACCAGCACTCGTGCGCGTGGATAGTGGAACTACCACCCACATTACAGGCACGCATCTGATTATGTTTACCGATAGTGCTATGGTCAATGAGACCGTGTTTGTGAACCATAACACGATCCAGAAAAAGGCACCAGGAGTAGCTAACTCTCCTGTCCTCAATATCTCTGTGAAACACGAGATCCTGAGTCTCCCATATCTTCACCGCTTGAGTGAGAGAAATTTGGAGCAAATCAGGAAATTCGGAGAAGAAGTCGACGGATGCCGACTGAGCCGGATAGCGCTAATTGCGGGAGTAATTGTCTGCGCTCTTATCTGTGTCGGCCTAACTTACCTACGAGCCACGAGGGCCAAAAGATCCGCGGCCCAACTGACGGATGTCCTCGATCAAATAAGGTCGGCCGAGGGCGGCCTCAATCTTGAAGGGGGAGTAGTTAACTAAGTTAACCGGACCGATCGTCCGTATTCCAGCACCGGCCAAATTGCTGACCAAGCGTTTGACCGGAAGCTTTCACATAGCCGGCAAAAGCTCTGCACATTTGCAGAGGCCGCTATGAAGTTCTCATTCTGTTAGCTTTTAAGCAGTTCGTTTTGGGCATTGACATAATAAAGAGCCATCGCTCATAAGCAAACAACTCCGACACTCTGTCGTTAATCTTTTATATTGATTACAGCATTCTGAGTCTCTAGGCCAGATGCTCCAAGGAAGACAGTCATCTTCCCAACATAATCGTCATAACTCTTCAAGTGAGTTTACTACCCTTGTCTCCCGTGCGAGGGGCATCATCGGTCAACCGGCTTAATATCGGAGACTGCAGCGAGGGAACCTCCAGTGGACACCCGAATTTATATTACTTGTATATGCTGGCCGACCGAGGGCTCGACGCTCATAGCGCGGGGGCCGGGTGACACTTGCAGAGGAGAACCGGAGCTGAGCGGATCATATCTAACTTCAACTTGTCAAGAATAATAAACGAAAACCAAAAGCAAATACTTCGCCTTATTATTTCACATGGAACACATAATTAGGTAATATCCGACCTAGTGCCGATCTGGGGTCATTTCCCCAGGTCGTCGGCACATAATTTGGATAACATAATTTTGTAGATAGATTGTTTTCTATACTTTGTTGTGTACACAAACAAATCTGAAAAACATTCAAAGGAATCAGCTCCCATATATATATATATATAAATATAAATAATATATATATATTATTTAATGAAATTGCTATTACGAAATTAAAAATTGCGACTCTGGCTGGTGCTCGTTACGCCAGAAAATGTGGCTGGCTTTCGCTAAAGCTAGATCTTGGGTAGGAAAAGCTATAAATGATCGTAATATATAGAGAATTAATATAGAGAATATCAAGTGCTGGCTCTGGCTGACGCTTTCATTTGTTGTTATAAAAGCACTTCGGAATAAAATGGATAAAAATCCCAATGAAATGGAGCTTCTAGTCATGACTCAAAATCTGATCTGTCTTTTTTAGGAATCCAACAATTTGTGAAATACTCAAAATCTTGCGTCAACTGATAAAAATTGTATTGCCTACTTTTCGGCCGAAATATATTTTAGCCCACAGACAAGCTACAAAAATTGAATAATGTAGTTTCGGGGCCTTAAGTGATAATTCCCCATAACAGTTTGTCCAAAAATCTTTTATCGTGATCATCATAGAATTTAAGCAGCGAATACTTCAAAGCGATTCGTTGCTCAGATAATTGTCCTTTGTTATTTTTTAGGAGTCGTTAACCAAAACTGTCTGATCCAATTTATATATTTTTCCTAAGTTTTAAAGTCCTCATAGCCAAATGGTTATCCGAAATTGTAAAACACATATTCGCTCACTTTTACAAATTAAATATGCAAAAAATATAAAATAAAACAAAAGAGAACAAAAGAGAATGCTATAGTAGAGTTCCACGACTATCAGATACCCGTTTTTTAGCTGGTGTGAATGCGACGCGAAATGTCATAATTTTTCTGGGATATCGATAGATATTGGGGAATAAAATGAGAAAAAATTGAAAAATTGTTCAAAAGTGGGCGTGGGCGATGAAAAATATCCAACAATTTTTAAGAAATGTGGACGTGACAGTTTTGTGCGGTTTGTGGGCGTTAGAGTGGGCGTGGCAACATGGGTCAACAATCTAGCGCTGCGTCTTTGTCTCTAGAATCTGTATGCTGAATCTCAACATTCTAGCATTTATAGTGAGATTTCGACGTTCATACGGACAGACGGACACGGCCAGATCGACTCGGCTATTGATCCTGATCAAGAATATATATACTATATATAGTAGGAAACGCCTGTTACATACTTTTCAACGTTACTCTACAAGTAACGGGTAAAATATAAAATATAGAAAATATAAATATTGTCATAATCAAGCCCGTTTTATAAGGAAAGGAATAAGAAATACTATACGTTAAATGGTAAAGAGTGAAGGTTTCAAAAACGACCCTCAAAATTTTTAATAAAAACTAATTGTAACTAATAACAACTAACTAATAATAAAAATAAACAAGCAATTTTTTAATTTGTATGCTGCATTCCGATTTAGTAGAATTACTACCAGTATTTCTCTGACGATTATTAAAAGAAAAAATACAAAAATAGTAAAATGTATACATGCTAACATCGCTACCCAAAATTATAAAACCAATTAGTTTAAAAAATGTGTAAAAATAATAATAAAAAAGGGGTTTGCAGATGAAAACATACTCAATATATTTAGGTATGTGCACATAATTCTTATAAATCTCCTTCAGTTAATGTTTATGCGTTATACTGTCACTGCAAATACTAATAAAAGTTTCCACATTTCTCATAATAATATAAACCTAAAACCTAAACTTCAATCGAACCACATCGAGAAAAGTGACCCCACCAAATTCCACACATTACCATGAAATACAATCCAGCAAAAACAATTCCAAAACAGTACGTTTTATCCCCTTAGTCATCAAAATTTCCTTCTTTCGAATTTAAACAACCCAAGCAGTCAGCCAAATTTTAATAGCCGTTCGTTCCCACCAGCATCGGTGTACAAATCTCCAATGTCCCATAAACACGAACGCGCTGACTTAACAATTACCGCTTGCTAATATACAAAATCTTGGGTGACGTAAGTCACCAAGGCCAATATATTTTACACTACTACTGCGCTGAGAATAATGAATAAAATATTAGATTAGGTTTTTGGTTCAAGAAACAACAAAATTAGCCGGAGATCTTTTTAACAGATTTAACTTTATAAATGATTCATGAAATTCTAAAACAGATTCCTTAATTATTTGTTGTACCGCCGTATTCTTATTTTTGTATATTATTATCCTTTTTTAAATTGTTTTTCGTTGTTGTTTCCCGTAGAATATCAATTACTAAGAATTCCTTTTTCTTGCGTCCATACCGAAACGTTTTCAAATTTAAACAAATTTGTGGACACTTCATTTGAGAATCGTTTTAAATGCGCACGAGCCCGGCGTCAAAAAGCAACTGAGAGAAATGAAAAGAAGACTCTCGAAAGGAACCCAAAGATCAAGTCTTTTAATACACACAAAAAAAAAGTTGGCAAGCCGCTTGAAAAATGTAACGAAATATTAAAGTGTAATTGTAGTTCGAAAAATTTTAAGTTAATTTCATGTCTTTTTAATTAAAAAAAATGCCTTTCTTCTTATTTAATTTTAAAATTCAAATTGGCACATGTGGAAACGCGAAAAAAAAACAATTATATTAAAAATGCTGTCTAAGTTTTCTCGTTAAGAATGTTCTTAAAATAGGTGCTGTACAAATTTGACACTAGTTCATCGTCAGTGTACAATTTACATATTCGTGGACACCGTAAATTGATTTTGGTCAGGCGCTTGTACCAAGTGAAAAAAAGTTTTGCGACATTATTTGTTATATAAAAATATTCATCGGATTCCAAACGGCTTGCGAGCTCAGATAGCTGTCGACTTACATTTCCCTAAGCCTATAAGAATTACAATTTTTAAGAAGTTTTCCTGTTTTGTATTTATAATATTTTAGGTATGCAAGCACACTTAATCTTTGACGTCCTGTTTCGTCTTTGGTACAATGTTGTTCAATTTCTTCTCTTAGAGGCGTTTTATTTGGGTGGACCTCAGTTAAAAAAATTGTACCATTTTATTTCAGATATCCCAATTTAAACATAGATCTGTAGTTTAGTGTAGTGATGTAGTGTATATATGTTTGTATTGAGTTCTCTGTAGTCCAGGATCACAAAACGAGTCGTGCTGTCCCATGGTCTTTTGTCCTCGCGAACATTAAAGGCTAGTTGGGCTAAGCCTGTATGCCTATGCAGCGCAGGTTGACTACTGCTTAAATTTTCGTAAAATAATAAAATCCGCGATCTGTCCATTTCCGTCCGTATGAATTTCTAGATCTGAGGAACTATAAAAAGTCAGGGCGTTGAGACTTATGCTCCAGATTCTAGAGCAGTTGATGCAGCAAGTTTGTCCAAAACTGCCATGCCAACCCTTTTTAAAAATGTTCCCATTTTTTTCTGAAAATTATTTGTCTTGGCACTTTCTATAGATGTGCAAAAAGAATGTCGAAAATTCTCCATCGAACTACCACTATCTGAGTTACAGGTATCTTACCTTACTTTGACGAATAATAATATTTGTTTAATATATGAAAAATATTAAAAACTGGGCGATTAATCCCAACCCAGATAGTTAATTCACTTAATTCGGTGTTCATTTTCATAAATTCGCATACTTTCCTATTGCTGTGGTTGAGGAAACGCAAAACTCTTGTTAAAACAGTGTGAACACCTTTTCTGTTTTTCGTTGATTGGAATCTTATAGATTTTGCCCACGCTGCGGACTGCCAAATTGTGTTTGCAAGTCATGAAAACGATTTAATACGTTATTGCATTGCCATTTTCTAACTCGTCGTGTGTGCACAGTGTCTTCAGCTTAAATATTTTAAAAGTACTATACATTTGTGGTCAAAAAATAAACCACGATCATAACAAAAATTTTGTGCGTTAAATTAATAATTTTGTTGTGGGTATGGTTTGAGTTTTAGACTATTCTTTTACTATATTCAAATGTAAGTCAGTCACAAAAAATTGAGGGAATTAACATGCACACGCTCTAAAAGCTATAAATTTCTCAAGAAATACAGAAATACTGTTGCAATTCTTAATTTTCGCATTAATTTTTAGACACTTCAAATAGGCATCTTCGTGTTATTTTTATATTATTGTTAATTATTTTAGAAAAAAATCAGTTGTCTGCGCTCATTTTCCGCCGTCTTTCTATCCCTTCACTTGGTTATATTACTATGGCCAGTGTGAAATGTCTCTAATATACAAGAATCGATTTTCAAAATATGTGAAACAAATATCGATATATTCTGATATATGCATTACATCCCTATTTAGGTTTTTCCCATCAGCGCAGTAAGCTTATCTCTGTGATTTGAACAATGAAAAATTAAATTACAAAAACGAAAAAATCAAGATGGAGGGAAATCTTCGTCCACTCGCGGCAAACAACAAGCCATTTGTCTTTGGAGGCATTTACGTAAGTCGTAAATTTTACGCATTTACGTAAATCTACATTTTTTCCAAGTGTGTGCAGGAGTGTGAGTTTAAACTTCCCTGTGAAGAGATGTGTTCCTGGTGAAAATAGATCACGAAAACAAAAACCATTGTTGGACTCATCCATATTTGATTTGTGAAATAACAAAGTTTTCGATTTTATTTCTATAATTTGCAGCGCACAAAGTGAAAGTGTGTGTATTTATTACAATTGTGAACTCATTTGCAATAGCCACTAAAAGCGGGTTAATCGAAAGTGCAGAGACTGCACTGCAGATCGTTGTCCGAATTCCACCAGCATCCACAATGCACCCTCCAGCCCACCCCCAGCTTTCCCTCTTCCATTGCATTTGTATCCCACCCATTTGGTCATTGCACTCATTCCACTCCGTTCGTGCTTTCGATCAACCAGAGATGGCTAGCACTGCGATAGTTTCACGCTGGACTTGCGGTTATCGCTAACTTTTATGGCTACTGAAAATGCATTCACCCAAAATTGTAACTAAAATTATTAGTTTTGCGTCAGATAGCAATGCCCATTCACTCCACCGAAAGTGCCCGAAACGAGCCGGCGACCATGAGCTCAGCCGATGACCGAAGGATCCCCTTAACTATACTATGCCTATTCCAAAACGAATTCGTGTTCGATTTGTTTCTTACTAAAATAGAAAGAAAAAATTTAACTTATTTTAGAATTGTGTAACTTATAGAGCACTAATCATTAAAAATTAATCTATTTTTGCATATCGGAGAAAATTGCATTAGAATTAGAATTTGATTTTCTCGAACCTCGCTGCAACAGAATACATTAGCGAAAAATTAACTCACCATGAGACTGCATTTATTTGTTAATCGGACTCTGCTGTTTTTAACCCCTTAAAATGTATGAGGGAATTGTTACCCTACCCTAGATCCAAATTCGCTGGGCAGGTGGCTCCGCTGGTGCAGAGCTTCGTTTCGGGGCACTTGGGTCGCAGGAATGGCCATGGCTATTTCCGGAACTATGGTTTTAAGTTGACCAGCCGACCACCCTGACGCTTCCGGGTAACTTGACGACTTGATGGTTTCCGTTGGCCAGCGAGTCGCTTTTCTGTCGACCCACTGGACCAGCCCGTTGCCTTTGCTAACTAATCGGTTAACTCTTTCGCAAACGCAGAATCCCAATGCCACCGTCATGCCTTTGATCCAAATGCAGTTGCAGGCCGCCAATGTCCAGGAGCAGCAGTCTCCTCCGGTGGCTTCATATCCGACACCGGCCACTCCGGTGGCTGTTCAGCAGCCATCGACTCCTGTCCCCGTTCAAGTGCCGAACTCGTCCGTCCAGCAGCAAAATCCGGATGCGGACGCCATCGCCTCGAAGCTGCCCTTGCCAGTTATCATCAAGGAGGAGCCGATCTCTGTCGACGATGAACCGTCCGTCGACATTATAGAGGACAATACCAGTGCCAGTACCAGTGCCAGCGGCATCGGGGGCAAGATCCCATTTAAAAAGATCTTCCAAAAGCGCAAGAAGTCGTCTGGTAAGCGTGGAATTCTTTGGTGATCAGTTTTCCCAGACTTTTATCGCACACACACACGAATCACTAGAGTTCTTATGAAAGGACAGACTGGAAATTACTTAACATTTATACAATAACATATATGTCTTTTAACTCGATCGTAGAACGCACTCGGGACAAGAAGCTGCGACAGAACCGCCAGCTGCGCAAGTCCATGCTCCCCAAGAACGCTCTGATGGCCCTCAACGAGGTTAAGGGCGTGACCATCAGCGATTTCACCATCGACAGCAATACCGACGGGGGATTCACGGCCGTTGTCACTGTGAACTCCAATCAGTACGAGGGCAAGGGTACCTCAAAGATGACAGCCAAGAACGCGGCCTGCGAGAAGGCTTGGCGCGATTTTATAATTGCGAAGATGACGCCTAAGCCTCCCCGTATTCACCAGGTGGAGATGGGTGCGGAGCCAATAGACACTAAAGAGGATGAGGCCGATGCACGGGATGATGATATGCCCATGTTAAATCTGGCTTCGTTTGCCATCTACAAGCTGTTCGCGGAGTGGGAGCGCGAGGGCTATGTCGTACCCGAGATGCACCCTTCGGCCAATGCTGCCCAGCAGGCCGGAGAGGATGCCGGAACTCCAGTTCCCGCCGCGCCGAAGGAGCCAAAGAAGCCGCCAGTGCGTACGGAGCTACCCTCTGGCTGGGAGACCATGCACCCGGCGACCATTCTTTGTATTGTAGGCCAGCCCACCTCACTATATTCACTGTCAGTAATCAATTCCCCTGCAGATGCGCCCGGGACTCAGCTACGTGAACTACGGGTCATCTGGCGACAATACCAACGGCATGCAGCATCTGGGAATCACGGTGGACAACCAGGAATTCCACGCCCACGGCAGATCCAAGAAGATCGCCCGTCGCAACGTGGCCGTGAAAGTGTGCAACTCTCTATTCGGCACAAACTTCACCTACGACGACACCACTTAAGACAACTCCAGCCGCAGACTCCAACTGCCGACAGCAACACACCTCGCCAACACTTAATGTGTTGCTTAAAAGATAATATTATGGATACTGTTCCTTAATTATAATGTATACAAATGTAAAATAGGGGGAAAAAGGGTCGACAAGATTCGCCAACGAGTTCGGGTGGGCGCTAAGTCTGTCGGCATATCGGCTGCTGTGGAAGTTTATTTGGTCTCCCAGTGGGACAACTTTTAAGTCCTTTTCGATGACTCGGTTGCTCACATACCAGGGTAGCCCAGATGCATGTCGTGCCGCTCGCGATTGTATTACTCCAAGCCCATTGAGCTGAGTCCCGGAGGCAAACTCCACACTTGGATTGCGTAGGTCAGTGTTGGACCTAATATGGCTTTTATTAAGGGAGCCTTAACTGCCATATGAGGGTTGCTTGAGTGGAAAAGCCTGTCCAGCTTTTTCAGCTTCCATGAGGATTTGGCTCTAACTGCCGTGATATGGGCTTTTCAACTCAGCGTCCATCAAGGTGAACTCCGAAGTAGCAGTGGGATGAGACGTGGTCAATGGTATTTCCGTCAAAGAGAAGACCTAGGCATGTTGAGGTCGCAGGGTAAATGTGACACAGGCCGACTTAGTGAATGTAATGGATTTGTTCCATTTACCAGTCCATCGCTCGATTGCATGCAGCCATTCCTGAACTGCATTGGGCTGAATTGAAAGGATGAGTGCGACGCAAGCATGGCGGTGTCATCAGTGTAGGTGGCCAGGAGCAGCTGAGCAGGGGAGGCTTCATCGGTGTTGTTGACGGGAGTTGGAATGTCAGCAGTGTACAGGGTATACGGGAAGGGTCCAAGCACACTTCCCTGTGGAACCCCTGCATGAATGTGTTCCAGGCTTGACCGACAGTTTCGTACAGCAACATCGAAGGGCCGATCAGCGATGAAGGAGCTGAGGATGGCATAATGGGCTGCTCGGAGGAGATCTTTCATTTTATATAGCAGACCTACATGCCACACCTTATCAAACGCTTGTTTCACGTCCAAAAATACGCCGACTGTTCAAAGCTAGTTCTTGTGGGATGTGTCACCTACCTCCGGCAGTTCCATCAAGCGGGTAAGCAAAATTCTCTCAAAAACGTTGGAGAAAGTTGGTAGCAGGATTATCGGGCGGTATGAGTCGATCTGTGTTGGTGACTTTCCAGCTTTGGGGATCATTACAATGCGCGCACGTTTTCATTGCCTGGGAAAATTACCTAATCTTAGCATAGCATTAAATATTTTCACAAGAGCAAGCACTCCTTTGCGTGGTAGAAATTTCGCAGTTCGGTTGTCTATGCCATAGTAACCAGGGTTTTTTTTGGCTGCAAAGCCTTTAGTTGCATAATTACCTTATGCGGTAAGGTATAGGGCGTGTCTGAGCGTCGGAGTATGAATATTGCTGGTAAATGCTAGGATCTCCTGTCGCGGTGTATTGTCTTCTGAGGCGTCTTTTGTGGCTAAGTCCCTAGCCTCCAAGCTTAAAATGGCAGGCCTCCTTATGGCCGTGAGACCAACTTGGTGTAGCCTGCCCTGCAGCTTCAATGATCGCCGATGTGAAGTAGTCGACGTACGCTTCCAGCCTACTGCTAGTGTCAATGAAAATGTTGAGTTCTACAGTAGCCTCGATGTGTTCTTTAAAGATCCGAATTCTCGCTTGTGGAGACAGCATTTTTTTAACACTTCTAAATGATTGGGCGTCTTCAATCAATGGCAGATGATGGTCAGATAACAGTTCTGTCAGCACTTTCACCCTGATTAGTTGCTGTCTAAAGCCTTTGGAGATCCCAAAATCTATGGCACTTGGAGAGGCAGTTGCACGGTGGGGGTAGCATGTGGCTTCTCCAATTGTGTGTGATGAACTGCCCAGCAATGGCATCTGTCCATCTAAGTGTAAGGAGGGCAGTATATTAAGGCAACATTAAAGTTTCCTCTGCTTGCAGTCAGCTGAATAGTTACTTCCTGGATATGATTTTGAGATAGAGTGGCGATGAGAGATATTTGATCTAGCAAGGATGTTGTCTGTCATCCGGATGGTTGGCAGTATGTAGGGTAAAGCCATAGACCAAAGACAAAAATAAGTTATTAGGCAAATCGATCTTGCAAATTTACAAGATTAATACAAATGTGAAAAAAAATCAACACATTTTTCAAAAGTGTGGGCGTGGTAGTTTTATGCGGTTTGTAAATAAACTTGCGCAACATCTATGTCTCTAAAAACTGTATGCTGAATCTCAACCTTCTAGCTTTTATATTTCCTGAGATCTCGACGTTCATACGGACAGACGGTCATGGCTTGATCGACTCGGCTATTGATCCTGATCAAGAATACATATAATTTATATAGTCGGCAACGCTTCCTTCTGCTTGTTATATACTTTTCAACAAATCTAGTATAGCTCTACAAGTAAAAGGTATAAAAATTGTATCATTTTGTTTCAGATACTACAATGTAAACATAGATCTATAGTTACCTTGTGGTTTCATTTGATCCGGGTTTGTCTTCATTGTCAATAGTTTTGTGACTTGAGCAGCGAAAAATTAAATTGGATTTTTTGTAGGTGGGTGTATATAAGTTCTCTGTAGTCTATGATTACAAAACGAGTCGTGCTTTCCCATGGTCTTTTGTCCGACTGCCCGATTGTATGAACTTTGGAACATCGCGAACCTTAAGTGCTAGTTGGGACTAAGCCTGTATGCAGCGCAGGTTGACTACTGCTTCAATTTTCGTAAAATAATAAAAACCGCGATCTGTCCATTTCTGTCCGTATAAATTTCTAGATCTGAGGAACTATAAAAAGTCAGGGCGTTGAGACTTATTCTCCAGATTATAGAGCAGTTTGTCCAAAACTGCCATGCCAACACTTTTCAAAAATGTTCCCATTTTTTTCAGAAAATTATTTGTCTTGGAGCTTTCTATAGATATGCCAAAAGAATGTCGAAAATTCTCCATCGAACTACCCCTATCTGAGTTACAGGTATCTTACCTTACTTTGACGAATAATAATATTTGTTTAATATATGAAAAATATTAAAAACTGGGCGATTAATCCCAACCCAGATAATTAATTCACTTAATTCGGTGTTTATTTTCATAAATTCGCATTCTTTCCTATTGCTGTGGTTGAGGAAACGCAAAACTCTTGTTAAAACAGTGTGAACACCTTTTCTGTTTTTCGTTGATTGGAACCTTATAGATTTTGCCCACGCTGCGGACTGTCAAATTGTGTTTGCAAGTCATAAAAAAGATTTAATACGTTAAAGCATTGCCTTTTTTAACTCGTTAAGAAACAAAGAATTAATTTTTTATATATTATTTTACATTTTTGGACACTTCAAATACCGATCTATTCACTTGGTTATATGACTATGGCTAGTGTGAAATGTCTATAATATATTTAATACAAAAATCGATTTTCGAAATATGTACAAAATACTTACATATAGTTTGACATGACATCCCTACTTTAGTTTTTCACAACAGTGCATTAAGGTTGTCTCTGTGATTAGAGCAGTGAAAAATTAAATTAGAAAAAACAGAAAAATCAAGATGAAGCGAAATCGTCATCCATTTGCTGCAAACAACAAGCCATTTGTCTTTGGAGGCATTTACGTAAGAATCTCTAAATATTTTGCAAGTGTGTGAGTTTAAGGTTCCCTGTGACGTCACGAAGAGATGTATTCCGAGTGAAAATACATCACGAAAACAAAAACCATTGTTGGACTTATCCATATTTGATTTGTGAAATAACAGAGTTTTCGATTTTATTTCTATAATTTGCAGCGCACAAAATGAGTGTGTGTGTTCACCACAATTGTGAATTCATTTGCAATAGCCACTAAAAGCGGGTTAATCGAAAGTGCAGACCGTTGTCCGAATTCCACCAGCATCCACAATGCACCCTCCAGCCCACCCCCAGCTTTCCCTCTTCCATTGCATTTGTATCCCACCCATTTGGTCATTGCACTCATTCCACTCCCTTCGTGCTTTCGATCAACCAGAGATGGCTAGCACTGCGATGGTTTCACGCTGGACTTGCGGTTATCGCTAACTTTTATGGCTACTGAAAATGCATTCACCCAAAATTGTAACTAAAATTATTAGTTTTGCGTCAGATAGCAATGCCCATTCACTCCACCGAAAGTGCCCGAAACGAGCCGGCGACCATGAGCTCAGCCGATGACCGAAGGATCCCCTTAACTATACTATGCCTATTCCAAAACGAATTCGTGTTCGATTTGTTTCTTACTAAAATAGAAAGAAAAAATTTAACTTATTTTAGAATTGTGTAACTTATAGAGCACTAGTCATTAAAAATTACTCTATTTTTGCATAACGGAGAAAATTGTATTAGAATTAGAATTTGATTTTCTCGAACCTCGCTGCAACAGAATACATCAGCGAAAAATTAACTCACCATTAGACTGAATTTATTTGTTAATCGGACTTTGCCGTTTTTAACCCCTTGAATTGAATGAGGGAATAGTTACCCTACTAGTAGAGTACACCTGATTTCCATAGATTAGCATAGACAACCAGGTCCCGGAGTCCTTGGCTGGATGCAATGACCGGAGATCCACAGTCGCTGGGCAGGTGACTCCGCTGGTGCAGAGCTTCGTTTCAGGGCACTTGGGTCGCAGGAATGGC
This sequence comes from Drosophila simulans, assembly GCF_016746395.2. Taxonomy (NCBI): domain Eukaryota; kingdom Metazoa; phylum Arthropoda; class Insecta; order Diptera; family Drosophilidae; genus Drosophila; species Drosophila simulans. The sequence continues at coordinate 21,063,678 of NC_052525.2, read as the reverse complement.
CATGGCTAGTTCCTGAACTATGGTTTTAAGTAGACCAGCCGACCACCCTGACGCTTCCGCGTAACTTGACGACTTGATGGTTTCCGTTGGCCAGCGAGTCGCTTTTCTGTCGACCCACTTGACCAGCTCGCTGCAAGTGATTTTGTCTAGGGTAGCCAGGCGGAACCCGTTGCCTTCGCTAACTAATCGGCTAATGAAACTCTTTCGCAAACGCAGAATCCCAATGCCACCGTCAAGCCTTTGATCCAAATGCCGTTGCAGGCCGCCAATGTCCAGGAGCAGCAGTCTCCTCCGGTGGCTTCATATCCGACACCGGCCACTCCGGTGGCTGTTCAGCAGCCATCGACTCCTGTCCCCGTTCAAGTGCCGAACTCGTCCGTCCAGCAGCAAAATCCGGATGCGGACGCCATCGCCTCGAAGCTGCCCTTGCCAGTTATCATCAAGGAGGAGCCGATCTCTGTCGACGATGAACCGTCGGTCGACATTATAGAGGACAATACCAGTGCCAGTACCAGTGCCAGCGGCATCGGGGGCAAGATCCCATTTAAAAAGATCTTCCAAAAGCGCAAGAAGTCGTCTGGTAAGCGTGGAATTCTTTGGTGATCAGTTTTCCCAGACTTTTATCGCACACACACACGAATCACTAGAGTTCTTATGAAAGGACAGACTGGAAATTACTTAACATTTTTACCATAACATATATGTCTTTTAACTCGATCGTAGAACGCACTCGGGACAAGAAGCTGCGACAGAACCGCCAGCTGCGCAAGTCCATGCTCCCCAAGAACGCTCTGATGGCCCTCAACGAGGTTAAGGGCGTGACCATCAGCGATTTCACCATCGACAGCAATACCGACGGGGGATTCACGGCCGTTGTCACTGTGAACTCCAATCAGTACGAGGGCAAGGGTACCTCAAAGATGACAGCCAAGAACGCGGCCTGCGAGAAGGCTTGGCGCGATTTTATAATTGCGAAGATGACGCCTAAGCCTCCCCGTATTCACCAGGTGGAGATGGGTGCGGAGCCAATAGACACTAAAGAGGATGAGGCCGATGCACCGGATGATGATCTGCCCATGTTGAATCTGGCTTCGTTTGCCATCTACAAGCTGTTCGCGGAGTGGGAGCGCGAGGGCTATGTCGTACCCGAGATGCACTCTTCGGCCAATGCTGCCCAGCAGGCCGGAGGGGATGCCGGAACTCCAGTTCCCGCCGCGCCGAAGGAGCCAAAGAAGCCGCCAGTGCGTACGGAGCTACCCTCTGGCTGGGAGACCATGCACCCGGCGACCATTCTTTGCATTGTAGGCCAGCCCACCTCACTATATTCACTGTCAGTAATCAATTTCCCTGCAGATGCGACCGGGACTCAGCTACTCGGACTACGGGTCATCTGGCGACAAGACCAACGGCATGCAGCATCTGGGAATCACGGTGGACAACCAGGAATTCCACGCCCACGGCAGATCCAAGAAGATCGCCCGTCGCAACGTGGCCGTGAAAGTGTGCAACTCTCTGTTCGGCACCAACTTCGCCTACGGCGACACCGCTTAAGACACCAACTCCAACTGCCGACAGCAACACACCTCGCCAACACGCCTCTCATAACGGCCAGCAATCAGAAGATTGCGTCCCTGACTTCAAATGCGCAACTCAAAGAATTCCTTCTCTGTGAAGGTGAAGAGGCATATTAAACAAGAATTTACCAATTTAGCTTGCATTTGGGACAGCTCTTACTTATGATTTTTTAGGTGGGCCGCAGCCGTTTTCAACCACGACTAATCTTGAACTGCAAGATTATCCGAATAATTTTAACGCAAGGTTCCTTGGTAATGCTGATTAATTTTTTCCGTGTATTTTGTTATACACTGTTGGCTTGTTTTTTTTTTTTTTTTTTTGAAAACGCTTCCACAGAAGAGCATTTCGGTGGCAGATTGGGTATCAAATAATAATTATGCTTACCAGTGAATTAAATTTTTTGTCGTTATCTAGATTAAGCTAAATTAATGTTAGGTCTTGGGTGGTATAATTACTTGATTTTTTAAAACATGAAGACATAAATATATGCATTGAATATAAAATTGTAAAGTGCATTTTGATTTCTTGTGTTCATACTCGTACAGAATCAACACGAAGAATGTTTTTTTTTTTTGAAATCTTTTATTGTTCTGAACTTATGAACTTAATGTGTTGCTTAATATTATGGATACTGTTCCTTAATTATAATGTATACAAATGTAAAATAGGGGGAAAAAGGGTCGACAAGATTCGCCAACGAGTTCGGGTGGGCGCTAAGTCTGTCGGCATATCGGCTGCTGTGGAAGTTTATTTGGTCTCCCAGTGGGACAACTTTTAAGTCCTTTTCGATGACTCGGTTGCTCACATACCAGGGTAGCCCAGATGCATGTCGTGCCGCTCGCGATTGTATTACTCCAAGCCCATTGAGCTGAGTCCCGGAGGCAAACTCCACACTTGGATTGCGTAGGTCAGTGTTGGACCTAATATGGCTTTTATTAAGGGAGCCTTAACTGCCATATGAGGGTTGCTTGAGTGGAAAAGCCTGTCCAGCTTTTTCAGCTTCCATGAGGATTTGGCTCTAACTGCCGTGATATGGGCTTTTCAACTCAGCGTCCATCAAGGTGAACTCCGAAGTAGCAGTGGGATGAGACGTGGTCAATGGTATTTCCGTCAAAGAGAAGACCTAGGCATGTTGAGGTCGCAGGGTAAATGTGACACAGGCCGACTTAGTGAATGTAATGGATTTGTTCCATTTACCAGTCCATCGCTCGATTGCATGCAGCCATTCCTGAACTGCATTGGGCTGAATTGAAAGGATGAGTGCGACGCAAGCATGGCGGTGTCATCAGTGTAGGTGGCCAGGAGCAGCTGAGCAGGGGAGGCTTCATCGGTGTTGTTGACGGGAGTTGGAATGTCAGCAGTGTACAGGGTATACGGGAAGGGTCCAAGCACACTTCCCTGTGGAACCCCTGCATGAATGTGTTCCAGGCTTGACCGACAGTTTCGTACAGCAACATCGAAGGGCCGATCAGCGATGAAGGAGCTGAGGATGGCATAATGGGCTGCTCGGAGGAGATCTTTCATTTTATATAGCAGACCTACATGCCACACCTTATCAAACGCTTGTTTCACGTCCAAAAATACGCCGACTGTTCAAAGCTAGTTCTTGTGGGATGTGTTACCTACCTCCGGCAGTTCCATCAAGCGGGTAAGCAAAATTCTCTCAAAAACGTTGGAGAAAGTTGGTAGCAGGATTATCGGGCGGTATGAGTCGATCTGTGTTGGTGACTTTCCAGCTTTGGGGATCATTACAATGCGCGCACGTTTTCATTGCCTGGGAAAATTACCTAATCTTAGCATATCATTAAATATTTTCACAAGAGCAAGCACTCCTTTGCGTGGTAGAAATTTCGCAGTTCGGTTGTCTATGCCATAGTAACCAGGGTTTTTTTTTGCTGCAAAGCCTTTAGTTGCATCATTACCTTATGCGGTAAGGTATAGAGCGTGTCTGAGCGTTGGAGTATGAATATTGCTGGTAAATGCTAGGATCTCCTGTCGCGGTGTATTGTCTTCTGAGGCGTCTTTTGTGGCTAAGCAAGTCCCTAGCCTTCAAGCTTAAAATGGCAGGCCTCCTTATGGCCAACTTGGTGTAGCCTGCCTTGCAGCTTCAATGATCGCCGATGTGAAGTAGTCGACGTACGCTTCCAGCCTACTGCAAGTGTCAATGAAAATGTTGAGTTCTACAGTAGCCTCGATGTGTTCTTTAAAGATCCGAATTCTCGCTTGTGGAGACAGCATTTTTTTAACACTTCTAAATAATTGGGCGTCTTCAATCAATGGCAGATGATGGTCAGATAACAGTTCTGTTAGCACTTTCACCCTGATTAGTTGCTGTCTAAAGCCTTTGGAGATCCCAAAATCTATGGCACTTGGAGAGGCAGTTGCACGGTGGGGGTAGCATGTGGCTTCTCCAATTGTGTGTGATGAAATGCCCAGCAATGGCATCTGTCCATCTAAGTGTCGGAGGGCAGTATATTGAGGCAACATTAAAGTTTCCTCTGCTTGCAGTCAGCTGAATAGTTACTTCCTGGATATGATTTTGAGATAGAGTGGCGATGAGAGATATTTGATCTAGCAAGGATCGGCGCCCCCTCGTGTTGTCTGTCATCCGGATGGTTGATAGTATGTAGGGTAAAGCCATTGACCCTGAAGTTTGTCCGGGAGGAGAGTGGGTTTCTGACGAAATTTTGTCTAGTTGGGTATTCTGGTTTCCGACCCACAAACCTCTTTCTTTTCGTTGTTGTTTCCCGTAGAATTTCAATTACTCAATTATATCGAAACATTTTCGAGTTTAAACTAATTAGTGAACACTGCATTTTAAATTCTATTAAATGCGCACGCGCATTAAGTGTAATTGTAGTTCGAAAAATTTGAAGTTATTTTCATGTCTTTTTATTTAAAAAAATGCCTTTCTTCTTATTTAATTTTAAAATTCAAATTGTCACATGTGTATATGTGCACATGTGGAAACGCGAAAAAAACAATTATATTAAAAATGCTGTCTAAGTTTTCTCGTTAAGAATGTTGTTAAAATAGGTGCTGTACAAATTTGACACTAGTTCATCGTCAGTGTACAATTTTCATATTCGTGGACACCGTAAATTGATTTTAGTCAGGCGCTTGTACCGAAGTGAAGAAAAGTTTTGCGACATTATTTGGTATATAAATATATTATCGGATTCCAAACGGCTTGCGAGCTCAGTTAGCTGTCGACTTACATTTCCCTAAGCCTATAAGAATTACAATTTTTAAGAAGTTTTCCTGTTTTGTATTTATAATATTTTAGGTATGCAAGCACACTTAATCTTTGACGTCCTGTTTCGTCTTTGATACAATGTTGTTCAATTTCTTCACTTAGAGGCGTTTTATTTGGTGGACCTCAGTTAAAAAAATTGTACCATTTTATTTCAGATATCCCAATTTAAACATGGATCTGTAGTTTAGTGTAGTGATGTAGTGTATATGTCGGAAAGTTAACTGTTTCGGGGTCCTCTGTTGCCGCGCTCCGCCCGCGAGTCGTACACTTCCTCGGTTGCGACCGAGCAAAATCCGTTAAACTCGCATAACGGAACACAGCGAACAGCGATCAAAAAGAAACGAAGACAAGAACAGCTCGATACGAATTTTATTTATTAGAGATGGAACATAGAAAATAAAAATAAGACTAATAATGATGCGACACGGCCTTCCTGACCAGCACACGTCCTCGTGTGTAATATAAGTTTTGAAATTAAACAAGCTTAATCTAGAAAGATAACATTAAACGTAATTCAGAGTATTAGTAAAGGTTCTCTTTTTTTTTTTTTTTTTAATTTTATTTTTCTTGTTATCGACCAACTCGAGTGACAGAAGTACCAAGAAGATCGTTTGTTATTATTAGCAACACACTAGGACAATTCAACCCGCCACGCCGCCAGTCACCAGACATCAAATAAGTCAACACAGTAACACGTGTACCTACTAGCACTGGCAACTTGGCGACGTTGCATGTGTCCCCAATCTCGCATTGAAATCCATCAATGCCTCTCATTCACTTGAGTCTTCAAACAACTCAGTAACTTTTCGCTTACATTGGCATCCACCAACGGATTTCTAACGTCTCTTTCAACGTTTTCATCCACATTGGAATCCACCAAGGGATTTCTAACGTCTCTTTCAACGTTTTCATCCACATTGAAATCCACCAAGGGATTTCTAACGTCTCTTTCAACGTTTTCATCCACATTGGAATCCACCAAGGGATTTCTAACGTCTCTTTCAACGTTTTCATCCACATTGGAATCCACCAAGGGATTTCTAACGTCTCTTTCAACGTTTTCTTGATCATCACATAGATCTAACTCTTTGGGGATCTCCTCTGTTGGCATACTGCGCAAAGCTTCATGTGGGTACTTATAAGTCCGCTTATTAGTTAAAGATTTTAAAATATAACGATCTCCCTCAAGTACCTCTGTCACGAGGAAAGGTCCTTTATATTTTTGGTCTATATTCTATGTCAAAGTCGAAGGACTGCATATATGCCCACCAACGGTGTACTCTCGGCGTTAGTTCAGTCTTGTTGCGAGTAGCTTTTAGAGAATTACAGTCTGTAAAAACAACAAATCGTCGTCCGTGTAAATAGTGACGAAAGTGTCTCATGGAGTTATACACAGCTAAAGTTTCAAGCTCGTACGAATGATATCGAGATTCCGTCAAGGATGTTTGTTTGCTGTAATACTCAACTACACGACGTTTATTATCTATTTTGTGGAGTAGAATTGCTCCGTAGCCATCCATACTGGCATCTGTATGCAGTTCAATGGGATGCCGAGGATCGAAGATAACAAGGACGGGCTCATCTGTAAGCAATTTAGTGACTTTTTGACGAATTTGTTCGTGTTCAAGTTTCCATTCAAATATTTTGTTTTTGCAGGTCAGTCTATATAAGGGTCTCATGATTTCTGAAAACTTTGGCACAAACTGCCTAAAATAAGAGGCTAGGCCAATAAATTGTCTTACTTGGGTAACAGACTGCGGAGGCGGTAAAGCGACTAATGCTTTTATCTTAGAGGGATTTGGTCTTATTTCGCCCTCTTTTACCACAAACCCCAGATATTCAACGCAAGATTTCAGGAATGAACATTTTCCGATATTAAAAGAAAACCCAGCCTGCGATAATATTTTCAAAACTGTCCTTAACCTTACAAAAGCTTCTTCTTTTGTTTCTGCGATAATCATTATATCGTCCATATAAACGATAACGTAAGAGTGGGCAAGCTCACCCAAAGCTTTCATAACTGCACGCTGGAACACGGATGGGGCATTCTTTAACCCGAAGGGCATAGTTAGAAATTCGAATTGGCCGTCAGGTGTCACAAAAGCCGTGCGCTCAATTGAATTTGCGTGAATAGGTATCTGATGAAACCCGCTGGCCATATCCAAGCAACTAAAGAAACTTGCTCCACACAACCTAGATATTTGGTCACTAATTAGTGGTAAGGGATATTTCTCTGCAACTGTGTTTGTATTTAGTTCGCGGTAATCCACGCAAAGACGATCAGAACCATTTTTCTTTTTAACGAGTAAAACTGGACTGGCGAACGGTGAGCTGCTAGGACGGATGATGTTAGCTAACAGCAGCTCATTAACCTTGTTTCGGACAATTTGTTTTTCCTCTATACTAAGTCGGTACGGTCGTCTGTGTACAGTTTTTATTGGATCAATTAAGCGTACTTCTAATTCGCCAGTTGTAACACGAACTACTACTCAAAGCAGATAGGGTTTGCACAGACCTTGTTTTACATAACTCTATTTTATCTATTGTTATAGTAGCACTAAATCCCTGACTTAAAATTTCGCGTCCAATTATAATATTATAATTAATGCAATCATTAAGAATTACGTGAAAAAGCACTTCGAGACAGTAGCCACTTATTGTTACGTTTGACAAAATTTGTAATGTACTGGTAACAGTATTATTTCCGATACCCTTTAAAACTACAATGTTGTTAATTCGTGTGCCCGAGAGTTGGGTGGACACAGATTCTCTTACAAGTGAGCATTCGGCTCCAGAGTCGAAATAAAATGGATACGACTCACCAGATGATATCAATGTCCCAATTGGCTCGACTACGTGACACACGTTGACACGCTTCTCGTCGGCTTTAGTTTGGTTTGACAACGATTGTCTTGCAGGGCAAGCTGACGCTATATGCCCCTGGTTTCCACATCTATAGCAAGTAATTGACCCAGGTTTAGAGTCAGATAAGCGCCCAATACTCGAACTAGATCCTTGTTGATTCTTTAAGTTGTTTTTCATGGAGCGGCAGTCAGCTATCTTGTGGCCAATTTTTCCACAAAAGTGGCACTCAACATTTGGGTGTAGGCGAGCTCTTTTGCTGGTAGAATTTTCTGGAACGGGATGGTCCTTCCTCTTGCCATACGAAAACGCTCTTAGCTCGTTCTGCAACTCGTTGCGTGTTTTGACAGTAGTTGTGAACACAGTGCGTTGCAGCCTACCATCTATATTTGCAGCATGTGCCAGGGCAACAGACACTGCGATTTCTTCTGCGGTCATAGACTTCCATTTTGCCATAAGTGTTGTTATTAATCGGCTACCATACAGCGCAAGACATTCGCCGTCGTTTGGCCGCCCGTTTAATACATTAAAGACTGTTGCTGCTGGCGTCTCATTGCCTTCATACTGCTGAAGGAACATTTCTTGGAATTGGCTCCAAGTCATTCCGGCGAAACAAATTTGTGACAGCCAATTAGAAGCACTGCCCTCCAATGATTTGGTTAAGGCCATGAGCAAAGCACTGCCATCCAGAGGATTTTCTCCTACAATAAGGTCCACTGTAGAGCACCAAGTGGCTGCACTTGAACCGGCGGACTCAGGGTTGAACTTGGGTAGTACAACTACTTGTGTAGTCTGCGAGCCCCTCACGGCATTTACAATTTCCAATAGATTACGATGCTGCATTTCTAAAATTGTGGACAGGCGATCATCAGTGATGGCTTGGGGCTGAGGCGATCCCACTTCTGATGTCGGAAAGTTAACTGTTTCGGGGTCCTCTGTTGCCGCGCTCCGCCCGCGAGTCGTACACTTCCTCGGTTGCGACATATTCACGCGTCTGCTTTTTCAGAGTTTTCAAACATAAGTGACCCGCGTACATTTCAACATCGCTCTATCTCGCTTGATACATGCTGGTCCGAACTCACCACAGGACAAGCATTTGTCTCACTCTAACGCATCGTCGAACCGAGGCTATGTAGAACAGAGCAAAATCCGTTAAACTCGCGTAACGGAACACAGCGAACAGCGATCAAAAAGAAACGAAGACAAGAACAGCTCGATACGAATTTTATTTATTAGAGATGGAACATAGAAAATAAAAATAAGACTAATAATGATGCGACACGGCCTTCCTGACCAGCACACGTCCTCGTGTGTAATATAAGTTTTGAAATTAAACAAGCTTAATCTAGAAAGATAACATTAAACGTAATTCAGAGTATTAGTAAAGGTTCTCTTTTTTTTTTTTTTTTAATTTTATTTTTCTTGTTATCGACCAACTCGAGTGACAGAAGTACCAAGAAGATCGTTTGTTATTATTAGCAACACACTAGGACAATTCAACCCGCCACGCCGCCAGTCACCAGACATCAAATAAGTCAACACAGTAACACGTGTACCTACTAGCACTGGCAACTTGGCGACGTTGCATGTGTCCCCAATCTCGCATTGAAATCCATCAATGCCTCTCATTCACTTGAGTCTTCAAACAACTCAGTAACTTTTCGCTTACATTGGCATCCACCAACGGATTTCTAACGTCTCTTTCAACGTTTTCATCCACATTGGAATCCACCAAGGGATTTCTAACGTCTCTTTCAACGTTTTCATCCACATTGAAATCCACCAAGGGATTTCTAACGTCTCTTTCAACGTTTTCATCCACATTGGAATCCACCAAGGGATTTCTAACGTCTCTTTCAACGTTTTCATCCACATTGGAATCCACCAAGGGATTTCTAACGTCTCTTTCAACGTTTTCTTGATCATCACATAGATCTAACTCTTTGGGGATCTCCTCTGTTGGCATACTGCGCAAAGCTTCATGTGGGTACTTATAAGTCCGCTTATTAGTTAAAGATTTTAAAATATAACGATCTCCCTCAAGTACCTCTGTCACGAGGAAAGGTCCTTTATATTTTTGGTCTATATTCTATGTCAAAGTCGAAGGACTGCATATATGCCCACCAACGGTGTACTCTCGGCGTTAGTTCAGTCTTGTTGCGAGTAGCTTTTAGAGAATTACAGTCTGTAAAAACAACAAATCGTCGTCCATGTAAATAGTGACGAAAGTGTCTCATGGAGTTATACACAGCTAAAGTTTCAAGCTCGTACGAATGATATCGAGATTCCGTCAAGGATGTTTGTTTGCTGTAATACTCAACTACACGACGTTTATTATCTATTTTGTGGAGTAGAATTGCTCCGTAGCCATCCATACTGGCATCTGTATGCAGTTCAATGGGATGCCGAGGATCGAAGATAACAAGGACGGGCTCATCTGTAAGCAATTTAGTGACTTTTTGACGAATTTGTTCGTGTTCAAGTTTCCATTCAAATATTTTGTTTTTGCAGGTCAGTCTATATAAGGGTCTCATGATTTCTGAAAACTTTGGCACAAACTGCCTAAAATAAGAGGCTAGGCCAATAAATTGTCTTACTTGGGTAACAGACTGCGGAGGCGGTAAAGCGACTAATGCTTTTATCTTAGAGGGATTTGGTCTTATTTCGCCCTCTTTTACCACAAACCCCAGATATTCAACGCAAGATTTCAGGAATGAACATTTTCCGATATTAAAAGAAAACCCAGCCTGCGATAATATTTTCAAAACTGTCCTTAACCTTACAAAAGCTTCTTCTTTTGTTTCTGCGATAATCATTATATCGTCCATATAAACGATAACGTAAGAGTGGGCAAGCTCACCCAAAGCTTTCATAACTGCACGCTGGAACACGGATGGGGCATTCTTTAACCCGAAGGGCATAGTTAGAAATTCGAATTGGCCGTCAGGTGTCACAAAAGCCGTGCGCTCAATTGAATTTGCGTGAATAGGTATCTGATGAAACCCGCTGGCCATATCCAAGCAACTAAAGAAACTTGCTCCACACAACCTAGATATTTGGTCACTAATTAGTGGTAAGGGATATTTCTCTGCAACTGTGTTTGTATTTAGTTCGCGGTAATCCACGCAAAGACGATCAGAACCATTTTTCTTTTTAACGAGTAAAACTGGACTGGCGAACGGTGAGCTGCTAGGACGGATGATGTTAGCTAACAGCAGCTCATTAACCTTGTTTCGGACAATTTGTTTTTCCTCTATACTAAGTCGGTACGGTCGTCTGTGTACAGTTTTTATTGGATCAATTAAGCGTACTTCTAATTCGCCAGTTGTAACACGAACTACTACTCAAAGCAGATAGGGTTTGCACAGACCTTGTTTTACATAACTCTATTTTATCTATTGTTATAGTAGCACTAAATCCCTGACTTAAAATTTCGCGTCCAATTATAATATTATAATTAATGCAATCATTAAGAATTACGTGAAAAAGCACTTCGAGACAGTAGCCACTTATTGTTACGTTTGACAAAATTTGTAATGTACTGGTAACAGTATTATTTCCGATACCCTTTAAAACTACAATGTTGTTAATTCGTGTGCCCGAGAGTTGGGTGGACACAGATTCTCTTACAAGTGAGCATTCGGCTCCAGAGTCGAAATAAAATGGATACGACTCACCAGATGATATCAATGTCCCAATTGGCTCGACTACGTGACACACGTTGACACGCTTCTCGTCGGCTTTAGTTTGGTTTGACAACGATTGTCTTGCAGGGCAAGCTGACGCTATATGCCCCTGGTTTCCACATCTATAGCAAGTAATTGACCCAGGTTTAGAGTCAGATAAGCGCCCAATACTCGAACTAGATCCTTGTTGATTCTTTAAGTTGTTTTTCATGGAGCGGCAGTCAGCTATCTTGTGGCCAATTTTTCCACAAAAGTGGCACTCAACATTTGGGTGTAGGCGAGCTCTTTTGCTGGTAGAATTTTCTGGAACGGGATGGTCCTTCCTCTTGCCATACGAAAACGCTCTTAGCTCGTTCTGCAACTCGTTGCGTGTTTTGACAGTAGTTGTGAACACAGTGCGTTGCAGCCTACCATCTATATTTGCAGCATGTGCCAGGGCAACAGACACTGCGATTTCTTCTGCGGTCATAGACTTCCATTTTGCCATAAGTGTTGTTATTAATCGGCTACCATACAGCGCAAGACATTCGCCGTCGTTTGGCCGCCCGTTTAATACATTAAAGACTGTTGCTGCTGGCGTCTCATTGCCTTCATACTGCTGAAGGAACATTTCTTGGAATTGGCTCCAAGTCATTCCGGCGAAACAAATTTGTGACAGCCAATTAGAAGCACTGCCCTCCAATGATTTGGTTAAGGCCATGAGCAAAGCACTGCCATCCAGAGGATTTTCTCCTACAATAAGGTCCACTGTAGAGCACCAAGTGGCTGCACTTGAACCGGCGGACTCAGGGTTGAACTTGGGTAGTACAACTACTTGTGTAGTCTGCGAGCCCCTCACGGCATTTACAATTTCCAATAGATTACGATGCTGCATTTCTAAAATTGTGGACAGGCGATCATCAGTGATGGCTTGGGGCTGAGGCGATCCCACTTCTGATGTCGGAAAGTTAACTGTTTCGGGGTCCTCTGTTGCCGCGCTCCGCCCGCGAGTCGTACACTTCCTCGGTTGCGACATATTCACGCGTCTGCTTTTTCAGAGTTTTCAAACATAAGTGACCCGCGTACATTTCAACATCGCTCTATCTCGCTTGATACATGCTGGTCCGAACTCACCACAGGACAAGCATTTGTCTCACTCTAACGCATCGTCGAACCGAGGCTATGTAGAACAGAGCAAAATCCGTTAAACTCGCATAACGGAACACAGCGAACAGCGATCAAAAAGAAACGAAGACAAGAACAGCTCGATACGAATTTTATTTATTAGAGATGGAACATAGAAAATAAAAATAAGACTAATAATGATGCGACATATATATGTTTGTATTGAGTTCTCTGTAGTCCAGGATCACAAAACGAGTCGTGCTGTCCCATGGTCTTTTGTCCTCGCGAACCTTAAAGGCTAGTTGGGCAAGCCTGTATGCCTATGCAGCGCAGGTTGACTACTGCTTAAATTTTCGTAAAATAATAAAATCCGTCCGTATGAATTTCTAGATCTGAGGAACTATAAAAAGTCAGGGCGTTGAGACTTATGCTCCAGATTCTAGAGCAGTTGATGCAGCAAGTTTGTCCAAAACTGCCATGCCAACCCTTTTTAAAAATGTTCCCATTTTTTTCTGAAAATTATTTGTCTTGGCACTTTCTATAGATGTGCAAAAAGAATGTCGAAAATTCTCCATCGAACTACCCCTATCTGAGTTACAGGTATCTTACCTTACTTTGACGAATAATAATATTTGTTTAATATATGAAAAATATTAAAAACTGGGCGATTAATCCCAACCCAAATAGTTAATTCACTTAATTCGGTGTTCATTTTCATAAATTCGCATACTTTCCTATTGCTGTGGTTGAGGAAACGCAAAACTCTTGTTAAAACAGTGTGAACACCTTTTCTGTTTTTCGTTGATTGGAACCTTATAGATTTTGCCCACGCTGTGGACTGCCAAATTGTGTTTGCAAGTCATGAAAACGATGAGTCTAACTCGTCGTGTGTGCACAGTGTCTTCAGCTTAAATATTTTAAAAGTACTATACATTTGTGGTCAAAAAATAAACCACGATCATAACAAAAATTTTGTGCGTTAAATTAATAATTTTGTTGCGGGTATGGTTTGAGTTTTAGACTATTCTTTTACTATATTCAAATGTAAGTCAGTCACAACAAATTGAGGGAATTAACATGCACACGCTCTAAAAGCTATAAATTTCTCAAGAAATACAGAAATACTGTTGCAATTTTTAATTTTCGCATTAATTTTTAGACACTTCAAATAGGCATATTCGTGTTATTTTTATATTATTGTTAATTATTTTAGAAAAAAATCAGTTGTCTGCGCTCATTTTCCGCCGTCTTTCTATCCCTTCACTTGGTTATATTACTACGGTCAGTGTGAAATGTCTATAATATATTTAATACAAGAATCGATTTTCAAAATATGTGAAACAAATATCGATATATTCTGATATATGCATTACTTCCCTATTTAGGCTTTTCCCATCAGCGCAGTAAGCTTATCTCTGTGATTTGAACAATGAAAAATTAAATTACAAAAACGAAAAAATCAAGATGGAGGGAAATCTTCGTCCACTCGCGATAAACAACAAGCCATTTGTCTTTGGAGGCATTTACGTAAGAATCTACATTTTTTCCAAGTGTGTGCAGGAGTGTGAGTTTAAACTTCCCTGTGAAGAGATGTGTTCCTAGTGTTCCTAGATCACGAAAACAAAAACCATTGTTGGACTCATCCATATTTGATTTGTGAAATAACAAAGTTTTCGATTTTATTTCTATAATTTGCAGCGCACAAAGTGAAAGTGTGTGTATTCATTACAATTGTGAACTCATTTGCAATAGCCACTAAAAGCGGGTTAATCGAAAGTGCAGAGTCTGCACTGCAGATCGTTGTCCGAATTCCACCAGCATCCACAATGCACCCTCCAGCCCACCACCACCTCTTCCATTGCATTTTTATCCCACCCATTTGGTCATTGCACTCATTCCACTCCGCTCGTCCTTTCGAACAGCTAGAGATCGCCAGCACTACGATAGATTCATGCTTGACTTGCGGTTATCGCTAACTTTTATGGCTACTGAAAATGGATTCACCCAAAATTGTAACTAAAATTATTAGTTTTGCGTCAGATAGCAATGCCCATTCACTCCACCGAAAGTGCCCGAAACGAGCCGGCGACCATGAGCTCAGCCGATGACCGAAGGATCCCCATAACTATACTATTCCAAGTCCAAAATGAATTCGTGTTTGATTTGTTTCTTACTAAAATAGAAAGAAAAAATTTAACTTATTTTAGAATTGTGTAACTTATAGAGCACTAGTCATTAAAAATTGATCTATTTTTGCATATCGGAGAAAATTGTATTAGAATTAGAATTTGATTTTCTCGAACCTCGCTGCAACAGAATACATTAGCGAAAAATTAACTCACCATGAGACTGCATTTATTTGTTAATCGGACTCTGCTGTTTTTAACCCCTTAAAATGAATGAGGGAATTGTTACCCTACCCTAGATCCAAATTCGCTGGGCAGGTGGCTCCGCTGGTGCAGAGCTTCGTTTCGGGGCACTTGGGTCGCAGGAATGGCCATGGCTATTTCCGGAACTATGGTTTTAAGTTGACCAGCCGACCACCCTGACGCTTCCGGGTAACTTGACGACTTGATGGTTTCCGTTGGCCAGCGAGTCGCTTTTCTGTCGACCCACTGGACCAGCCCGTTGCCTTTGCTAACTAATCGGTTAACTCTTTCGCAAACGCAGAATCCCAATGGCACCGTCAAGACTTTGATCCAAATGCCGTTGCAGGCCGCCAATGTCCAGGAGCAAAAGTCTCCTCCGGTGGCTTCATATCCGACACCGGCCACTCCGGTGGCTGTTCAGTCGCCACCGGACGCATTATTGGCTGTGAAGCCTCCATCGGCTCCTGTACCTGTTCGAGTGTCGAACTCTTCCGTCCAGCACCAGAATCCGGATGCAGATTCGAAGCTGCCCTTGCCAGTTATAATCAAGGAGGAGCCGATCTCTGTCGACGATAAACCGTCCGTCGATATTATAGAGGAAAATACCAGTTCCAGTACCAGTGCCATCGGCATCGGGGGCAAGATCCCATTTATAAATATCTTCCAAAACCGCAAGAAGTCGTCTGGTAAGCATGAAATCCTTTGGTGATCAGATTTCCCAGACTTTTCACACACACACAGGAATCACTAGAATTCTTATGAAAGGACAGACTGGAAATTACTTAACAACTTTAAATTTATTTTTTAAAATAACATATATGTCTTCTAACTCGATCGTAGAACGCACTCGGGACAAGAAGCTGCGACAGAACCGCCAGCTGCGCGAGTCCATGCTCCCCAAGAACGCTCTGATGGCCCTCAAGGAGGTTAAGGGCGTGACCATCAGCGATTTCACCATCGTCAGCAATACCTACGGGGGATTCACGGCCGTTGTCACTGTGAACTCGACTCAGTACGTGGGCAAGGGTACCTCGGAAATGACAGCCAAGAACGCGGCCTGCGAGGAGGCTTGGCGCGATTTTATAATTGCAAAGATGACCCCCAAGCCGCCCGGTATTCACAAGGTGGAGACGGATACCAACGAAGATGAGGCCGATGCTCCGGATGATGATCTGCCCATGTTGAATCTGGCTTCGTTTGCCATCTACAAGCTGTTCGCGGAGTGGGAGCGCAGGGGCTATGTCGTACCCAAGATGTACCCTTCGGCCAATGCTGCCCAGCGTACGGAGCTACCCTTTGGCTGGGAGACCATGCACCCGGCGAGCATTCTTTGCATTGTAGGCCAGCTTACCTCACTATATTGACTGTCAGTAATCAATTCCCCTGCAGATGCGCCCGGGACTCAACTACGTGGACTACGGATTATCTTGGCACAAGGTCACTTACATGCAGCATATGGGAATCACGGTGGACAACCAGAAGTTCCACGCCCACGGCAGATCCAAGAAGATCGCCCGTCGAAACGTGGCCGTGAAAGTGTGCAACTCTCTATTCGGCACAAACTTCACCTACGACGACAGCGCTTAAGACACCAACTCCAGCCGCAGACTCCAACTGCCGACAGCAACACACCTCGCCAACACGCCTCTCTTAACGGCCAGCAATCAGAAGATTGCGACCCTGACGCCAAATGCGCAGCTTTAAGAATTCCTTCTCTGTGAAGGTGAAGAGGCATATTAAACAAGAATTTACCAATTTAGCTTGCATTTGGAACAGCTCTTACTTATGAATTTTTAGGTGGGCCGCAGCCGTTTTCAACCACGAGTAATCTTGAACTGCAAGATTATCCGAATAATTTTAACGCAAGGTTCCTTGGTAATGCTGATTAATTTTTTCCGTGTATTTTGTTATACACTGTTGGCTTGTTTTTTTTTTTATTATGAAATCGCTTCCACAGAAGAGCATTTCGGTGGCAGATTGGGTATAAAATAAAAATTTTGCTTACCAGTGAATTACATTTGTTGTCGTTAACTAGATAGAGCAATATTAATTTTAGGTCTTGAGTGGTAAATTACTTGATTTTTAAAAACATGAACACATTAAATACAAGTATTGAATATAAAATTGTCAAGTGTATTCTGATTTGTTGCGCTCATACTTGCGAGTATTGGTTCAATGTTGCCCAATTATAAATTTTTTAGTAAAACGGTATCGCAGCAGGGTTTTGGTCCGTGCTAGTTGGCTATTCTGGCTTCCCACCATAAACTAATCGAACAGCGTTGGCAACCCTTCAGCAGCTGTTAGCTGACTTTTCGTTAGTTTTTATTATCAAACGCAAAAGCGAACGACATGTCGAAATTTCTGTCCCAAGCGGCTATAAATACGCTGCGAAACACGCGCCTGGGGTCGCGACAACTGTAAGTACTCCACGATCACCCGATGCCCACAGGAGTAACCCATTGCCGCTGTTCTCCAGGGTGCGCAGTTTTGCGGGCATCTCTAACACGCGTAACCATCGCGGAGCGGGTCACCAGGAATGGGGATGTGGTCAGTCTGCGGAACGCGGGCTGCTAGAGTTGCGGATGCCGGTGGCGTGCAGAAGGAGCATGTTCATCCAGACCCAGGACACTCCGAATCCGGAGAGCTTGAAGTTCCTGCCCGGCGTGGACGTCCTGGGAAAGGGGAACACGTACGACTTCCCCCACGGAACCACCGCCCACAGCAGTCCTTTGGGTGAGTAAGGATCCACGTGCGGCTCCCTGGGTATCCCATAAATCGGTTCTCGGGTGGCCGAAAAGATCACATTGCTGTAAAGGTCCAGTTTTTCTGATTGCCTCCAAAATAGGCGGTTATCTTTTAGCAGAGAGATACTTGATGCTTCCACCCCGAAATTGATGCAATACGTAGGCAGTTTGTGAAGGAAGCGCTATATCTTCAATGGTAGAGCTCAAGGTGGATCTGGTGGCGTTCTTCAGTGTTCTTAGCAAACTAATTTAAATTTGAAAATACTATGCTTTCATTAATTTGAAGTAGTTTTGGTTTGGTAGGGAGTGTAGGGAAAAACTGGACATTTTTATAATATTCATTCTTGAAAAAGAATGAAAAGGTGCAAAATAATGTAACCTGGGTAATTCAGTTAGAAATTAATCAATATATATAAATACAATTTACATTACTAGCACTATCAGTATATATATATACTGATGATGAAAAATTGAGTATTACTTATTACGTTCCTGGCTGTTTACAAATTCTTAACGCACAAAGTCGCAGAATTTAGATATTTCTACTGCCACCCATAATTAAAAATGTAAAGAATTATCTAAATAATCACAATTTAATTATTTCAGATTTTAAAACAGCCTCTCGAAGTGCAACCATTTAGCTTGTTTTTTAAATGCCTATTTCAATATGTGCAATAATTTATTTTTTTTAGTTGTTCTAAAAATGGTTTAAAAACAAATTCGTTCTAAAAAAAAATGGGGTTTTGTGAACACATTCTTGTAGGTTCTAAAGTGTTGCGTCTCTATCTAATTAAAGCGCAACTAGTTTGCGCACAACAAGTGGAAGCACTCCATCTGGAGGCCATAATACTGAATTGTTAGATGTTCTTGGAAACCAAACATTTTTGTTAGATCCACAAGATTAATAATGCATACGGCCGATCGTTGTAACTTTCCAGTTTTTGATATTATATAATCCTAATGAAATGTACTTCTATTTGTAATTATCACTGGATCCGCAGCCAAATTGCTGTTCCGCGTGGAGGGCGTTAAGGGCGTGTTCTTTGGCTCCGATTTCATCACCATATCGAAGCAGGAGGGCGCCGAGTGGAGCCTGATTAAGCCAGAGGTGTTTGCCGTCATAATGGACTTCTTTGCCAGCGGCTTGCCAGTCCTCAACGATGCCCAGCCCAATGCGGACACCGAGATTCTCGAGGATGACGACGAGACGGTGATGATGATCAAGGAGCTGCTGGACACGCGCATCCGGCCAACCGTCCAGGAGGACGGTGGCGACATCGTCTTCATGGGCTACGAGGCCGGCGTAGTCAAGCTAAAGATGCAGGGCTCCTGCTCCTCCTGCCCCAGCTCCATTGTGACGCTGAAGAACGGCGTGCAGAACATGCTGCAGTTCTACATACCGGAAGTGGAGTCCGTTGAGCAGGTCTTCGACGAGGCAGACAGGATGATCGACAGCGAGTTTGAGCGCTTCGAAAAGAACCTTAAGACGCTCAAGCAGCAGGGGCCCAGTGGCGGCGGTCCCCATTAGAGGGACTTATTTTAATGTCCCTGCTTACGGTGCTAATTCTCTAGTGAAGCCAATAGTTAGTTGTATACATAAGGTACATGTAGTTGATTGTTTAAATAAATCTACGGCTTTAAGCTTAACTGTTAGTGCATGAACTGATGTACAGAAACTCATATTCGAGCTTTGATCTTTGGGGTTACAAAGGAAATTTACACTTGTTTAAACTGTTAAAATTTCTTTGAGCAAATTTAAATTTATAAATAACTCCTTTAAATTCCCTCTTTAATGGCAAAAGGTGCCTCATTTATAAATGGATATTTAGATATTAAAAAAGAAGGGAATATAAGAACGTCCCACTAAGAATATCTATTCAATGCATTCATTCAATACTATTGAAAATGTGGGTTCGATAAGGATAAGGTCTTCAAGCTAATCAATTGAAAACCAACAGCCTAATTAATTCGGCACTAAGCAAGGTCAATAATTGAGAAACTAACTCAGTGGGGCCTACGGCCCAGTCTGACCCTCATTGGCAAGTGGGTCAATAACCCGTGTCATTGCCATCGATTCCACAAATCGTTGAAGGAACCCATTGCCAGGCGATACCGTTGCCAGGCTACCGTTTAATCAATAAGCCCGCCAGAGAAGAAGCCACCGAGCGCGGGCGCTGGGACCATTCTATCCATAGCCGCAGGACCGCACAGACCCAAAGGAAAGGGATCTCCGAGGAAGAGAAGTGGTAATATATCAAGTCCGTCGACCAATGCTCTGCTGGGCCAACGAGGATCACTATCTGAGCCAACGCTACCCGAATCCACAGCAAAAGGCGCCAGAAACGCTCAAGAACCTGCTGTTGCGATCCAGTGTACCGATAGTGAGTGCTCCAAACCCCGAGTAGGACTCACGTTTCGCCGGCACCATGGCACCGCTCAAGGGGCAGGAGGTGCTCAAGTTCCACAAGCACTCCTACCTCGAGAACCGCATCTTCGATCACCGCCTGGTCAAGGGCAACCTTCTGGACAAGTGGCCCACCGCTGACATGAACGAGTACAACGAGCGCAAGGACCACCGGAACCTCATGGAGTCCTATGTACCACTAACCCATACCATTACCCATTGCACCTATGTATGTATGTATGTAGTTTCGTATCTTGGCATTCATCTACCATAGCAGCACTGAAAAGTAGTGTAGCACCTGGCCAAGATGTAGCTGCTTTAGATGTAGGTGGGCACCCAGAAGGCATATCTATATGTCTGCTTCCTGCATGGAGGACTATCACGTTGATTTCGATATCGCATCAGCCATGTCATTTGATCCTTTTTCGTTCGATATATGGATCGAGCTGGAGTCATGGCACATACCACATTATGCTTTATAGCTTACTTTATTTCTGTTGCAATGCCACTTGGCTAAAATTCGGTGAGCAATCGGAGTAGGCCACTTTTGAACGCTGGGCCCTGTCACCCGGTCACAGTCTGAGATTAGTTTAGTTTACTCCACTCCTCGAACGGGAACGTATCTGTGCTTTTTGAAATCATTCGTTTGTTCCCAACACCCAGTCCAAATTCCAAGTGGCACAAATTACTAGTACTTCACTATCCCAACGATTCGACTTATAACCGATACCATTACCGAAACCTTCGACCGCGATGAGTCACAATGGGGGTGGTGTCGGAGCCGGATCCGGCGGATCGCCCATCCCGCCAACCACGGTCATGTATTCCCAATTGCAGCCATGGAGCCAGGCGGGCGCTCCGCCCTGCATGGAGCCCGTCATGGGGCCTTCGATCCCGCCGAGAGTTGGCGCCGCCTACGAGACGCCCACGAAGCACCCGTGGCGCCCGGCTATGGCCTATGAGCTAATCCAGGTGAAGCATATGCCCGAGCAGCCGGTGACCAACCAGCTGACCAAGCAGTGCTTCCTGCCCAAGGGCATGAAGACGGACGGCATGATATTCCCCAACCTGGTCACCGGATTCGATCGCAATCCGCAGCACGCCGCCCGGGCTGCCCTCTACACGCGGTACACCAGCAACGAGTGGTACAACAACAACATGACCAAGTACTCCGAGTCGAACATGAATCGGTAAGTGGCTAGCTCCTTATTGAAAAGACGTATGACATATGTATGTATGAATATCTGGTACCATACTATTGCAAGAAGGACAACCGCATGATTCATCGTGTCTTTCAGCAACCTCTCGGAGCGCATGCGGAATGACGCAGTGCGTCTGATGCGGGAGACGGACGAGAAGGCCACCTCGGGCCAGAGGGACGCCGGCCGAAGGCTAGGCGAGCGCATCACTGACCTGACTTTCTGGCGCAACGAGCTGAACGCGGAGCTGGAGAAGCTGATCGCCGAGATGTCGGACATCAACGAGCTGCAGCGGCAGTGCGGCAAGGCGCTCCTCGACCTGGAGATACCGCTGCACATCGCCCAGGAGTGCCTCTTTCACCGTGAGTCGCGCCAGGGCACGGAGAAGGTGCATGACATCGTAGAGAAGGCCCTTCTCGTGGAGATCAACAACTTGAGGAACTCCCGTGACCGCCTGGGCGGCCTGCACGAGAAGATCTCGAAGCAGGCCCTCGACTGCCGTGGCGCCCAGCATCTCCTCGAGGACGATGTGTCGCACAAGGAGTCCTCGCTCGGCATCGACTCCATGTGCCACCAGCTGAACAACCACAGCCGCGGCATCACCTACTACGGCGGCATCGAGAAGTTCGATCCCTCGGTCAGCACCCAGGAGTCCTGGGCGCAGGCCAGCAGCGAGCACGTCCGCCGGTGAGTCCATTTGTCTTGTGCCTCGCCTATCGAATACCCATTATTTAGCTTAAAGGAGTAGGAGTAAAGGATGCCTATAGAGGTGATTCGTTCATTAAGCCGAAAGCTAATCAAATTCGCATCCAAAATCGAGATTCTTGTACCCTTTTCAATCCCTTGTTTCCACAGCTCCCAGGCGGAGCGCGCGAAGCTCTCCCAGCTGCGAAGCGATGCCCAGAGTGTGGTCAACTCGGTGGCCACCACCGTGTGGGACTTCTGGAGCAACACGAACAACGCCTTCGATCGCCGCTCGCAGGAGATGGCTGAGGCGAAGAACCGGGTGCAGCTGCACCTGCAGAAGGTCCAACAGGAGCTGTTCGACATGGAGAAGCATCTCTTCCTGCTGCAGAAGGCCATCCAGGACAAGTCCGGGCCGTTAAAAGTGGCCCAGACGCGACTGGAAGCCCGCTCCCACCGCGAGGGCGTCGAGCTGTGCAAGGACCACGCCCAGGACCGCCTTGTCCAAGAGGTGCAGGACATCCAGGGTGCCGTGGAGACGCTGCACCACAAGCTGATGGAGGCGGAGGCCACCCACCAGGGCCTACTAAAGACGCGCTGCACCTTGGAGGTAGATCTGCGCAACAAGGTCAATGCCCTGTTCATCGACAGAGAGAAGTGCATGAGTCTCCGGCGATCCTTTCCGGTCAGCAATCTGATCAAGTACTGATCCGTATCCGTAACCGCACGCCGGGCTCTGGACTCTGGACTCTGCACTCCCACTCGCTTTTCCGCCACCTGTTTTCTTAACTTGGCTTTTCTGTGTGTGTCCACTTCAAGAGCCAAACTGCAGTCTCCCGCTGAAGTACAGTTATCCTTTTTACTGGCACATATGATATACTTTCAAACGGAACAATAGGTGTACTAACTATTCGGAATTATTAGGAGCAAGAATAAAATTAATTTTTAAGTCTATTATATTACATAAACGGAACTGCTGATAGATTACTTTTAATGGGAATCACGGTGGACAACCAAAAGTTCCACGCCCACGGCAGATCCAAGAAGATCGCCCGTCGCAACGTGGCCGTGAAAGTGTGCAACTCTCTGTTCGGCACCAACTTCGCCTACGGCGACACCGCTTAAGACACCAACTCCAACCGCAGACTCCAACTGCCGACAGCAACACACCTCGCCAACACGCCTCTCTTAACGGCCAGCAATCAGAAGATTGCGACCCTGTCGTCAAATGCGCAGCTTTAAGAATTCCTTTTCTGTGAAGGAGAAGAGGCATATTAAACAAGAATTTTCCAATTTTGCTTGCATTTGGGACAGCTCCTACCCATGATTTTTTAGGTGGGCCGCAGCCGTTTTCAACCACGAGTAATCTTGAACTGCAGGATTATCCGAATAATTTTAAAGCAAGATGCTGTGAAGAACTGATTTTCTTACTTCGCTCGCTACGGATTGCAGCGGGTAGCTCAGAGAGTTTGCGCGTTCGTCCCACCAAATTTATGATTTGTGTGATTGCCCGACCAAGGAAAAGCAATGGGTTCTTATTATAGCCGTTATTCTACCGTTTCAAATATAATTTCTTCGGAGATCTCACTACTCCTGCGGCGCTTCTCCTGCAACGCCTTGCCTCCGTGGTACTGCTTGCTCCTTGACGCGGACGACGAGTCGGCCCGGCCGGGACTAGGATGTTATGGTGCAGTGTGTATCGTCCACGGGCGAGGCAACGCTCGGCCTGGGACTACCTTTGCTGGCCACTGACTCCACTGATCCTTACGACACGCCCGATCCTTCTCCTCCACTCCCAGGATCTCCACTTGCTTGTGGTGATCGTCCTTTCGCGTCCTTCGGGCTTCTTGCCGCCCGATGCTTGCCCTGTTCCTTTCCTTCTGACTTGACCGCGCGTTCTCACTTCCGAGCTCCTTCCGTTAACACTCCGACGCTCGGCCTTTTTCCGTACGCGATCTTGCTGTCTCACTAACTGTCTCCTACTCCTCCGCCTTCAGACCCCGTTCCGACTGCGCGCTGACCGCGCGACTCGCGCCGGTACTCTCCTCGACTATCCTCGCGTACGTACTCCTCGCGTGTTGAGACTGACTGCCTCGAGCTGCGCTTCCGCCGTCCCTTTATAGGCCGCCGGGATCCCGTTATTTCCCCTTTTGCGCACGGCCCGTTCGGGTACAAGGTCCAACAGTTGTACCGTTAGTTCACGGTGCGTCCTCTTTGTGCACTCTTGGTTTTGTTTTTTTGAAAACGCTTCCACAGAAGAGCATTTCCGTGGCAGATTGGGTATCAAGTAATAAAATTTTTAATTAAATATTTCAATTTTTAATTGAATTATTAAATTTTTTGTCGTTATCTAGATTAAGCTAAATTAATGTTAGGTCTTGAGTAGTATATTTACTTGGTTTTTAAAAACAAAGACATAAATACATGTTTTGAATACAAAATTGTAAAGTGCATTTTAATTTCTTGTGTTCATACTCATACAGAATCAACACGAAGAATGTTTTTTTTTTTTTTTGAAATCTTTTATTGTTCTGAACTTATGAACTTAATGTGTTGCTTAAAAGATATTATTATGGATACTGTACCTTAATTATAATGTATATGTCGGAAATTCATCATCAAATTCCCTTCATCCTCTTCACTATTCTCGTTGTCTGCGCAACGTTTTCTGGCGTGTGAGCGAGGCATGTCTGTTCTGCTCAATAATCGATCATTGACTGACTCAATCTCTCTTCACAAATTCAGAATTATGCGTAGTTCTTAACTCTAAACGCATTACCAACACAATTTGGAGACCCACTCCAGTCCATATACATCAATACTATTGCACACAGCATTTTTCTGTACGCTTCCGTTATTCCTGCAGACATCTACTTCCCCGCGCTTCTACACACAACCAGACGTTCGGCAGAAACTCTAACGGTTCTCTGCCGCGCATCAAAAGAATAGAAAAGTCGCCTGCATGGCGCGTGCCAAGCAGAAACGCACAATTACATTTGCATGATCTGCGACACGGCCTTCCTGATCTATCACCCGTCCACGTGTGCTAGTAATCCCTTAATATCGATCATCGTTATTAATTCATTAAGTTATTCTTCATTCTTTATTACTTCAAAGCAAACCAATACAAGTATTTAAAACATTTCACTTATTACATTTAAGCCATGAGATCCGGATTACCAACAACTTTCAAGCAATCAATCATAATTTTACACATAAATCGTTAAAGTTCTGGATTTATAATACATTTTTCTACTAGCGCAAAGTTTTTCAAACCGGGCAGTCCATCTTTTGTTAGCCTAGCTCACAGCTTACAACTCGATAATCCGGCCAACATACGTGGCACCCAGATGACGAAGTCTATAAGCCGGCCAGTTAACTCACACCACCAACCGTTACCAAATTTAAGCTTAACTGCAACAAAATGGCGAACCACTTAACTCGGGCACCCATGAGGTAGAGAAAGTCGCATTTGGAATAGGTCCGGAGGTTTACGAATTCTTAGTCGTTCTCAAGATCACAGCCCTCACTGGCGTCTTCTGCGTCTTCATCATCAAACACTGTGGTAATCCTCCTCTCAGGCATACATCGCAAAAATTCATTAGAATATTTATAAGTTCGGTTATTAGTTAATGCTTTGAGTTTATATCGATCTCCTGGTAATACTTCGACCACTACAAGTGGACATTTAAACTTAGGATCTAGGTCGGTCTGATGACGCTCTTCATTTTTAAGCAAAACATGGTCTCCTACCTTGTGTCTTACAATAGAAGCTTTATTTTAATCAAATCTAGCTTTATCAATTTTGGCATTCTTTTCCATGTTACGTTTTGCCATTTCTCTAACCACATCGACAATTTTTGGAACCGGATTCCAAAACAGAAAGTCGACACGAGCCAAACCAATACACATGTTCTCACATGGTCTATACTAAATATCAAATTCAAAAGATTGCAAGTACGACCACCACCTACGAACTCTAGGGGTCGAAAATATGAGACTGGCCCGATAAATAACACTACATGAAAAAATATTTCATATAAACGTTCACATATCAAAACATTGCCCAATATCTGCAAAGTGCTACAAATAGTATTGCTACTAATACCCCTTGAAATAGCTACGTTGCCCATTCTGGATTCAGATAGTCTATGCGTAGTAGCCTCCTTGATGAGTGAAGACTCGGATCCAGAATCAAAACAAAATTGGAACGACTCACCAGATTGCGAAAACGTTCCTACAGGTTGACATCTTTTTTTTGTTTTTGGTACACTACGAACGTCCTGACGATCAGGACATACTGTAGAGATGTGTCCAGCTTTTCCGCAGGTGAAACAAGTCAAAGTAGACCGGTCTTTTCCGGATGGTTGCTTGCCGGGTTGCTGGACGTGCACTGCCATTGTTTTTGATCGACAATCCGCCGTTTTGTAACCAGGCTTTCCGCAGTTGTGACACTCGAAGTAGGACTTAGCTCGTTTTCCTGGCGGCTCTGATGTACCATCGTTTGAAATGTGGCTCGGTCAAATGAATAGGCCTTCAGTTCTTGGTGCAGCTCGTTGTGAGTGCTGATGTCGGAAATGAAACGCCAAACGCCTCTCAATTCCAGCTGTATGCACCAGTGTAATGGACACTGCGATTTGCTCCACACTCAGCGTCTTCCATTTGGCCATAAGCGGCTTTCATTCATAAGCGGCTTCCATATAACGAAAGGCACTCGCCTTCCGCAGGGCGTCCATTTAGCAGATTCATAACTGCTGCCGCTAATGTTTCTGTTCCCGCAAAATGTTGCAGAAACAAGTCTCGGAACTGTGTCCATGATATACCGGGAAAGCAAGTCTGTGACATCCAATGAGACGCGCTTCCTTCCAGTGATTTGCTGAGGGTCATCACAAGAGCGCTGCCTTTCATACCGTTTTCCGACAGGATGTAGTCCACTGTTGATCACCAGGATTGCGCGTCTGATCCCGCACGATCAGGATTAAACCTGGGCAATACCACAGCAAACGATTCTTTTGGCTCTCTTTGTGAGTGTTGCACTTGTTTCAAAAGTTCAGAAAAATTTTGATTTTGCGACTTCAAAATTGCCAGCAAACCATTTTCACTGTTCAAAGTAGGTATACGCGATCCCACTTCTGATGTCGGAGATTCATCATCTTCCTCTTCACTATTCTCGTTGTCTGCGCAACGTTTTCTGGCGCGTGAGCGAGGCATGTGTTCTGCTCAATAATCGATTACTGACTGACTCAATCTCTCTTCACAAAATCAGAATTATGGGTAGTTCTTAACTCTACACGCATTACCAACACATTTTGGAGACCCACTCTAGTCCACATACATCAATACTAATGCACACCGCATTTTGCTGTACGCTTCCGTAATTACTGCAGACATCTACTTCCCCGCGCTCATACACACGACCAGACTACGTTCGGCAGAAACTCTAACGGTTCTCTGCCACGCATCAAAAGAATAGAAAAGGCGCCTGCATAGCAGAAACGCGCAATTACTAGAAATGTCGTTACATATAAATGATCTGCGACATATACAAATGTACCGTGGAGAGATTATGCTAGCTTACGTGTAAGGGAAATAGGGGGAAATAGGGTGTTTTCTTTTCAGCATATTTGGAAAATTCCAGGACAGCAACCCCCAACAACCCATCATTTTTTGGTCCTTCGAGCCGGATCCCCTGGATTTTCAAGTTTGTCCACCAGCGACCAAATTATAAGATGAGTACGAAATTTCCATTCCTTTTAATTGCCGGTCTGCAGCAAAAGGTTCGAAAATCCAATTCTAATCCAAATCTAACGGATTTCTCCGACAAAAGGCAATTAAAGAAAAGTACTTATCACGGGCGCCGCCATATTACCCACCGTTCTCCTTTCACCCTCATTCTTGAAAATTTCTAATTCCAAATTTCCGAATATATATAAATATTCATCCAGTCCGAAAAGTGCTAAATTCCAAATGTGAAAAATGGAAAATAATTTGTGCCAAGTTCAGTGAAAATTTCTAAGTCCAAAGCTTTGCCAAAAGTGGCAAAAATTCTGTTCTCGTTTCACTGTGTCCAACGCAAGCCAAATTCTTTTCGCAACACATTTTTTTGCTTTAACTCCGCAGTCCACTTAATACAATTTGCTTTGCTATCGAAGAATACAACAACCAACAACACATACCCTCTGGCCATTCCAAATAAAATATTAATTAAACATTTACCCGCCAGTTCCATATATTACATCAACATATATTACATCAACATATACTACATCCAAATATATTACATATATTACATCAACATATACTACATCCATATATATTACATATATCACATCAACATATATTATATCCACATATATTACCGACATACATTGCGCATATTATCTGCATTCCTTTTAAACATATACCAAAGTTTAAATTGTTTCCCGTCGGCAAATCCAAACCACAAATAAAATTTATTCCAAGTGCCGACGCGGAAAAGGCGTTTTGTTTTCCATCAATTTTTTCCGTAAAATAATAAATAACTTTTTCAATATTTATTAAATTATTTTTAAATTTTTTTTTTTTTGAAAGTTTTCAAAAAAAATCATCCATAAATAAATAATACGACCGCCAAATACAAGTCGTTCACCCGACAAATATTTTTTCCTGTATTGCTTGGATATTAATTTGTGTTTATTTTAGAAGTACTTACAACGCGGAGAAAAGACTCCAATTCCACCATTCCATTTTCATTTGTAAACAAAAAAATAAAATTTTCTTCGTTCCAACCGTAAATAAGGTGGACCTAATTACCATAAATCACAGGTCATTTATACAATTCGCTGTTCACTCCGAGTCACCTGTCCAATTAGTCTAAACTACGGCGATTCCACTTCGTAAATTTTACACCACTTTCTCACCCATTACATCCTATACGGTCTTTTTCCGCTGCTTTATACCGTTCACGGCGGCAAGCTTAAATTTATTAAGTGCAGTCTGAGGAATCTGTCTACTTTTTCAAAAGTGTGAACGGGCTCCAAAACCGCTTCCCTTCCATTTCGTATTTCTTCGATTATGCCCATCGGGGACGATAAGAAGAAATTGTCCCAGGTCTATTTTTTCACCACAAGGGCCCAAGAGTGTAAGAATCCCAAGCATTTCGGTGAAAACGCCTGCGCAGATTTCCGACGACTGTGCTACTCCATCCAAAGCCACAGTACAGCGCACAGCTTAAAATATGGCTGCTTCCGATCTAGCGCTAGCCAAATTCATTTCGGTTTCTGACCGCTTAAGCGAATTTGAGGCTCAGATCAACACTCCGGAATCCGCAGCTCCAACCGTCACGATGCTTGGCGTCCGTCGCGACCAAGTCCGAACCCTATGGGACAAAGTTGAAAAGGAATACGACCTCTGCTCAGAGTGCTTTGTGTCAGCGGGCGAAGCGGCAGCAAGCAACATGCCTATTCTCAGGGCTAAATACAGTTATTGCTATTCAGTCTATGAAAGGTGTGTTGCCCAGCTCGTTGATAAAATCGAGCAGGGCACGTCTTAGTCCATCCCAACCGCGAACGCTGCGCCCCAGCCCTACATTTCCTCTGGTTGTCGGTTGCCTCCATGCGATACAGAAGTTTTCGCAGGCGACTATCTTCGCTGGCCGACTTTCCGGGATCTTTTCACAGCCATTTATATCAATAATCCACGGCTGACTCCGGTTGAAAAGTTATTCCATTTAAATGCCAAAACAAGTGGCGACGCGCATGCCATAGTTTCGATTTCGCCTCTCACCAACGAGGGTTTCAGCTGTGCGTGGGAAAACCTAATAGAGCGTTTCGAAAATAAACGATTGTTGGTAAACAGTCAATTGAAAATACTGTTTAATGTGCAGTCGATACCACAGGAATCTGGGGCGGCCTTGAAGGTACTGCAAAGTACTGTTCAAGGTTGCTTGACTGCCTTAGAACTGTCAGGCATCAACACTGAGAACTGGGACTGCCTGCTGGTATATCTGTGTTCATCCAAGCTCCCGAAGATAACTCTCTCCTTATGGCCCCCCCCCCGACATGGGGAGAGCTGAACACCTTCCTCACAGAACGTCATCGAAGTCCGTCCGTACCAAGTCAGTCGCATTCCAAAGCGATAAACTCAAGTGGGCCCTCTAGAAGATTAAATTCCTATGAGACGAAAGTGGCCCCAAAATCGAAAAGTTGCGACTTGTGCAACAAGGAGAACCATCCTGTCCGTGTATGTCCGCGTTTTCTCCAAATGTCGGTTGACGACCGGTCAGCCCACATTAAACGGAAGCAGTTATGCTTAAACTGCTTCGCAAAGGGACATCAGCTTCGTGAGTGCAAAAGCACGCACAATTGTTTTACTTGCCGTGGCCGGCATCACACGTTGTTGCACCGAAACAACCTCTGTTCCAGCAATTCAAGCCCTTCAAATCCTGCAAGGATTTCCGCAAATTTCCGCTAATCAGGCCAATTTCGTTCCAAATGAGCAAGCCGTTGTTCAAAATTATTTCGCCACGAGCTCAAGAGCTATCCTTCTTGGTACTGCCATAATCAATATCTCCCATCTTGGCACTAACTTTAAGGCACGCGCCCTGATCGACTCCGGATCAGAAGCGACATTCATAACCGAGCGACTGTTCAATCTAATTGCCATTCCAGGTGGTTCAAGCCCAAGTCTCGGGCTTAAACCAAACAGTAGCTGCTCAGTCCAAGAAGCTCTGCAGTTTCACCATCCGATCTCCGACTAGGCCCGCGTTGCAGTTGGAGACGACGGCCTATGTCCTCCCTCAACTAGCCGGAAATCTGCCTTCCTACCCAATTCCGCAAAATTTCCCTCGGGATCTTCCCGATTTTCCACTGGCGGATCCAAAATTCTATGAGAGCGCACAAATAGATGTCCTTATCGGAGCCGACATTCTGCCTTCGGTGCTTCTGAGTGGAGCAAAAACCAACATCTGTGGCTCTCTCTTGGGGCAAGAGACCATTTTCGGCTGGGTACTAACTGGGCCAGTGTCAGACTCAGCCCAAAGCTGAATTTCCTCTTTTTCGACACAGATCTCCCACGCGTACGATAATTCACTGGACAAACTACTCACAAAATTTTGGGAGGTGGAGAATATACCAACATAGTTTGTAAAAGAATCCGATTCCATGTGTGAGAAGAATTTGCTTCAAACGGCCACGAGAAACGAGTGCGGCAAATATGTCGTTACTCTGCATCCAGTTCTTCCGTATAACTTCCGTATAACTGCCTGCTTTCTCGCCTCCTTGCGAATTTCACTCATCGCATAACTCTCCATGGTGGTAACCAGTTAATGGTGCGCCTCATCCGGTCGAAATACTGGATTCCGAGAATTAAGAATCTGATGAAAGCAGTAGTAAATTCGTGCAAAGTATGTGTGATCCACAAAAAGCGGTTGCAAAGCCAACTGATGGGTGTCCTGCCCAAAGAAATAGCATCGTTCTCCCGACCATTCACGTATACTGGCATGGATTACGCCGGTCCGTTCGATATAAAGAACTATACGGGAAGAGCATGTCTTATTACAAAGGGGTATGTGTTAGTTTTTGTTTGTTTCTCCACCAAGGCCATCCATTTAGAGCCTACATCTGACTTAACGACCGAAAAGTTTCTTGCCGCTTTCTCTCGTTTTGTATCCAGAAGAGGGTGTCCACGTCAAGTCCAGTCAGACAATTGCAAAACCTTTGTTGGCGCTGCCACCCTGCCTTCCCGCGATTTCCTTCAAGCCGTAAAAGAGTTGGTGACGAATGCCTATATTCATCAAGAGATGCAATGGCAATTTATTCCTCCGGGGGCACCCCATATGGGAGGCCTTTGGAAAGCAGGCGTAAAAAGTTTTAAGACGCTATTTTACAAATGCACTGCCACACGAAAATTCACGTTCGAGCTCTCCACGCTCTTGGCAAAAATAGAAGCGTGTCTTAACTCCAGGCCGCTCTCTCCTATGTCTGAGGATCCGACAGATTTGCTGGCTCTGACGCCAGGGGGACCCCTTATGTCCACGGTGGAACCCGAAGTAAAGGGGGAAACGAAATCCCTTCTTAATCGGTGGCAGCATTTGAAAGCTCTCCATCAGCAGTTCCGTGTGCGATGGAAAGAAGAGTGCCTCAAAGAACTCCACAAGCGTTCTAAATGGCAGGCCCCGTCCAAAAATCTCCGCATCGATGACATGGTCGTTATCAAGGACGACAACTTGCCCTCTAATGAGTGGCGGCTCGGCAGAATTGAGTCTGTTTTCCCAGGAGCCGACGGCAACGTCCGTGTAGTAAATATCCGTACTGCACGTGGAGATATTAAACATCCAGTGGAAAAAGTGGTGCTTTTGCCGACGGAGTCTTCCGAATCTCCACAATAATAGGCGCTCCTCTCGTCCTTAGTTGTAGTTCACTAGCACGCGCTCGCGTCTCCAACCGGTGCCAACCCGGCAAGCAGCTTCGGCCTCGTCCCAACGTTCCCGCCGGCAAAATCCGCCAACTCAGCGTAGGAGTTCACCGCCACGACACCCGTAATCGACCACGCCAGGCCCATCGCTCTCGTCGCTGCTGCAACGCCACAGCGTGAACATCCTTCCGACAGCGCTGGTCAAGTTGGAGACCGGGACGAAGACCTTCGAGACCGCAGCACTTATCGATCCGTGCACCCCCATGAGCTGCATCGACGCTTCGTTGGCGTCAGCCTTTACGCTTCCGATGACCAACGTTGGCGACGAGAAGGTCTGCACGACGACGATTCGCTCCAGGATCGACGCGAACACTAAGCTGGAGGTCGTGCTCAAGATCGAGCCTAGTGTGCGGATCCGCACACCTGTCCGGGCATTGAGCGACACCGTGGGGTCCAAGTTCCGGGACATCATGCTGGCTGATGACCAGTTCCATCGGCCTGCTACCGTCTCCATGGTCTTAGGAGCAGATGTTTATCCAAAGGTTATCCAATCCGGATTCCTGACCTTCGACGAGGGAATGCCGGTCGCTCAGAAAACTGTTTTTGGGTGGATCGTGTCCGGTGCCTGCAGCCTGCCGTAGGATGGCTGTGTTGCAACCCCAGTGATTGCAAGGAGGGCGAAATGTTCAAGTTACGGGGTTTGGACTGTCACCCGCTCTCCGCTCCCTCATACGCTCTCCGCTCCCTCTTACGCTCTTCCGCTCTTCACCACAGAGTCTCCAAGGAGTCTCCGCTGCGCTTGGGAGAGCCTAACTAATTAGAATAAGCACCAGTGTCAAAACTAACCACGCTGAATAAACATACGCCCGGTCGCGCCCGCGCAATTACGAAAAGTCTAGTGGTCGCTTTTCTTCGAGTGTTTTCTTTTCAGCATATTTGGAAAATTCCAGGACAGCAACCCCCAACAACCCATCAAAGCCCATTGAGCTGAGTCCCAGAGGCACACTCCACACTTGGATGGCGTAGGTCAGTGTTGGACCTAATATGTCTTTTATTAAGGGAGCCTTATGGAGTTTGCTTGAGTGGAAAAGCCTGTATGGGCTTTTCAACTCAGCGTCCATCAAGGTGAACTCCGAAGTAGCAGTGGGATGAGACGTGGTCAATGGTATTTCCGTCAAAGAGAAGACCTAGGCATGTTGAGGTCGCAGGGTAAATGTGACACAGGCCGACTTAGTGAATGTAATGGATTTGTTCCATTTACCAGTCCATCGCTCGATTGCATGCAGCCATTCCTGAACTGTATTGGGCTGAATTGAAAGGATGAGTGCGACCCAAGCATGGCGGTGTCATCAGTGTAGGTGGCCAGGAGCAGCTGAGCAGGGGAGGCTTCATCGGTGTTGTTGACGGGAGTTGACATGTCAGCAGTGTACAGGGTATACGGAAAGGGTCCAAGCACACTTCCCTGTGGAACCCCTGCATGAATGTTTTCCAGGCTTGACCGACAGTTTCGTACAGCAACATCGATGGGGCCGATCAGCGATGAAGGAGCTGAGGATGGCCAAATGGGCTGCTCGGAGGAGATCTTTCATTTTATATAGCAGACCTTCATGCCACACCTTATCAAACGCTTGTTTCACGTCCAAAAATACGCCGACTGTTCAAAGCTAGTTCTTGTGGGATGTGTTACCTACCTCCGGCAGTTCCATCAAGCGGGTAAGCAAAATTCTCTCAAAAACGTTGGAGAAAGTTGGTAGCAGGATTATCGGGCGGTATGAGTCGATCTGTGTTGGTGACTTTCCAGCTTTGGGGATCATTACAATGCGCGCACGTTTTCATTGCCTGGGAAAATTACCTAATCTTAGCATAGCATTAAATATTTTCACAAGAGCAAGCACTCCTTTGCGTGGTAGAAATTTCGCAGTTCGGTTGTCTATGCCATAGTAACCAGGGTTTTTTTTTGCTGCAAAGCCTTTAGTTGCATCATTACCTTATGCGGTAAGGTATAGGGCGTGTCTGAGCGTTGGAGTATGAATATTGCTGGTAAATGCTAGGATCTCCTGTCGCGGTGTATTGTCTTCTGAGGCGTCTTTTGTGGCTAAGCAAGTCCCTAGCCTTCAAGCTTAAAATGGCAGGCCTCCTTATGGCCGTGAGACCAACTTGGTGTAGCCTGCCTTGCAGCTTCAATGATCGCCGATGTGAAGTAGTCGACGTACGCTTCCAGCCTACTGCAAGTGTCAATGAAAATGTTGAGTTCTACAGTAGCCTCGATGTGTTCTTTAAAGATCCGAATTCTGGCTTGTGGAGACAGCATTTTTTTAACACTTCTAAATGATTCGGCGTCTTCAATCAATGGCAGATGATGGTCAGATAACAGTTCTGTTAGCACTTTCACCCTGATTAGTTGCTGTCTAAAGCCTTTGGAGATCCCAAAATCTATGGCACTTGGAGAGGCAGTTGCACGGTGGGGGTAGCATGTGGCTTCTCCAATTGTGTGTGATGAAATGCCCAGCAATGGCATCTGTCCATCTAAGTGTCGGAGGGCAGTATACTAAGGCAACATTAAAGTTTACTCTGCTTGCAGTCAGCTGAATAGTTACTTCCTGGATATGATTTTGAGATAGAGTGGCGATGAGAGATATTTGATCTAGCAAGGATCGGCGCCCCCTCGTGTTGTCTGTCATCCGGATGGTTGATAGTATGTAGGGTAAAGCCATTGACCCTGAAGTTTGTCCGGGAGGAGAGTGGGTTTCTGACGAAATTTTGTCAGTGTATCGCAGCACGGTTTGGGTCCGTGCTAGTTGGGTATTCTGGTTTCCAACCCACAAACCTCTTTCTTTTCGTTGTTGTTTCCCGTAGAATTTCAATTACTCAATTATATCGAAATATTTTCGAGTTTAAACTAATTAGTGAACACTGCATTTTAAATTGTTTTAAATGCGCACGCGCATTAAGTGTAATTGTAGTTCGAAAAATTTGAAGTTATTTTCATGTCTTTTTATTTAAAAAAATGCCTTTCTTCTTATTTAATTTTAAAATTCAAATTGTCACATGTGTATATGTGCACATGTGGAAACGCGAAAAAAAAACAATTATATTAAAAATGCTGTCTAAGTTTTCTCGTTAAGAATGTTGTTAAAATAGGTGCTGTACAAATTTGACACTAGTTCATCGTCAGTGTACAATTTACATATTCGTGGACACCGTAAATTGATTTTAGTCAGGCGCTTGTACCGAAGTGAAGAAAAGTTTTGCGACATTATTTGGTATATAAATATATTATCGGATTCCAAACGGCTTGCGAGCTCAGTTAGCTGTCGACTTACATTTCCCTAAGCCTATAAGAATTAAATTTTTTAAGAAGTTTTCCTGTTTTGTATTTATAATATTTAGGTATGCAAGCACACTTAATCTTTGACGTCCTGTTTCGTCTTTGGTACAATGTTGTTCAATTCCTTCTCTTAGATGCGTTTTATTTGGGTGGACCTCAGTTAAAAAAATTGTACCATTTTATTTCAGATATCCCAATTTAAACATAGATCTGTAGTTTAGTGTAGTGATGTAGTGTATATATGTTTGTATTGAGTTCTCTGTAGTCCAGAATCACAAAACGAGTCGTGCTGTCCCATGGTCTTTTGTCCTCGCGAACCTTAAAGGCTAGTTGGGCCAAGCCTGTATGCCTATGCAGCGCAGGTTGACTACTGCTTAAATTTTCGTAAAAATAATAAAATCCGCGATCTGTCCATTTCCGTCCGTATGAATTTCTAGATCTGAGGAACTATAAAAAGTCAGGGCGTTGAGACTTATGGTCCAGATTCTAGAGCAGTTGATGCAGCAAGTTTGTCCAAAACTGCCATGCCCACCCTTTTCAAAAATGTTCCCATTTTTTTCTGAAAATTATTTGTCTTGGCACTTTCTATAGATGTGCAAAAAGAATGTCGAAAATTCTCCATCGAACTACCACTATCTGAGTTACAGGTATCTTACCTTACTTTGACGAATAATAATATTTGTTTAATATATGAAAAATATTAAAAACTGGGCGATTAATCCCAACCCAGATAGTTAATTCACTTAATTCGGTGTTCATTTTTATAAATTCGCATTCTTTCCTATTGCTGTGGTTGAGGAAACGCAAAACTCTTGTTAAAACAGTGTGAACACCTTTTCTGTTTTTCGTTGATTGGAACCTTATAGATTTTGCCCACGCTGCGGACTGCCAAATTGTGTTTGCAAGTCATGAAAACGATTTAATACGTTATTGCATTGCCATTTTCTAACTCGTCGTGTGTGCACAGTGTCTTCAGCTTAAATATTTTAAAAGTACTATACATTTGTGGTCAAAAAATAAACCACGATCATAACAAAAATTTTGTGCGTTAAATTAATAATTTTGTTGCGGGTATGGTTTGAGTTTTAGACTATTCTTTTACTATATTCAAATGTAAGTCAGTCACAAAAAATTGAGGGAATTAACATGCACACGCTCTAAAAGCTATAAATTTCTCAAGAAATACAGAAATACTGTTGCAATTTTTAATTTTCGCATTAATTTTTAGACACTTCAAATAGGCATTTTCGTGTTATTTTTATATTATTGTTAATTTTTTTAGAAAAAAATCAGTTGCCTGCGTTCATTTTCCGCCGTCTTTCTATATCTTCACTTGGTTATATTACTATGACCAGTGTGAAATGTCTATAATATATTTAATACAAGAATCGATTTTCAAAATATGTGAAACAAATATCGATATATTCTGATATATGCCTTACATCCCTATTTAGGCTTTTCCCATCAGCGCAGTAAGCTTATCTCTGTGATTTGAACAGTGAAAAATTAAATTACAAAAACGAAAAAATCAAGATGGAGGGAAATCTTCGTCCACTCGCGGCAAACAACAAGCCATTTGTCTTTGGAGGCATTTACGTAAGAATCTACATTTTTTGCAAGTGTGTGCAGGATTGTGAGTTTAAACTTCCCTGTGAAGAGATGTGTTCCTAGATCACGAAAACAAAAACCATTGTTGGACTCATCCATATTTGATTTG
This sequence comes from Drosophila simulans, assembly GCF_016746395.2. Taxonomy (NCBI): domain Eukaryota; kingdom Metazoa; phylum Arthropoda; class Insecta; order Diptera; family Drosophilidae; genus Drosophila; species Drosophila simulans. Next base: position 21,026,358 of record NC_052525.2, on the reverse strand, counting down.
TGAAATAACAAAGTTTTCGATTTTATTTCTATAATTTGCAGCGCACAAAGTGAAAGTGTGTGTATTCATTACAATTGTGAACTCATTTGCAATAGCCACTAAAAGCGGGTTAATCGAAAGTGCAGAGTCTGCACTGCAGATCGTTGTCCGAATTCCACCAGCATCCACAATGCACCCTCCAGCCCACCACCACCTCTTCCATTGCATTTTTATCCCACCCATTTGGTCATTGCACTCATTCCACTCCGCTCGTCCTTTCGAACAGCTAGAGATCGCCAGCACTACGATAGATTCATGCTTGACTTGCGGTTATCGCTAACTTTTATGGCTACTGAAAATGGATTCACCCAAAATTGTAACTAAAATTATTAGTTTTGCGTCAGATAGCAATGCCCATTCACTCCACCGAAAGTGCCCGAAACGAGCCGGCGGCCATGAGCACAGCCGATGACCGAAGGATCCCCATAACTATGCTATTCCAAGTCCAAAATTAATTCGTGTTTGATTTGTTTCTTACTAAAATAGAAAGAAAAAATTTAACTTATTTTAGAATTGTGTAACTTATAGAGCACTAGTCATTAAAAATTAATCTATTTTTGCATATCGGAGAAAATTGTATTGGAATTAGAATTTGATTTTCTCGAACCTCGCTGCAACAGAATACATTAGCGAAAAATTAACTCACCATGAGACTGCATTTATTTGTTAATCGGACTCTGCTGTTTTTAACCCCTTAAAATGAATGAGGGAATTGTTACCCTACCCTAGATCCAAATTCGCTGGGCAGGTGGCTCCGATGGTGCAGAGCTTTGTTTCGGGGCACTTGGGTCGCAGGAATGGCCATGGCTATTTCCGGAACTATGGTTTTAAGTTGACCAGCCGACCACCCTGACGCTTCCGGGTAACTTGACGACTTGATGGTTTCCGTTGGCCAGCGAGTCGCTTTTCTGTCGACCCACTGGACCAGCCCGTTGCCTTTGCTAACTAATCGGTTAACTCTTTCGCAAACGCAGAATCCCAATGGCACCGTCAAGACTTTGATCCAAATGCCGTTGCAGGCCGCCAATGTCCAGGAGCAAAAGTCTCCTCCGGTGGCTTCATATCCGACACCGGCCACTCCGGTGGCTGTTCAGTCGCCACCGGACGCATTATTGGCTGTGAAGCCTCCATCGGCTCCTGTACCTGTTCGAGTGTCGAACTCTTCCGTCCAGCACCAGAATCCGGATGCAGATTCGAAGCTGCCCTTGCCAGTTATAATCAAGGAGGAGCCGATCTCTGTCGACGATAAACCGTCCGTCGATATTATAGAGGAAAATACCAGTTCCAGTACCAGTGCCATCGGCATCGGGGGCAAGATCCCATTTATAAATATCTTCCAAAACCGCAAGAAGTCGTCTGGTAAGCATGAAATCCTTTGGTGATCAGATTTCCCAGACTTTTCACACACACACAGGAATCACTAGAATTCTTATGAAAGGACAGACTGGAAATTACTTAACAACTTTAAATTTATTTTTTAAAATAACATATATGTCTTCTAACTCGATCGTAGAACGCACTCGGGACAAGAAGCTGCGACAGAACCGCCAGCTGCGCGAGTCCATGCTCCCCAAGAACGCTCTGATGGCCCTCAAGGAGGTTAAGGGCGTGACCATCAGCGATTTCACCATCGTCAGCAATACCTACGGGGGATTCACGGCCGTTGTCACTGTGAACTCGACTCAGTACGTGGGCAAGGGTACCTCGGAAATGACAGCTAAGAACGCGGCCTGCGAGGAGGCTTGGCGCGATTTTATAATTGCAAAGATGACTCCCAAGCCGCCCGGTATTCACAAGGTGGAGACGGATACCAACGAAGATGAGGCCGATGCTCCGGATGATGATCTGCCCATGTTGAATCTGGCTTCGTTTGCCATCTACAAGCTGTTCGCGGAGTGGGAGCGCAGGGGCTATGTCGTACCCAAGATGCACCCTTCGGCCAATGCTGCCCAGCGTACGGAGCTACCCTTTGGCTGGGAGACCATGCACCCGGCGAGCATTCTTTGCATTGTAGGCCAGCTTACCTCACTATATTGACTGTCAGTAATCAATTCCCCTGCAGATGCGCCCGGGACTCAACTACGTGGACTACGGATTATCTTGGCACAAGGTCACTTACATGCAGCATATGGGAATCACGGTGGACAACCAGAAGTTCCACGCCCACGGCAGATCCAAGAAGATCGCCCGTCGAAACGTGGCCGTGAAAGTGTGCAACTCTCTATTCGGCACAAACTTCACCTACGACGACAGCGCTTAAGACACCAACTCCAGCCGCAGACTCCAACTGCCGACAGCAACACACCTCGCCAACACGCCTCTCTTAACGGCCAGCAATCAGAAGATTGCGACCCTGACGCCAAATGCGCAGCTTTAAGAATTCCTTCTCTGTGAAGGTGAAGAGGCATATTAAACAAGAATTTACCAATTTAGCTTGCATTTGGAACAGCTCTTACTTATGAATTTTTAGGTGGGCCGCAGCCGTTTTCAACCACGAGTAATCTTGAACTGCAAGATTATCCGAATAATTTTAACGCAAGGTTCCTTGGTAATGCTGATTAATTTTTTCCGTGTATTTTGTTATACACTGTTGGCTTGTTTTTTTTTTTATTATGAAATCGCTTCCACAGAAGAGCATTTCGGTGGGAGATTGGGTATAAAATAAAAATTTTGCTTACCAGTGAATTACATTTGTTGTCGTTAACTAGATAGAGCAATATTAATTTTAGGTCTTGAGTGGTAAATTACTTGATTTTTAAAAACATGAACACATTAATACAAGTATTGAATATAAAATTGTCAAGTGTATTCTGATTTGTTGCGCTCATACTTGCGAGTATTGGTTCAATGTTGCCCAATTATACATTTTTTAGTAAAACGGTATCGCAGCAGGGTTTTGGTCCGTGCTAGTTGGCTATTCTGGCTTCCCACCATAAACTAATCGAACAGCGTTGGCAACCCTTCAGCAGCTGTTAGCTGACTTTTCGTTAGTTTTTATTATCAAACGCAAAAGCGAACGACATGTCGAAATTTCTGTCCCAAGCGGCTATAAATACGCTGCGAAACACGCGCCTGGGGTCGCGACAACTGTAAGTACTCCACGATCACCCGATGCCCACAGGAGTAACCCATTGCCGCTGTTCTCCAGAGTGCGCAGTTTTGCGGGCATCTCTAACACGCGTAACCATCGCGGAGCGGGTCACCAGGAATGGGGATGTGGTCAGTCTGCGGGACGCGGGCTGCTAGAGTTGCGGATGCCGGTGGCGTGCAGAAGGAGCATGTTCATCCAGACCCAGGACACTCCGAATCCGGAGAGCTTGAAGTTCCTGCCCGGCGTGGACGTCCTGGGAAAGGGGAACACGTACGACTTCCCCCACGGAACCACCGCCCACAGCAGTCCTTTGGGTGAGTAAGGATCCACGTGCGGCTCCCTGGGTATCCCATAAATCGGTTCTCGGGTGGCCGAAAAGATCACATTGCTGTAAAGGTCCAGTTTTTCTGATTGCCTCCAAAATAGGCGGTTATCTTTTAGCAGAGAGATACTTGATGCTTCCACCCCGAAATTGATGCAATACGTAGGCAGTTTGTGAAGGAAGCGCTATATCTTCAATGGTAGAGCTCAAGGTGGATCTGGTGGCGTTCTTCAGTGTTCTTAGCAAACTAATTTAAATTTGAAAATACTATGCTTTCATTAATTTGAAGTAGTTTTGGTTTGGTAGGGAGTGTAGGGAAAAACTGGACATTTTTATAATATTCATTCTTGAAAAAGAATGAAAAGGTGCAAAATAATGTAACCTGGGTAATTCAGTTAGAAATTAATCAATATATATAAATACAATTTACATTACTAGCACTATCAGTATATATATATACTGATGATGAAAAATTGAGTATTACTTATTACGTTCCTGGCTGTTTACAAATTCTTAACGCACAAAGTCGCAGAATTTAGATATTTCTACTGCCACCCATAATTAAAAATGTAAAGAATTATCTAAATAATCACAATTTAATTATTTCAGATTTTAAAACAGCCTCTCGAAGTGCAACCATTTAGCTTGTTTTTTAAATGCCTATTTCAATATGTGCAATAATTTATTTTTTTTAGTTGTTCTAAAAATGGTTTAAAAACAAATTCGTTCTAAAAAAAAAAGGTTCTAAAGTGTTGCGTCTCTATCTAATTAAAGCGCAACTAGTTTGCGCACAACAAGTGGAAGCACTCCATCTGGAGGCCATAATACTGAATTGTTAGATGTTCTTGGAAACCAAACATTTTTGTTAGATCCACAAGATTAATAATGCATACGGCCGATCGTTGTAACTTTCCAATTTTTGATATTATATAATCCTAATGAAATGTACTACTATACTAATGTTCTATTTGTAATTATCACTGGATCCGCAGCCAAATTGCTGTTCCGCGTGGAGGGCGTTAAGGGCGTGTTCTTTGGCGCCGATTTCATCACCATATCGAAGCAGGAGGGCGCCGAGTGGAGCCTGATTAAGCCAGAGGTGTTTGCCGTCATAATGGACTTCTTTGCCAGCGGCTTGCCAGTCCTCAACGATGCCCAGCCCAATGCGGACACCGAGATTCTCGAGGATGACGACGAGACGGTGATGATGATCAAGGAGCTGCTGGACACGCGCATCCGGCCAACCGTCCAGGAGGACGGTGGCGACATCGTCTTCATGGGCTACGAGGCCGGCGTAGTCAAGCTAAAGATGCAGGGCTCCTGCTCCTCCTGCCCCAGCTCCATTGTGACGCTGAAGAACGGCGTGCAGAACATGCTGCAGTTCTACATACCGGAAGTGGAGTCCGTTGAGCAGGTCTTCGACGAGGCAGACAGGATGATTGACAGCGAGTTTGAGCGCTTCGAAAAGAACCTTAAGACGCTCAAGCAGCAGGAGCCCAGTGGCGGCGGTCCCCATTAGAGGGACTTATTTTAATGTCCCTGCTTACGGTGCTAATTCTCTAGTGAAGCCAATAGTTAGTTGTATACATAAGGTACATGTAGTTGATTGTTTAAATAAATCTACGGCTTTAAGCTTAACTGTTAGTGCATGAACTGATGTACAGAAACTCATATTCGAGCTTTGATCTTTGGGGTTACAAAGGAAATTTACACTTGTTTAAACTGTTAAAATTTCTTTGAGCAAATTTAAATTTATAAATAACTCCTTTAAATTCCCTCTTTAATGGCAAAAGGTGCCTCATTTATAAATGGATATTTAGATATTAAAAAAGAAGGGAATATAAGAACGTCCCACTAAGAATATCTATTCAATGCATTCATTCAATACTATTGAAAATGTGGGTTCGATAAGGATAAGGTCTTCAAGCTAATCAATTGAAAACCAACAGCCTAATTAATTCGGCACTAAGCAAGGTCAATAATTGAGAAACTAACTCAGTGGGGCCTACGGCCCAGTCTGACCCTCATTGGCAAGTGGGTCAATAACCCGTGTCATTGCCATCGATTCCACAAATCGTTGAAGGAACCCATTGCCAGGCGATACCGTTGCCAGGCTACCGTTTAATCAATAAGCCCGCCAGAGAAGAAGCCACCGAGCGCGGGCGCTGGGACCATTCTATCCATAGCCGCAGGACCGCACAGACCCAAAGGAAAGGGATCTCCGAGGAAGAGAAGTGGTAATATATCAAGTCCGTCGACCAATGCTCTGCTGGGCCAACGAGGATCACTATCTGAGCCAACGCTACCCGAATCCACAGCAAAAGGCGCCAGAAACGCTCAAGAACCTGCTGTTGCGATCCAGTGTACCGATAGTGAGTGCTCCAAACCCCGAGTAGGACTCACGTTTCGCCGGCACCATGGCACCGCTCAAGGGGCAGGAGGTGCTCAAGTTCCACAAGCACTCCTACCTCGAGAACCGCATCTTCGATCACCGCCTGGTCAAGGGCAACCTTCTGGACAAGTGGCCCACCGCTGACATGAACGAGTACAACGAGCGCAAGGACCACCGGAACCTCATGGAGTCCTATGTACCACTAACCCATACCATTACCCATTGCACCTATGTATGTATGTATGTAGTTTCGTATCTTGGCATTCATCTACCATAGCAGCACTGAAAAGTAGTGGAGCACCTGGCCAAGATGTAGCTGCTTTAGATGTAGGTGGGCACCCAGAAGGCATATCTATATGTCTGCTTCCTGCATGGAGGACTATCACGTTGATTTCGATATCGCATCAGCCATGTCATTTGATCCTTTTTCGTTCGATATATGGATCGAGCTGGAGTCATGCCACATACCACATTATGCTTTATAGCTTACTTTATTTCTGTTGCAATGCCACTTGGCTAAAATTCGGTGAGCAATCGGAGTAGGCCACTTTTGAACGCTGGGCCCTGTCACCCGGTCACAGTCTGAGATTAGTTTAGTTTACTCCACTCCTCGAACGGGAACGTATCTGTGCTTTTTGAAATCATTCGTTTGTTCCCAACACCCAGTCCAAATTCCAAGTGGCACAAATTACTAGTACTTCACTATCCCAACGATTCGACTTATAACCGATACCATTACCGAAACCTTCGACCGCGATGAGTCACAATGGGGCTGGTGTCGGAGCCGGATCCGGCGGATCGCCCATCCCGCCAACCACGGTCATGTATTCCCAATTGCAGCCATGGAGCCAGGCGGGCGCTCCGCCCTGCATGGAGCCCGTCATGGGGCCTTCGATCCCGCCGAGAGTTGGCGCCGCCTACGAGACGCCCACGAAGCACCCGTGGCGCCCGGCTATGGCCTATGAGCTAATCCAGGTGAAGCATATGCCCGAGCAGCCGGTGACCAACCAGCTGACCAAGCAGTGCTTCCTGCCCAAGGGCATGAAGACGGACGGCATGATATTCCCCAACCTGGTCACCGGATTCGATCGCAATCCGCAGCACGCCGCCCGGGCTGCCCTCTACACGCGGTACACCAGCAACGAGTGGTACAACAACAACATGACCAAGTACTCCGAGTCGAACATGAATCGGTAAGTGGCTAGCTCCTTATTGAAAAGACGTATGACATATGTATGTATGAATATCTGGTACCATACTATTGCAAGAAGGACAACCGCATGATTCATCGTGTCTTTCAGCAACCTCTCGGAGCGCATGCGGAATGACGCAGTGCGTCTGATGCGGGAGACGGACGAGAAGGCCACCTCGGGCCAGAGGGACGCCGGCCGAAGGCTAGGCGAGCGCATCACTGACCTGACTTTCTGGCGCAACGAGCTGAACGCGGAGCTGGAGAAGCTGATCGCCGAGATGTCGGACATCAACGAGCTGCAGCGGCAGTGCGGCAAGGCGCTCCTCGACCTGGAGATACCGCTGCACATCGCCCAGGAGTGCCTCTTTCACCGTGAGTCGCGCCAGGGCACAGAGAAGGTGCATGACATCGTAGAGAAGGCCCTCCTCGTGGAGATCAACAACTTGAGGAACTCCCGTGACCGCCTGGGCGGCCTGCACGAGAAGATCTCGAAGCAGGCCCTCGACTGCCGTGGCGCCCAGCATCTCCTCGAGGACGATGTGTCGCACAAGGAGTCCTCGCTCGGCATCGACTCCATGTGCCACCAGCTGAACAACCACAGCCGCGGCATCACCTACTACGGCGGCATCGAGAAGTTCGATCCCTCGGTCAGCACCCAGGAGTCCTGGGCGCAGGCCAGCAGCGAGCACGTCCGCCGGTGAGTCCATTTGTCTTGTGCCTCGCCTATCGAATACCCATTATTTAGCTTAAAGGAGTAGGAGTAAAGGATGCCTATAGAGGTGATTCGTTCATTAAGCCGAAAGCTAATCAAATTCGCATCCAAAATCGAGATTCTTGTACCCTTTTCAATCCCTTGTTTCCACAGCTCCCAGGCGGAGCGCGCGAAGCTCTCCCAGCTGCGAAGCGATGCCCAGAGTGTGGTCAACTCGGTGGCCACCACCGTGTGGGACTTCTGGAGCAACACGAACAACGCCTTCGATCGCCGCTCGCAGGAGATGGCTGAGGCGAAGAACCGGGTGCAGCTGCACCTGCAGAAGGTCCAACAGGAGCTGTTCGACATGGAGAAGCATCTCTTCCTGCTGCAGAAGGCCATCCAGGACAAGTCCGGGCCGTTAAAAGTGGCCCAGACGCGACTGGAAGCCCGCTCCCACCGCGAGGGCGTCGAGCTGTGCAAGGACCACGCCCAGGACCGCCTTGTCCAAGAGGTGCAGGACATCCAGGGTGCCGTGGAGACGCTGCACCACAAGCTGATGGAGGCGGAGGCCACCCACCAGGGCCTACTAAAGACGCGCTGCACCTTGGAGGTAGATCTGCGCAACAAGGTCAATGCCCTGTTCATCGACAGGGAGAAGTGCATGAGTCTCCGGCGCTCCTTTCCGGTCAGCAATCTGATCAAGTACTGATCCGTATCCGTAACCGCACGCCGGGCTCTGGACTCTGGACTCCGCACTCCCACTCGCTTTTCCGCCACCTGTTTTCTTAACTTGGCTTTTCTGTGTGTGTCCACTTCAAGAGCCAAACTGCAGTCTCCCGCTGAAGCACAGTTATCCTTTTTACTGGCACATATGATATACTTTCAAACGGAACAATAGGTGTACTAACTATTCGGAATTATTAGGAGCAAGAATAAAAATAATTTTTAAATCTCTATATTACATAAACGGAACTGCTGATAGATTACTTTAAGACTAGATGGCATTTGTTGAAAACTCCTTCGAGATGATCCAACATTCTCTTTTTCATTGGCCCTATAAAACATAAATGCATATGCATGACAAGCGATGGGCTACAAGTGCTATAGCTAATTTTAGTTTCCTTGCCTTATATAAACAAATATACATATACATGTATATATAATATACATACATATACATATAATATACATACATGTATGTGCATAACAGAGTTGTAAACTATTAATGTAACCGACTTGTATATTGAAGAACAGTTACTGAATTTCACTATAAAAGATAGCTTATGATGTGTATGTTGGCACAAATTACGAAAGTTGGGTCTGTGTGTTTCTGAAGTTTTCGTCTGCCACTTTTGATTATTGGAATCCATTAGCTCTTAGCTTCTCCTAGCTTAGAAAATTTTTTGATGCTTTGGAAACACTAAGAATATTGACATTTTTTAAAATTGCCGCCATAAAATAAACGTACAGGCACACTAATAGTGGGGTTGGTATTTTTGCTATGTTTGGTATTAAGTGAACACTTTGGTAAGTGAACACTTTGCATCTTTAAACAGCCAAGCGACGGTCACATTGATTGTGTCCTATGCAAGATTTTTAATAAAAGTTATTAACCAGAATTCAACCGGAGGCGAGCTGTTTGAAACTTAAAGGTTTGGAGTCACACGAAGACGGATGCATGGCCAATGTTTTAATGGATCAGCGGATCTCCCGAAAGTCCTGCAGTGCAAAGTGCATTAATAACCGGCGACATATTTTTACGACCATAATCAAAACTTTTCCGTGCTAGTCAGCTGCACCACACACCAACACCATCTGATTTTCCCCGCAAGTGCGCATATCCCCTGCCAGGGGTTGATTAGAGGGTAATCCGTAGCGCAGCTGCATGCAAGCTGCATTTTCCGACCATTTTCGCCTAACGGTTCCGTCCCACCTTCTGGGCCACGACTGACGTGTACATTAATTTTGCAGCGGTGGGCCCCACACACACACACACACGCGCGCACACACACGATGGCTTGAAAGAATGCCGTTTGTGTGTAAGCAATGTAAAAGCGAAGCAACAGGATCGAATTCCCTGTAATCTTGACAGTTACAGTTACTGTTACTGTTACAGTAGGCCGCGTCGTGTAGAGCAAAATAGGATAATACTAGAAAACAAAATCGAAAATCGGCCGAGTCCGTAGTAGTTTGTTAATTATATATTTTCCCGCTCTTCAGGTCGAAACACAGGACAAGCCGCCATGCGATTCGCTCTGGCCATCGTGGCCATCATCTGGGCTTTTTTCGTCCTGGCCGACGGAGTGGACCCCGGGAACTTTAAGACCTGCGAGCAGAGCAGTTTTTGTCGGTGAGTCTGGCTTTGTACACGATGCACTGCATACGTACGGGGATATTTTTTCACATTTGTATTAGTCTTGTAAATTTCTATCGATTTGCAAAAAAAGTTTTTGCCACGCCTACTCTAACGACCTAAAACCGCCAAAAATTACCACTCCCACATTTTCGAAAAATGATGGATATTTTTTCGTCATTTTATTTTTCTTGTAAATTTCTATCACGCTCACTCTAACGTCCCAAAACCGCCCAAAATTGCTACGCCCACATTTTTGAAAATTGTTGAATATTTTTTCATAATTTTATTAGTGGCCTAAATTACTATCGATTTTCCAAAAACTTTTTGCCACGCTCACTCTAACGCCTTAAAGACGCCAAACCGGTCACGCTTACACTTTTGAACAATTTTTACAATTTTTGTCATTTTATTCCCCAAAATCTGTCGATATCACAGAAAAATGATGAAATTTCGCGTTTGCATTCACACTAGCTGAGTAACGGTTATCTGATAGTCGGGTAACTAGACTGTAGCATTCTCTCTTGTTTTTTCTCCAAATATGGATATTTTCGTCAATGAAACGCACTAGGAAGGCAGACTTTACCCTCTGTAGCTTTGTGTTGTTTTTAAATGTCCACTTAAAAAGAAAGTGTCTAGTAGTTTCACAACGTTTAAACTCAACATTTTGGTGCTCAAGTTGGCTGCACTCAAAGTGCTAGTCCACTGTAATTTCGAAAATATTTAGCGAAATAAGCCCACATATTGATAATTCAAGTTGTTTTTGCGGCTGTAAAGGACTGTTTTATAGGAACACCATAACTTGATGATGATTTTATTTATGGTTTTCAGACGCTCCCGAAAGATTCAGGGATCGGGCAGCAAGTACGCCTTAATTCCCGGCACCTTGAACACCTATGGGGATTCGTTGACCGCTGATCTCGTTAACAAGGAGAACCATCACCAGTTCGCCTTTAAGCTAGAGGCTCTGGAGGGCAGTACCTTCCGCTTGCAGATAGATGAGAAGCAGCCACTTCGACCACGATATCGCGTCGAGCACGCTCTGAAGGGTCCAACCCAGGCCGGACGCATTCGTGTCCAGCGGGAAACAGATGGAGAGATCGTTATCACATCGGAGAAGAACAAGGCTGTGATCCACGGAGACCCGTTCCGCATCGATTTCTTCGAGAACGACGTGCTGGTGGTCTCGGTGAATGCCAAGAACTGGTTGTACTTCGAACATCTGCGGCAGAAGGCCCAGGAACAGACCTTCCACCCGCCGGAAAACGAGAATCAGCAGGAGCAGGATGCCGCTGTCGAAACTCCTAAAGCAGCAGATACTATCGATGACCCTGGTGCATGGGAGGAGAACTTCAAATCGCACCACGACTCTAAGCCCTACGGTCCGGAAGCTGTGGCTCTGGACTTCTCGTTCCCCGCAGCCAAAGTTCTATTCGGTATTCCAGAGCACGCCGACAGCTTCATACTAAAGTCCACCTCGGGCACGGATCCTTACCGCCTGTACAACTTGGATGTGTTCGAATACATTGTGGACAGCAAGATGGCCCTATATGGCTCAGTGCCGGTAATCTATGGTCATGGGTGAGTTTCCTTTGAGTTCTTTTACTACTGTAGGTAAGTTAAAAGCTTAAAAACTGGCGAATAGCATGCTGATCGCCCATATAGGCTGTCTACACTGTTTAATGCTATAATACGAAGTGTTGTTTAGAACAAATGTTAACATCTAATTTGTAATATCTTCCAGAGCGCAACGCACTGCGGGTGTTTACTGGCAGAATGCCGCTGAAACTTGGGTGGACATCCAAACCTCGGAGACCAATGTTGTATCTTCGCTGGTAAATTTTGTATCCGGCTCGCAGAAGACTCCTCCTCCGGCTGCCCACTTCATGTCGGAGTCGGGCATCGTGGACGCCTTCATCATGCTGGGACCCAAGCCCATGGACGCTTTTAAGCAGTACGCGGCTTTGACTGGAACGCACGAGTTGCCTCAGTTATTTGCTCTGGCCTACCACCAGAGTCGCTGGAACTACAACGACGAGAGGGACGTGACCTCCGTGTCAGCGAAATTCGACGAGTACAACATACCCATGGACACCATGTGGCTGGACATCGAGTATACAGATGGCAAGCGCTACTTCACCTGGGACAAGTTCAAGTTCCCGCACCCGCTGGCAATGATCAAGAATCTTACAGAATTGGGTCGCCACTTGGTGGTGATAGTCGACCCGCACATCAAGCGGGATAATAATTACTTTTTCCACCGCGACTGCACGGATCGTGGTTATTATGTGAAAACGCGCGAGGGCAATGATTACGAGGGCTGGTGTTGGCCGGGAGCGGCTAGTTATCCTGATTTCTTCAACCCCGTGGTCAGAGAGTACTACGCCAGCCAGTACGCGCTGGACAAGTTCCAAACGGTCACCGCAGATGTGATGTTGTGGAACGACATGAACGAGCCATCGGTGTTCAACGGTCCTGAGATCACGGCGCCCAAGGACTTGATCCACTTCGGCAACTGGGAGCACCGCGACGTGCACAATTTGTACGGTCACATGCACTTGATGGGCTCCTTTGCGGGCCTGCAGCAGCGCGATCCCAACCAGCGGCCCTTCATCCTCACACGCGCCCACTTTGCTGGGTCCCAGCGTTATGCTGCCATTTGGACGGGTGACAACTTTGCGGACTGGTCGCATCTACAGCACTCCGTCAAGATGTGTCTCACGGAAGCGGTGGCCGGCTTCTCCTTCTGCGGTGCCGATGTCGGTGGCTTCTTTGGAAACCCAGATACTGAGCTGCTGGAGCGCTGGTATCAAACCGGTGCCTTCCTGCCCTTTTTCCGGGCTCATGCACACATCGACACTAAGCGCCGGGAGCCATGGCTCTTCCCAGAACGCACTCGCCAGGTAATCCAAAATGCTGTGATCAAGCGTTATTCATATCTGCCCCTGTGGTACACCGCATTCTACGAGCTGGAGCTGACTGGAGAGCCGGTAATTCGCCCATTATTAGCTCACTATCCACTGGATAAGGAGGCCTTCGGCGTTGACAGCCAGCTGCTGGTGCAAGATCGCCTGCTTGTAAGACCCGTCATGCAGCAGGGCGTCAGCAAGGTGGACGTGTACTTCCCGGCAATTGATGACAAAAAGAACAGCGACTGGTGGTACGATGTGGATACTTACCAGCGCCAGGAACGATCCGGCTATGTGTCGGTTCCAGTAGATGATTTCAAGGTGAGGGGCGTTTTTCTGTTTTTGAAAGGTCACATTAATTATGTTTTAAACTCCTTACAGATCCCTGTTTGGCAGCGTGGTGGCAGTATTGTTCCTAAGAAGGAGCGACAGCGCCGCGCCTCAACCTTGATGCTGCACGATCCGTACACACTGATAATCTGCTTAGACCGTCAGGGCAAGGCAGCCGGTTCCCTTTACCTAGACGACGAGAAGTCCTACGCGTACCGCCAGGGACAGCGCATCCACGTGAACTACGAGTTCGCCCACGACCAGCTGGTCAACAGCTTCGTGGGCAAGCCCAAGTACAAGACCCTTGCCTGGATAGAGCGAATCGTGATCGCCGGACTTGAGAAGGTGCCCAGCAGCGCCAGCATTACGGTGAATGGCGTCAGCCAGCAGTTGGAGGTGCTCCAGCATGATAACGCCGTCGTCGTGCGCAAGCCGGGCGTCAAGATGGACGTCGACTTCGCCATTAAACTCAACTTTGCGTAGTCTGTAGTCGCAATGTGCGCCGTGTATTAATGTTCTCCTAAATATTTTAATTTTGTGCATCTTAAAAATTGCCATTAAATGTTTTAAGCATCACCTCGACCCTCTCCTATTCCAGGCAAACTCAAATAATAGATTCCCTAACTGCCTTCGATTAGTATCCCCCGCTCCTTCTTTGCAATTCCATTAATTCAACATTCGGAGAGTGCAACTCAAGTGGAACGCAATTTATGTTTCAATAAATATAAAAATTTTTCTGTACGAACGATTTCTTATTGGTAAAAGTATTGCCCAGAGGGAAAGTAGCAATAAGCACAGCACCATTTAAAGTATCTGTCAATATGTATATATTCTTGTTCGAAACAAGCCCTAGCTAGTAATCTGCTTGAAGCTTTTCAAAGTCTTGTGTCTGTTCTACATGTCGAACATGACAAACCGCAGTTTTGAGCGTCTTGTGGGCGTGGCAACATGGGTCCACAAATATACATATGTTAGGGGCTATACCAAAAATTGGCCGAAGAAACACTCAATACTTAAGTTATTAGTAGACCATTCAGTGTGGAGCGTAGTGACGAAGTGCACCATAAAAATGAAAACCTGCTGTGGTCCTTCGATCATACGAGTAATAGCAATGTGCCGGTAAAAGTGCACGGTTCAGGAGAAAAGGCGAATGTCCTAGAATGTCCCAGTTATGTTGCATTGTTGTGTTCATGTTTGAAATGTCGAGTGGTAAGCGAATTTTTATGGTAATATATGATATAGGACCGTTTTGTTCTACGGCTTTTGTGAAGGATGCCAGCGGGTAAGCATTTCAGTTCCCATAGGTAATCAAGCTAGAGATTTGTGCAAAATGCAGTTGAAAAGACAAAGTTTTATTTAAATGTTATCTTAATTCCACTGCTTAAGAAATTTGCCAAACTTTTAACGTCACGTTTTAGGCTTATTCAGCAATTAATTATCGTATGATCGAATGATTGCTTTCTTGGTTTTCGATTTGATTTTAATTCGAACTTCTTTACCATAGTTGGGATAGTTGCTCATGGGATTTATCTTACCCATAAGATATTGATATTGATAAGTTTTGTTGATCTTAACGAATTTATTCCAACTGCATCCCGATTTCGCTTGGTGGCTGTTCTTATTCATTTCCTTCCCGGATGTGGGCAACATTATCAAAGTTATTTCAATTAAAATGTGGCTCCAAGTCAGTGGGGCGAGAAAATGGGCTGCGGTGCTCCCACTTCACTTGCTGACCTCTGACCCCCGACGGCCTTAGATGTATTTTCATAAAAATGTTCATAACTTTTCGTTTCGGTTGAGCTTAAGAATGTTGTTAAAATATTTTTGCAGCCTTCCTTCGGTTCCCTTCCACTGCCACTTTCTCTCTGCGGTCATTTCCCCCTATACTCGTACTTGTGTACCCCCCCATACACATGTGCATGCATATATATTTTAGCATTTTGAACGGATGTGGCCATGTGAGCACTTGTATGGAGGTCAGCAGATTTTCCGGCAGCATAAGCATAATTATTTTTAATGCGCTCTGTAAGAATTTGAAAGGGGTAAGCGAGCGAAGCAAAAACAATAATAGCAACAAGCACATCCTTGGCATTTCTGGGATCCTTGGCTTTTCCGTGTCCTGCGAACTCCCCATCGCCACCCACAGGCTGACCGAGCGCATTACATTGCAAAATTAGAAAATTAGCTGAGCTTTTGGGTCCATTCGTCGCAGTCCGATAGTATCTCCAAAAACCACTGAAGATGCTAGATACTCCTAATTGTTACTCGAGCAGTAGGGACTGTCATATTTCACCAAATATAGTCCAGTAGATCCATTTACTAACAGTAGGAGTCGTTTCAGGTCCTTCTTGATATAAAAACGCAGCAATATATCCGCTTCAGAGCTGTTCAATGTATAAAATATTCCAACAGCTGGCATTTTTTGTTTTTAATTATATTTTACTTGTAGTTCATTTGGGCAGTTGCTACCATATTGCGGTGTTTGAAACTGTCTCAGGCTAACCAATCCAAATTTTTTGTGTGCAACATTGAACGCAACGTCAGCAATAGAACAAATGTCAGTAGCACTTCTCGTCTCCCATCATTTCAGGGTCCTTTCACCACACTCCCGTCCAATCCCCAATCCCCATTCCACAATGCTTAAGCCCCAATTCCCGACTTTGTTGACAGCAGCATCCCTGCTCGACCAGCAATGGGTGGATTTGAATTCCGAAAATTGGGTTGTGTACTGAAAAAAATGTCAATGCCAAAGTTCTGTGCAGTTAGAGTAAAAAAGTGAAAAGTATGTAACAGGCAAAAGGAAGCGTTTCCGAATATATTAAGTATATATATTCTTGATCAGGATCAATAGCACAGTCGATCCGTCCGTCTGTCCGTATAAACGTCGAGATCTCAGGAACTATAAAGGCTAGAAGGTTGAGATTTAGCATAAAGATTCTAGAGACAAAGACGCAGCGATATTTTTTTGACCCATGTTGCCACGCCCACTCGAACGCCCACAAACCGCCCAAAACTGCCACACCCACCCTTTTGAAAAATTGTTGAATATTTTTTCGTAATTTTATTAGTTGCTTAAAGTTCTATCGCTTTGCCCACCAATTTTTTGCCTGTCGAGCCTACACTTTTGAAATTTTTTTCCATTTTTTCTCATTTTATTCCCCAATATCTATCGATATCCCAGAGAAATAATGAAATTTCGGCTTCGCATTCACTAGCAGAGCAACGGGTATCTGATAGTCGGGGAACTCTAATATAGCATTCTCTCTTGTTTGTATTTTTTTTAGCCAAAGTTTCCGCCACCCAAAGATGCGTTTTAAAACTTAAGTTTCAAATTCGAGCACAATATTTGCAAAAATTGTTTTTGTTTTTCTCAATGCATTGGCTTTGATGCGTTTGAATTATGTGCGTCATGCTCAAATTGTTGTTCACAAGCACAGTGTCTAATGTGTTTGTTAGACATCCTTTTAATGTGGTATAAAATTACAGGGTGATATATGCATATATGTTTTTAGATATACCTGTGTTATATTAATCTTATTACATATAGCATAGCTATTCAGTCGGGTCCAAGTATTGGCCTGAATTTAACTGAGTTATGGGTATCCGATAGTAGAGAAACTTGTCCAAATTTTTCAATGTATGGCACGACAGCTTTATGGAATAGTCCGAAAATAGGTTGTTTAGAAAATGTGAAGTCATTGAAGTTTCGAATAATTGTCGTTTTAGGCCTATTTCTTTCGGCCACTGTGCAGTTTGACGAAGCCAGTGCGAGCGAGAGGGCGGTATGCTGGGGGAAAGGTAAGGGGATAGTGGCATGAAGGGAATGGGGATGGGGATGGCGGACATATGTATGTATGCAGCTGACTGACTGACGACAGCACTTGGCTGACTTGCTGACTGTCAAGTTAAGTGCGGATGCACACACGTAGTGCGGCGCCACGCCCCATGTCAGAACGCCTTTGCCACGCTACCAAACCAAAGCCCCCCTCCCCCCCACGCCATGTAATCCAGAGAAAATAGTGGAGGGATGTGGAGGGCCAAGATCGGGGGGAGGCGTGTTAGTTTCGGGGGACCTGCCGCAAAACACAGTAAAACGCGCGCATATTTATAACGAAATGCTCAATTTAAATTCCCATCAATCTTGGTCGAATGCCACACACACACACACTTACCCTCGCACACACAGATGCGTGCACGTTCATGATTTGGATTTCGGTATTCTCCTTCCTATTTGAGTTCCTCCGATACTGAGAAAAATTGTCTTCTACTTTAGATCGAAGAGGACGAATCGAATAGCCTTTACTACTCGCAATGGAGACAAAGTGTGTTGCCTAAAAATGAATTTATAATCGCAGAACTAACCAATAGCCATATAGTGAAATTTTAGTAGCCATGTTCTTTCTCTCAGTGTGCGCCACACTCAACTAAATGTAGTTGCTCTCCCCTAAAGCCATCTACATGATACACACATACATACATATCTCGTCTTTGCTGCGTTTAGACAGCAAAAAAAATTAAGCGCATCCAAAAAGCAGAGTGAGAGAATGAGAATGAAGGACCAAAAACCAAATAAAAAACATTAAACAAAAACAAGAACGGAAAACCAAAACGAAACGCGGCAAAAGCTTATTGAGCGTTAAATTAAAAAATTCTTATGAAAAAACAAAACAAAGGCGGAGAAAAAATAGCCAAACGCAGACAGATTTGGATAAAAACGCAAAAATGGTAAGAACACCACGCATAACAAGAAAAATTGTTTAAAGGCGACGGATATGACCGCCATTAATCTGGAATTTTGCATATGCAGTGCCAATTTGAACGAAGAAGGTCCGCCAGAAGCGAAGGTTCATTTCATAGTTTTCCCTCGATTGTCGTGTCTTCTAAGCAAATTCAGCAGTTGGAAAACAATTGGAAATGTATTGCAAAGTAATCTCTTAATTAGCGAGAGCCAACAAGTGTCACACACAAGTCTAGATCGTTCTGGAGGGGAGTCGCAGTGCAAGGAGCGGCTGGAAGATAGATCTGATATAGGATGACGAGCTGGAAGACGCCACACCCTAGGACACCTGACGATCGAGTAGGTGCCCAGAATGCCCAGTTAGTTGGGACCGCAAAGTAGTAGGAGTCTGGAGGATGAAGTGCTGTAGGATCGATGGGTCGTGAGCTAACCAGGCGACATTCTTGCATAAAATCTGGCAAATGGTTATATTCGCAGTAAAAAAAAAAACACTTTCTTCTCGACTTTCCTGTCTTACAGCACTTCCAGAGTGATGTAAACCATCTCTTATGATCTCTCTAGTTTTCATGGATCGCTGTCGTAGACGCGTTTTGAAAACTAGAAAAGTATAAAACCTAAAACCTTTACCTAGGTAAATATGGATGGAACGCATTCGCATTCAATACTAATTCCCAAAATGACTGTTGGAAAAACCATGTAACATCTTAGCTTCACTGTAAATTTCAAAAAATAATAATAGCTACCCATTAAGATGTTGAACTTTAACTGATGAACCCAGTAACAAAGATTTTCTATGTTTTGATAACATTTTCAGGCTTGCACTTAATAGAAGGACTAAACAATAATGTACGAGTAATTTAAAGTTTTGACGATTCGAATATGTATTTTAAAAATATTGAAAACAAAATGTATTCCTGCCTTGGCAGGCTTCAATTGAAGCTGGCCGCAAATTGGATTCGAATGGCTCGGTAAATATATGTAAGCGACTTTTCTCTTATTAAATAAAGCCAACAAACGACATTGCAATTGGTCAAAGGGCGTCGGTAAGAGGGGGTCCACTTGGTCATCGCTCGGCGAGATGCAATACAAATATTATACTATACATGATGACCAGGCGGAGGAGTCGGACTTCCAATTGAAAATGAAATTGTGGCAACAAAAAGTGGGTAATAAAAGGGGAGGCGGGCAGCGGGGCAACACTCATCTCACTGTGTTTACCCCTTTGCCGCCTTCCTAGACCCGCTTTAGCCAACCGCTTCCACCTATTTATTTACCCCCTTACGGAGCCCCCTTCCACCTTGGAGTCCCCTCACCCTCCCATGCACTACTCACGTCGCGCTTTTTCATTACGGGTCCACGCACACAAGTGCAGCACTTGACCAGGGGCGTGGTGAAAGGGGAGCTGTCACTTTGATCTGTGATGCAGGTGCAAAGAGACACAGAGCCGGAATAGGATAGCACATACATATAGGGCATATAGGACACGGGACATGGGTCATGGGGCACGGGCGTGGACGTGGAAGGGGAAGGGGTGGGCATGGGTATGGGGATGTGGAACCTGGGACCATCACGCAAATGCCACCGTCAGCAAGTCAAAGTTTATTGTTTCACTCTTTTTTTCTGCAGACGCCTCTTCCCATCGAGCCCTGCGTTTTTTCCTCTTTTTACGCTTGTGCTGCATTTATTTTAATTGAAGCTCTCTCGCTTTATGTTGTTATTGCCGAGCACTAACTTGGATGAAATTTGCAAAGTAAAATTCCATCGGTGGTGCTTGAAAGGCGGCTTTAGTAAGTCGGATAATGCCGACGTATTTCGATCGAGGACTATCCGTTGGGAAGGTAAGGAAATCACAAAATAGTAATTGGAAAACGCGATTAAAATGTTGATTATATCGATAATTCCGATATTATCCGATAAGTATGTCGCTGTCTCGATAACAGAAAATTCTGCTCGGACTGTCTAGACTTTTGGTTGCTCTCCGCACTTGTTAATCGTAAAACGTTGTGCAAAAATCCAAATGTAGCTCATGCAATGACTAGTAAATATGAAATGTATATATTAGGTGTCAGCAGAATTCAGTTGGCTTGATTATAGTTATTATTATAAAGATATTACAATTATGTACTTTAAAGTAATTTTCTAATACTTCCGTTTTATTTTATATACAACATGTACTATACTAAACATTAATGTACTGCTCTATTCAATATTATAGCGCTTATCATTTGGTTCATAAAGGTATGATTTTCACAAAGAAATATCACTTATTGCCCCACTGTGCGACGCTAGATGAAAAAAGGGGATCAGAGGCAGAACTGAGGGGACTCCGCTCCTTTGGGTTCGAGTGCCGCGTGTTTATGCAGCATTTCGCTTTTGTTTGCCTTTCACTTTGGTAGTGTAGGGCCAAAGTCAAACCCTGCAATAATATTTATTGATATCTGCCCGATCTCGGCGTTGTCTGATTAATTACTCAGCAAGTGGGATGAAGAACTACTGAATTTCAGCCGGCGAGTTGAAAGGCGCAGTATCTGTTCGAATAAAGCACCAAATTATGATGTAGTGTTAGAAAATGTACTTTCAGATGTTGGTATCAGTAGGATTCATTATTTATTTAACGGTGATTTCTGATTAGAAATATTATATTTCCCTCTTTGAAATGTTAGATGTCGAGAATTTGGTTTTTGCATATTTATTTTTAATTTCTTTAGGAAGTGTTTTTTATTTTTGCATTTATGTATCTTAAGGAACCGTATTGTATACATTAACGTTAATTTATTTATGACATCTGGAACGGATGACTTTTTAAGCTGAACTGAACAGTTTAGAACTGTTTACACTGTTCGATGGATTAGTCTAAGCCAAAGTTGCTCTTTTTATAGTTTGTCTTATTCTAGAGACTATAGTTAACCAACTAACTTTGGTGATAAGCCATGGCGATTGCAAATGAGTTGATCAGTTAAATGGACTACGATTTTATGCACTTCATTAAATGACTTTGTAGTGTTGTGACGTTGTAGTGAATATATTTAAATTTCCGCACTACATCCTAAACTGGCGAGCCTGGGGAGTAACTTCAAGGCGTGGTGCCAACCAAAAAGCACCCCAACGCACCGAGTGCCTGATGCTTCCCTTATCTCTATTGCTGGCGTCAGTAAAAAAATAATGTATAAATAAAACTAAAATAAAAATTGAAAGCCAAACAACGGGGCGACACGCAATAAACTGGCTGCTCGCGGCTTCCAGACGCCCGCTCGTGGCTCCAAAATTCCCAAAAAATGCCCGTGGATGCCGATGCCTGGGCCACGGATGATAACTTGGTCGCCTCTCCTCGAGTGGCAAGCTCCGCGCTCGGTGCCGCCTGACATCGCTTTATGCATAAGCAAACATGTCAAGTCGATGCCGGGATCCTCCTGGCAGCCACTTCCTCCGCCCGCCCCAAGATTCTGGCGCATACAGGCACACTCGCAAAAATATGTATTAGTATAATAAAGACTCTCGATTCGAGGAAGTCCAATTAGTAATTTAGTTAATTACCTAATAAATTAAATGAGTTAATAGTTGATTTGTTTTAAGTTAAGCATATAAACTATAATTTACAACGGAAAGTGGAGAGCACCGTTCTTAATAAAATTGTATAGACTTTGCACAACTGAACTCGGAACTCAGCGCCGATTTCTCCTAGTGCTGGTACCCCTTCCCAGTCGTGCCCGTCCTGAAGCGTAATGTTTATCCAGCCGGCTAAGTCAGGCAAAAGATGTTCCGCGTGATTTGGAGCTGGCGAAAGGGAGGGGGGTTTGGCGGACGGAGTTCATTTCGGGTTAATGTTAATGCGCTGCCCGGGCGCTGCAGGATGCGTGTGTCCTTACAGATTTCGTGTGAGTTATGGCTGGAGCTGGCAATGAATACGGAGCTCCGAGTGTGCAGCTGGAACAGATGCAGGTTGTCTTGGCTTGGCTTGGCATTAAAGCCGCCTTAAGTCCTCCTTCCTCGGCCCATACTCCCGACTTTTTCCGCCTGCGACTACGTGCGGCGACTGAATTGGCGGAAAATTAAATTTGCACATATTGCTGCAGTGCCGATTGCCAAAGTGCGACGGGGACATCCTTAAGCTGACAGTTTCACATTTTCTAGCAATTTCCCAGCCACTTCCTGATTTTACGCTAAGACTTGAAGATTGAAAAATTCTAGTCTGAGATCCATATCCAGTTTTATGAACTGACAATATAAACAATCTGTAACTCCTATATCAACAAGGAGCCTACAAATGTCACTCGTTGCATTTGTACAGCGTTGCATTTGCAAAGGAAATTAGCACACAAATTCGTGGCTTACATACATTGTACTTATTATGCCATGCTGACTAGGTTCGATGCAACGGCTTGGTCCTCTCGACCACGTTAACTCTTTGTTGACCATTTCCCCCTTACCAGGTCGCCAATTCTTTGTTTACTGCCCCTGTAAAGTGCGGCAAACAAGCGACAAGCGACGAGCAGTGGCGGCGAAAAAGGGGGCATCGGTGGGACTTTCTTTCATATGATGTGAAAAAGCGAAGGGGAAGCGATTCCGGCTTTTGAATTTTCAATTGGCCTGAAGTTTGATTATGGAGCCAGGAGTGGATTTTTAAGCCTTTGTCACGCATTTTTTATGGCTCAAACACGTGGCCATGTACGTATGTATGCATGTCCTGCGGAAATTAAATTGATTCAATGTGCAGCGATGGAAGTTTTTGCTCCTGTTCCTGCGACGAGTGGAAGGCTCTTCCAAGTCAGCCCACTTAGCTGTGCGGAAAACTATACTATACTTTTCAGAGAAGGTAGTGCCTAGGACTTGATTTGAAAAATGAATACAGTTTCTTTTGGTGCAAAATAAAATTCCAAGCCCTTAATGTATTGGCGAAACTCGCTTCTAAGCTGCAAGTGTCTGTGTCGGTAATGAAGTGATTTTAAAACGGCTTACAGCCGAAGACGCTTTTCCTTCGTCTTCGGCTGTAAGCCGTTTTAAAATCAGGCATTATTTTTAATTTTCCTCTCACCTAAAAAGACAAACACAGCGCACATGCGAATATATCGAAGGTGGAGGGGGGAGGGGGGGCGTTGGGTTGTCAGAAGTCAGTTTTGTTTATTTTAAAATTCAGCTCCTCGGAATCATTTTGTTGGAAAATGTTGCACATAATTCTTGTTTAAGTATCTTGTAAATTGCTTAATAACGCCAAAGGGACTACCTTGCCCTCTCCACACCTCTCCCACCCACACACACACAGTGGCAATTACCCCTTCCGGGGCCGGGTCGTGTCGGGGGGCGTGGCCGGGTTGAAGGTCGCGCTGGGTGGCAACTTTGTATTCAAGTGCGAAACGTAACGAAACGAGCGAGAACAATTTAAGACAAAAACTTTTGAGCCAAGATGGCAGCAAGGCAACTGCAAATTAATAACAGACTGTGTGTGGGTCGTTGGGGGTTGGGGGGGTGTATTTGGTTCGTTGTACGATGATGTGGGGGTGGAAAACGGGTTTTGTAGAGGGGGGGTGGGTGGCACTTGTTAAATTTAATAACGAAATAAATGTTCACGCGCACGCTAATTTATGAGTTGAAAATGTTCTCGCATTGCACACATTAACACGTAAGGGCGTCTTTTCCTTTCACCCCTAATCTTTTCCGCATATTTAAGGCATAACTCCCATTTTCTGATGGCAGTGGAAAACTCAACGCTTCACTTAAGGATTCTCGGCAATGGCTTGAGCGCGAAATTGTTGCGAAATTACTTTAATTGCAAATGCAAGTATGGGAATTCGAAGCGAAATCTTCGCTCTGCTTTTTTTCCATAGATCTGAACTGCCTGGGGAAATCCTTTCGCTACTACTTTTCGGATTAATCAGTAGGATAGCCATGTCCGTGTGTCCTTCTGTCTTACAGATCCTAGAGACAAAAACGCAGCGCTAGCTTGTTAACCCATGTTGCCACGCCCACTCTAAAGTCGCCAAGCCGGTCACGCCCACATTGTTGAAAATTTTTTAAATTTTTTCTCATTTTATTCCCCAATATCTATACATATATGCCAGAGAAATTACGAAATTTCGCTGAGTAACGGGTATCTGATAGTCGGGGAACTCGACTATAGCTTTCTCTCTTGTTTAGTACTCAAGTTGCACTTGGGCGGGTTAACTAGATCCGTCCATTAACTTTAAGCTAGGAGCTTTTTCCAGTACTAAATCGCGTGCTCTGCAATATACTCATATGCCCATATGTACTTTTTATTAAAATCATAAAGAAATTATTAATCTGCTTATAGGTGTACAGTTTAAAGCTGGTGGTGCGAGACACCGTTGAAAAAAGACGCTCGATATGAGCAAGCTCCAAATTGCGCTGTGGAAATTCATAATTAACAAACACAAGACGCTGCTGTCATGGAAAAGCTTGCAGGATCTCGGGCTGTCAGGCTCCTTACGCCACATCGTTATCCTGGCCAAAGAGAGTGGCAGCTGGGCAGGAATCGAGGGGTCGGAGCCCAAATTATGCAAAGTGTTTGACAAATTAGCTAAAGAAACTTGTTAAAAGCGCAAAAGCGCATGCATAGCAACGAGACCGGCCAAATCCTGCAACCCGCCATCAGCTTAAAATTGTTTTAATAATTAGCATTTTAAGCGGACCAAACTCTCCCTATACCGTTTCAAGCATTTTCACACACGGAGTGTTAAGAGAAGGAGCCGTGACAAGTTTGGGTAGGCGGACTTCTTTACCAGGATAATTACCGGCCAAGATCACACTGGAAGCCCTTAACTTTAAAGCACCCGCATATGCATGTTTTGTGTGAGCATAAAAAAGGATTAGCAGAAGTTTTCTACCCGTGGAGGCAAATTAATTTTCGGCCCAATAGGGTATATATAAACTGCTTGTACACATATGTAAAACCCATCTTTAAGCTACCCATCTGTGCATAAACGAGTCATTTTGGCTTAAGCATTTTAATATTTAAGATTTATGTAGCAAAAAATGTCATGTATCCGTTGCATATATTGTATATATAACAATAAATGAAATATGAAGAAAACATGGGAACTGTGTTCCGTCAAACTGACCCCGCCTTAATCGTGGGCGATGAGATCTCGATGCGTTTGATCCTTGTTGTTTTCAGACATGTTGTTGGAATTATACATTTACATATACATATACATACATATGTAGTTCTTCGCTTATGTAGTTTTTATTAAACAAGTAGTAGAGCTTATAAGTGTAACAAATCATTTATGTTCTTCAAGACTTCAAATTTAATTATTTAGACTCATGACAAAATTTATTATTTAGATTTAGAACAATCGCTCTTGCCAACACAGTGCCACTTTACTCTACACTCGCTCCATTTCTATCGATAGCTTGCTCTTGTCTAGGGTTGCATTTTAATCAGGGCTGCAATGTAGAAGTATCGAGAGATCTAATACCTATTTCCAGTGCGAGTATTCTTACTCGAACCAATTCACACATATATATATAAGCGTGCCAACAAATTGTAGATTATACAAAAGCGTAAAAAAGTACACACTAGAATTATTTATATATATATGTATATATAATTGTAGGGTGGTATGTATGTTTCCACGCGGCATGCTCCGCAATTTGGGAAGTTATTGTTGTTTATTGGTTTTGCCTCGGTTCACTATTTTTGTTTTCTTGCTATGCGAGTTTAATATGGATTATTGAGACTGCGGGATAGTGGACACAATCTTTTCCAATGTAGGGTGATTATCACGACGCCGCTTCACTGACCACTTGTTCACAAATTTCAATACTGCCAGAACCATCAACATTGCCGCGATGAATGTAAGGGTATGGAGCACGCCTAGGATCCGGTCTTTATGGTCCATTACTTCCCCGTTCTTTATCACATTGGCCGTATTGCAGCCCATCTAGGAATTTCCTGTATCTTGCTTTGAAAGGCAAGTCTTTCTTCACAAGGCGCCCTCTTGAACTCCTGTCTGTTGCATTGAAAAAGTGAGTCTTCTTTTACGAAGTGTCCTTTTGCCTGTCAGGTCCCCTTTCCAGTTTAGGTCCATGAAATCCCGCTATTTTGTACAGGATCGGAACGACGATGTCCTATCTGGGCTCTCGGGGCTCTCGATCGCGGGATCCTTTTGCACCGATGACTGTAGCTCTTTGAACGATCTCCTCAGCGGAACGGCTCCTTTAGGAGCCTCCTAAAAGAGTCCCTTCTTGAGACTGTCTTTTCCTAAGCGGGTCCCCTCTCAACATTCTTCTAGTAGGCTATAGTCGTTTTATACCATCTTAGATCTTTCTCTGGTCTACTCCTATAATCGGTTCTATGGGCCAAGTGTTCCCGCCTAGGAATAATATTTAACTACTTCTCCTGTTTTGGGAGTCAATGCCCTGCTGATAAGCTCTGCCATTAACTGGAGTAGAATTTCCATTAGAACTGGAGTGGACATCTGACACTTGCTTTTTGCCGAACTGCATTTAACTCACTTGACTCATATTCTCTGCTTCAGATTCTGGCTGTTTCATAGGTGAATCTTCAGAGTCTTATGATCTTACATAGAGGGTGTACGTGAGAACACTTACTATTAATTTCATCCGTAGCCTTTCTTAGCTCTAAGTAATATACATATTTTACAAAAATTAAAAAGGCAAACATTCATTGGATATGTCACAAGAAAAAGTATGCGAAAAAGCAGCAAAGTTGCCAGCGACATTGGCGGTTAAAGCAATTGCATAACACTTTGAATACTTATTGGTACAAGCAAAGAAAATGTATACTCTTTTCTAAATCGAAGGCGTTGTTTCAACAAACTTTCCACGGCTGAAATGGGCCAAGACATTAAAACATTGGATAAGCCGAGAATCTCGACTCGGCTAGTGCCCTAAGAATATACATACTTTTAGCGATGGAAACTCTTCTTTATGTGTAGCAGTCATGTGCTTTTAAACGAATACGGACAGAGCAACGGACAGCAAACGGACATGGTCTTGGCTTGGTATCCTGATCAAGAGAATATTTATGTACATACGAACGTATGGAACGGCACCCCTTACCTGTGTTTTAATTTTACCAACCTTTTTACTCATCGAGTATAAAAAAAAAATATATTCACTGGACTTAAATAATGTATGTAGTCTTCAAATTCTAATATAGTATAATACATTGGCAGTGTTATTACGTTGCTTGCAAATTAAAACAGACCATTTGTATTTGGGTTTCTCTGCAGACACGCTTAGATATATATATATATATATATATATATAATACACTTGCAGGTGTGGCAGGCAGAAAGGATATGCGAGCTGTTTTGGCAGCGAAAAGACAGCTCCTGTGACAAACTCCCTGAGCGCTTATTTGAGAATCGTTTTATTTTTATTGCGAGACTCCCAGGCGACGAGTGCTCAGTGTCAGTGAATGTCATTTTAGCTCCGCCGGAGTCGCAGGCGGAGAGGGATATGCGGATGGTCGGAATCCAGACACCGCATCCCCAAAGTCCCTCGTATCCTGAGAGTCCTACATCAAGTTGGATCATCTGGCTTGATGGTCTCAAAGCAAGGTTGCTTAGTCTGGGCCAAAACGAAAGGGAAGCAGCATTAAATACCTTAAATAAATACATTAAATACATTAATAAGTATAGCCAGCACGTTTACACTTATTCGCGGGGAGTGCCAAGCTTTAATATTGATGTAAAATATCTGAGCTTTTTAAGTGGTACAATAACTTAACTATAACTTAAAAATACATACATACTGTATCAATACATAAGGTGCAACTCGAATATTATTTCTCGAGGTAAGGATGTTAGACAATTTGACTTATGTAAGTGCTCCTTGTGCTCTCGCATTCACTGCTGTATTTTCAAGAGGAAAGGGTGTACAAGGTTCCGCCCGGTATTCCAAGATCCCATTTGTCTGCTACAAGTGTCATTGCTGGTGAGGCCGATGTGGGAACCCTTTTTTGCTTTGCTGAGGATGTGTGTGTACTTTTGCCCCTGCATACCAACGTCTCTGATGTCTGGAGCATTTGACAAATCAAATGGGGATCAAGTGGCGCGGGGAGTTCGTGTTCGTGGGGGTGGGAATTGAATTGCTGTCACTGAAAATGTTCAAAATGAAAACGTTGAAGGTTAATACGATGCGATTTGCCTGAACGGATTTTAAGACAACCCCGTTTTTCTCGTTTCCGGAGCGGCCATAAAATGTTCCAGGAGGTCATGACATGACACGACAACTGACACGATATACTCATGCCGAAAACTTTTACGACTTCCATCGGGGGCTTCCCCTTTTTAAGATTGGTTGGGGTTTTAGGTCAGGGAAGTGGCCTTTTATAGGCCACTAAATCATTGCCTCCGCTGTCCAGTCAACAGCTTTCAGTTTTTTCCTCGATTTTTTTTTTTTTTTGCGTTTTTCTGGATGCTGGGGTGCGACACTCAGTCAGCTGTGAAATCCACTTAATTCCATTTACTTAAGCTAATTTCACGCCATATTCAATTTAACACATCATGGTCGTTCATTATTTATTCACAGCATGTAAAATCAATGGCCAACACGGGCAGCTGGAGTGGGCGTAAAAAATCAAATTGTTGAATGTCCAGGGGTGCAGAGCCACACACACTCAAGATAAAAAAGCCCAGAAAGGAAACGGGACTAAAACATGTCGTAACGATCATAAAATACCGTGATTTTAGAATATTTTTTTTTCTATTGGTGCAAATACAAGCAAATTCAGGAAAATGTATTCACTTAATTAGTATCAGGAATACATGTAGATAGGCGTCTGAACTGAAAACAAAATATATTTGATAGCATAACTAAATATGAAATATGGCACTTTAGGTCAACTGCATGGGATAAGACTTTCTTTTGTATGGAACTAATTTTTATAATTCTATTTTAAGGCATTTCAAGAATGGATTTTTTTTAAATAATTACAGATTGTTACAAGCGCTTTAGAAATTCAAAATACACTCGGTAATATTAGTACTGAGCATAAAACAACCGGGGCGCCCATCAAAAGGCGATGACGCTCGCTTAATTTGGAGCGCTGGAATAATTTATGGGGCATCGTTGAATGAAGGACGAAGAACGGGAAGCTGGAGAATGGAGCAAATCCAACGCTATTGGGCATTTCTGGGAACTCCAGGAACGAGTGGAAAGGAGATGGACGTGGAACGTGCCGAAAAACCACGCTGTGGGGAAAGCGGAAAACTACGTCCGCGTATGGAGTGCGCTTCGGGGGCTCCTGGCTGGCCTTAACTCCCTTAATGGGGATTCTTTGTAATGTGCCTACATGTGGGGCCACAAACGGGAATCCTGCGAAAAGTCGATCGATAGGGAATGTTAAATGGTAAATCTTGAAATTACCGAAGCGATTTCAGTGCGATCCTATCAATTGAACTCGGTTAAGATTAGGCTATTGGTTTTTAAAGTTGTATAGTTATAAGTTATAGCTTAGTTGTTCTCACACCACCAAGAATTCACTGGGTGCCAAACTTCTGTAATTCCATTTTGGTTTCCTGCTCAAATTTAGACTGTTCGATGTTGCTTTTATTTTTCTGTACAATGCATCCAAGCATCTTTTGGTTTTATGTAAATAAATTCTTCTTATGAGTGTAGTTTATCCACGCTAAAATCACGCTTGAATGAATTAATGTTGTGACATAACTAGCAACTATTAATAAGCTATTATTGCATTGCTATTTAAAGCTAATTGATCAAGTTACACGTTGAGTAACTATTCGAGTCACTTAACTTGAGCACGGATGACGTTTAAGAAGCATCCTCTGGGACTGTGCTACAAACAGCAATTCCCAAATTCAATGCAATCCATGTTTTCCATGACCGACGACAGTTCTACATAGTTTACCATTTTTGGGGAGTGGTAGGGACGAGCGGGCAGTATTCAAAGCCGACCGTGGACACTGTGTACATAAGTGGCATAGGCACAGTCCGCACTCCCGTTTCCGTTTCCGTTCCCCGCGACCCATTCCATTTGTTCCCCCGGTCAGGTAACGGTAAAAGCGCCAGATGTTTGCACGCCCGTCGCCGTGGGAACTGGAACAATATTTGCGTAACGTGTTTGACAAAGAAATGAAAACTGAAAGCGCCAGCTTGGAAAATCAAATGAAAGCACACACTTCCACCCACACCCATACATGGACGGGGGGGAAGGGGAGGAGACGTGGCCCCACAGAAGCTAGAAAAGGAATTCCAATGAAACAAAGCATGAATAAATAAATACATAATAAATAAATAGATAAATGAACAGGCGGTTCTAGAGTAAACCCAATGCACTATTTATACAGCACTCCATGGACGGATACTTTTGAGTTAACAACTTTTGGAGTCTACATTCCGTTAAATTATGTTTTGACATCTCTTTAAAATCTATGTTGTAGCACGCCCACGCCTAAAAATAGAAAACACGTACTTGGTAGAGATTTTTTTATAGTTATTCCATTTAATGGGATTGAAAGCCTCTTTGACCGATCAAACCTATTTTAAGCTTTACTGAGTAGTTCCTGTCTTTGAACAAAATTATCGCACGAAAATAGAAAAAAGCTATAAAATGTTCACATGCAAAATAATGACACCGTTCAGGATTTGAAACAAACACTCCAGATTACGCTGGGACTGTCTTTATTCCTTCTATTCGACAACTCAGATTCAACTTCTATTAAGAGTCGAAAAATATTTCGTGGAATTGTACAAGTTCCACCTTTGGACAAAACCATACCATATAAAACTGGTAACCAACTTTAATAAGCTAGTATACACGTGTCTAGCAGCTGAAGTGTGATCATGTATTGGCTAAAAAGAATCCCATATCAAGGAAAATGATTGTTGTTCACATTATTTGAAGAAGTCGAACTATTGCCATGAAAGCATACGATTGCCAATGATTTTGGGCTTGAGCGCCAGGAACGATCCGGCCTGTGATATCAGGGTGAGAAGCACTATCAAATTTCCCAACAATTTTTCTGTGATTCCAGGAATTCAACATTCAGGAAGTGCAAACGTAAAAAATGTTGTAATAAATATAAATATTTGAAGAACGGAGGCGGTTGGGAGGAGGTTATAAAAAGATGCATTTCATAATTATTAAAGTGCAAAACCAAACTGTTTCTCAGTCCCCGAAAATCCGACTTGGGCTAAAACCCTGCAAAGCAGTTTCTTTCATGACGCTCTGCAACACCTGCACTGTACATTTTGCAGTGTTGGGAATCGTGTGCTTTGGGAGGCGCATTCGGACTTGCATTACTTACGCA
Source organism: Drosophila simulans (assembly GCF_016746395.2). Classification (NCBI taxonomy): domain Eukaryota; kingdom Metazoa; phylum Arthropoda; class Insecta; order Diptera; family Drosophilidae; genus Drosophila; species Drosophila simulans. The sequence goes on along the minus strand of NC_052525.2, from coordinate 20,995,042 downwards.
CACACGCGGAAGTCTTACGCGTCATTGCAATGACGTGTTCATTTAGCCTATCTATTGTGCATTGATGAAATTATTAGCATAGTCAAACTGGCCATGTACGTTATGTATTAACGTTAGCATGTCCGTTTGCCTGTCCTTCTCTTCGTATGAATGTTGAGAACGTCAGAAGCCGAAGGACCTAGACTTTTGGGATTAGGCGTGCGTATTTTAGTGCCACGCAGTAAAGCCACACTCTCGTAATATGTCTAAAAACTATTATTATTTCAACAAAATATTCATTGTGAAGCCATTGCTTTGGGACTTCACTTTATATCAAGGAAGTGATGAAGAATCTCCGAATACTTGCCTAAAAAATGGCAATCACTTTGGCAATTCCATTTCCGTTTTTCATTCAGCTGGCCAGAGCAACACACATGCGCTTCCCCATATAAATTCCACCCCTGCCTTAAACTTCATCAGCTTTTGCCTCTTTTTCAATTATTTTATGGGCCGCGGGAGGGGTTCGTTGGTCGGTTGGTGGTTGGTGGTTGGTAACAACAAACAGATTTCAATTTGATTGATAAATACGGCAGAGCGTGTAAATGATGTTGCAATCGAAGAAAAGGACACTAAAAATTACAACCCAACGGAATCATCATCATGTGGGTGGTGGAGGAGGGGATGGTAGGGATTTCAGAATGGTGGTTGGGGAATCTACCATCTGATACGCTTGACGTTCCATCTCTTATTCTCCACACACACACACACACACACCCAAACAAGCCCACCAATACAGCACCCACACAATCACAATAAGTGGCTGTTACATTTCACACCAAAACATTGATGAAGCGACCAAAAGGAAGATGAGGAAAGAAGGGAAACGGAAGTGGAGCGCATGAAGAAGAAACAAGCCGCAGAATGGACAAGCCGAGCGAGATGGCTATATGTTTGTGAAACCCAACAGGAAATATAAAAAACTATGTCAGCTGCTGCTTAAAAAAAATAATAGCACCGACTAAGTAAATATATATACTTTAAGCTCAATAAAAAAGACAAAACAAAGTTCACTCGAATAATTTGCAGATTATAAAAGAACCCATCGTTCGTTTAATACCATATAGAAACTTAGCATATATGTAATATTTGTGTACCCTATAAATGTTCCGTTCTTTGTTTCAAGCTGGTAATCTGTAGAAATTTCCGAGCTATGTGAAGTTACCTATTTTTGAACTGATCCACCAACTGTGGCACCCACGCATAGGGTATCAAAATCATTGGAAGGAAAGGAAGAAAAAAATCACAGAATTTTCACAAAGATGTTTATCATTTTCACTTCGAAAGTTTTTCCACCGAGGCAAAAAAGGCGAGACGTTGTCGGTGATGGACAAAATATTTTCTGCATACAGATTTGGCCAGTAGATAAAGTGGTAGGAGCAGAAATAAAGTAACGAAACAAGAAAAATTGTGTGAAAAAAACGAAACAATCAACTGGGCAGAGTGGAAACGTTAGCCAAACGGGGGAAGCTCCCGGCGAGCAAGCAGGAAAGGCGTGAGGACTTGGGGAATAATGGCAAAAGGCACCCAAAGGACATAATCGGCCATTGGTCCAAAAACTGTGCGGACGTTGTAAACTGCCAAAGAAGGAAGTCGGCCAGGAACCCGAAGCATTGGGGGAAGCACAAGGGACCGGAATGGGGAATCGGAAATAACGGCAAACAGCAGAAGTGGCAGTTAAAATTGTGCTGGGAATAAATCTATCATCTAATGCAATATTACATCGTAATGCCATTCGGCAGGAGCCACTCCTGCGGGAGTCCACCCACCAAATGCTCAGCTGTGGTTCACTGTTTTTCAGTTAAATGAAGTCGATTATTCGGGTGCCTCTGGGATTGCTGGAAATATGATTGAACAAATGATTGAATGCCAGACAATATATAGTATAAGCGAGAGCATATGGGGGAGTTGGGTTTAAATCAGAAATGATGCGATCAGGACGAGGCATGTACGGAAACCTGTTTCATGATAGTTGCCTTTTTTAAGAGTGATATGAGAATCTATCACTTCTTAGAGCCTCATTTTAGGGCTTTTTTGCAAGCCAACTGAAGCAGTGTGATCTAAAGAGGAATAGTTCTTTATTTTCGACATGGCATGTGCGATTTGTTTAAAATTCAGTTTTTCTGAAAAGTTCGTTTTCAAAACCTTTTAGCTTTTGAATACATTCCGAAAAATCACAAAAGCAATACGCCTGCTTCTGTGCAACACTTTCGGCTGGAAAGCCCCTGGCACAATGCTACATCTTGGCTTCTCTCGGGCAGGACACTCGGAGGCGGTTGGTGTGGAAACGACCCGCGGCCATCGAGGATGGATGAAGGACGTGGCCCGAAGGACGATGGAGCTCGGCAGCTAGCCCTGATTGGGGTTAGACGTTATTTAAACGAGGCTAACACAAACACAATCAGAAACGAATGTGTATTTATGGGGAGGGGAGATACCACATCGCAGTGTGCATATCCTGGAGCACAATTGAATTAGGTTAGTCATGCTTTAATGCACATCAACATACGTGCAGCCAGGCAGGACATTTCCCGCTCCAACGTGTATATGTGTCTGTGCATGTGTGTGCGTGCGTGCGTTTGTGTGTTTAAATGTACACATATAACAGTTCCCTCATAAATCTCATTGTCAGTGTTTAACTTTCTTGTTGGCTTAACTTCACTTGGGGCAACAACAACTGCTACAAGAAGCCGAAGCCGAAGCAAAGCAAAAGCAAAAGTCATTTGTCATTTCAGTTGGCAACACTGGCGCACACCCATACACACACACGTGTAAGCAGAGTTACGCACACATATGTCAGTCACATGCACTTGTATTCGTATTTGCTTGCATTAGTTAACTGTCCAAAATGGGTAATATAGCTACTCGAGACAATTTGGAAAATTGGAGTTACTAAGGCAAGCCATATAATTTTCTAAAAATAAGGTTTAGATAACAATTCAAAAATGTAATACTTTGTTGGTAAAAAGTTCCTGCTAGTGTAAAATTGTTTTATTGCCATATTTACTGTCAAACTGCATAAAAATTGTATATTTGGTTAGGTGATTAACATCAAGCTACTACATCATTGGTTGTTAATTTTTAAAGGGCATTCGTCGTTTCTTTTTGAGTTCCTCAAACTTGCATTTGCATTCTCGTGTTTTGCTTGTGCAGTCAACTGCAATAAATATTAAGTCAAAGGATGTTGCAAGTTTTTCTTGCAAAACATAAATACGTAGGATCGGCGCGCAGTATGAGTTCTCGGGAATCCCCGTGTTTGTGTTTGTTTGTCAAAACGCTTGCGTTGTCAGCCATTTTGCGAGGAATTCAAGCACCCCCACTCCAACCAGACCCCCCTCCTTTGCCCAACGAAACACTTAATTAATTAGCTGCAAATTAGGTGTGCGTCTATTTCGCCTGCATCCCGTCCAACAACAACTCACTGCTTGTATCTGCGGTTTTCTAATTGACAAAATGGTAGCCCAATGCCGAAGCCGCAGTTTTGCCTTCCCCTTAAAGATTAAAGATAAGAAATCTTCATGTTGACCACTTAAAGATTCACTCAAAATATTCAATTAAAAGCACTTAACCACTCCCGACCAGATTCTCTATATTTCTTAGGACAACAAAACGGACCATTGATCATTAATATTACTTCATGAAAAGTAGATTGAATATCTGTTTTGGTTATTTACTTGATTATAAATCGACTCTGTTTTTATTAGTTTCAGCTTCTTACGTTTTATTGCCTCGATTATCTTTGTTTGTTGGTCCGTGAAAAATGAAAATGATTTCAATCTTAGGTTGAAATAGTTGGAAAATTAAAGTTCCATATTATGGTTGAATCTCTTTTAATGGAGGTTTTAAAAATAAAAATTTATAATATTTCTGTTAGTTAGTTTGCTTTAGAGGTCATATTACCCTTCTCAAACTTAAGCGTAATTAAAGTTACTAAGCAAATTTTGTATGTTAAAAAATAAATGCACACAATGTATTGTACGTGTAGCAAAATATAACTATTTGAAACCGCAAAAAAAAAACTTTGTTAGTGTGAAATTTGGTTCTCAAAAAATATACATAATAAGATCACTAGCCTAATGGAATCGTGTCTACAATCGTATTTTTGTCCATTTAAGATGCAATTTAGTATACTATAATTTTTTCCATTTTTCCATTGTATATAACGTCAGAGGGCATTTATGTACATATCCAGATCATGAAGCATGAACATTACAGATCATGAAAGTTTATTAAATTCGAGAAGCAAAATCGTAGGCTTTCAACTAAATTAAAGTGATTAATTTCTATCCTGACCCGATCACCTAAATCGAAAAACAACTTTGACAGCAAGGACCTGCCCACGAAATATCTTCGTCTTCGATGCGGATTTCGGATTTCGACTCTCTGGTTCTTTGGCTTGTTTTGGGACAGTTTACCAGAACTCGCAGAACTCCCTTCCCCCGAAAAGGGAGAAACTTTTTCGATTATATGCTTGTGAAAGTTTTCGGTGTTTGTGCGCAAACACTGGCCAACCACCCACCCACCACCGACGGGCCAATGCCTTTTGGTCCTGGCCAACTGAACTGAGTTGGCCAAAAGCGAACCGCAATTCAACCGCACATCGACAACAACAGCAGAAATAACAAGAACCGACGGAACTAAACCTCTCATTTTGTTGTTGATATCGGAGCGATATCAACGAGGGGAGCCCCAAAGCAAAGTAAAACCGAAAAGCAGCTCGTAAACAAGCAATCAAATTGTAAAAAGGACAACGCCAGGGTTGCCCCCAATTGGCATTGTCAAAGGATATGGCCTGGCCTGCTCCACGTGAGTGTGTCTGTGTGCGTGTGTGAGAGGAGAGAGAGAGGGGCCAATGGACACCCTTACAGCCCCTTGGCATTTCAATAGTTTTCCCTTTCGCACAGCTGGGAACTCTGGATGTGTGCAATACGGATGTGCAGTCCTGGCCGGGATTATTAACTCAATAAGATGTGTGGTCGGGCTTTGGCCATTCACCTAATTAACATGCATCGAACGCCTCTTTCAATTATGTTAATGTGCCCGTTTAAGCCAAAATGAGGAGTACATATGTACATACATGCTCGTTTCAAACTAATTTTTGTATATTTCGAACAAATCAAAACGGTTAATTTGTTGCATTCCATGTAAGATTTATTAACGGTATTACTACGGTAGATGACAATTGTTTTATTTGATGTTCTAAAATCTATTTTATATCTATAAGAGCTAATAATTTAATTTAAAGAAAAGGTAAAAAATCAAATGCAATTTAGCATAATTAAATATGTTTATACCCGTTACTCGTAAAGTTAAAAATCTAAAAATCCATCGATTTTCCAAAAAATCTTTTTTAAACGAAATTTTGCGTTTGCATTCACACTGGCTAAGTATCGGGTATCTGATAGTCGGGAAACTCGACTGTAGCATTCTCTCTTGTTCTTGAGTCTTGAAGGGGAGCCTTGGCAATCTGACAACTGCAGCTTTACATACCTTCAAATTTGAGTATACATATATCTTATAAATAAGGTAGAATTGAAGTGACACATTCATTAATTAAAAATGTATAGGTCGCTATGAAAATAAATTCTTAAAGGCAACTAAAGGACTCTTTGACTCGTCCTATTTTTAGCAAACTAATATTTTTTTAAATTTCCCGAAATTAATGCATCATATTATCACAATTTCGACAATGGTCCAGTCTTAGTTGTTAGATTATCCTTCATGTATGGTCCTAAAAAAAAACCAATTTGCCGTGAAACTCGATATTTCTTTCGTAGCTTTTCATGTTAAATTCACAACCACGTGGCATTGTCCACCTGCCCAATCTGCTAATTGATTAACACCTGAATGTGCTAAATCATCTTGAGATGCGATTTGTTTGCCACTAACAGATATTAGAGCGAGTCCTTCGTCCTGCGCAAATCTGGGCACAAGCCAAGTGGGGGAATGTGGATGTCGGCAGCCCGCGGAGCGAGTCCCTCTAAATGCGTCATTAAAAAATTAAAAGCAAATTCCCGCACAGTCCAGAGCAGGAGGATGCGGACAACATTGTTGATGGCCGAAGGCGGAATGCTGGCAACTAGCGAAGAATCAGGAGGCGAGGCAGGAGAATGTCCTTCGAAGACGTCGAAAGCCAGATGCCACATTAATGTGCCTGTGCACCCGGCGACGGGGAATTGGAAGCGGTGCGGATAATTCTGGGTAACATTGCCTCTGGAGGACGAAGGCTCGAGCCCAAGGAGATTGTACAATGCAGCAGCGGAATCCTCGTCCCGCCCCTTCCGGAAAATGCCGTCAGAATGAAGTGGTTGCTGTCACCAGCGTTTCGGGCTTGTGCGGTTTTCACACTAATAAATTGTGAGTTTCATTATTCCTTCAATGAGATTAACGTATTAAACATACATTGTTGACTTACGGGTAAAAAAGTTTTCAATTACCCAATTAAATTTGTAGAGGCTAAGTTTTAGTAGTATACGTAGTTGAATGAGTTAATAGCCATGTGTTCAATATATATACAGGGCTTTTGAAAGCTGTTCTAAATTAAGATTTTTGCTTGAATCTTCAGCTTGTATACATGTGGGAATTGGTTCGAGTAAGAATACTCGCAGTGGTAATAGGTATTAGATCTTTCGATACTTCCACATTGCAGCCCTGATCAAAATGCAACTCTAGACAAGGGCAAGCTATCGATAGAAATGGAGCGAGTGTAGAGTAAAGTGGAGTCGAGTGCAAAAGTTGGCAAGAGCGGTTGTTCCTAATTTAAAATAATAAATTTCGTCATAAGTCTAAATAATTAAATGTGAAGTCTTGAAGAACATAACTTATAAGCTCTACTACTTGTTTAATAAAAACAACATAAACAAAGAACTACATACACTTGCACCGCGATAATAGGCATTCAGCATTGGAGTCCCGTCGTCCATAAATGAGTGGCGACCAAATCAAATTACCCGCCACTGTCACTCACTGAGTCACATGTACCGAGAACTCGAACGCCGGATCCCAAAAAGTGTCCCAAATTCATGTAGCCCCCGCACCCCGCAGAGACTCCGCAAACCCTTTCCGCTCACCTATCCGCAGACTGACGCTGATTGCTTTTAGTCGATGAGCGATTGCGGTAGTGGGCGAGCGGACTGTCAGACCTTATGATTTTAAAATACTTCATTAATTCAATTAAGTATACATTTTTGTACGCGGGTGTTGGATGAAAAAGTGCAAAAAAGCCACAAGTGGGCGGTGCAAAGGTGGTTATGTATCTTTTTAAAACAGATTAATTTAAAATAATAAAACATGCAGAGTGCGGAAAAAACAAAATTTTAAATAGTTTAAATTGAAATTACGAGTCCATACTTTGCCTACGAAAGTTTCGAACTCGAAATATAAATTTTAAAATATTTATTTATTTATTTGACAGAAATGGCTGAAAAGTTAAGGCTTAAAGGTAAACTAAACCTTATGAGAAATATTAAATCGAGTAGATGGTAATTGCTAAAGGATAACCTTTGTGCAGTTCCCATTAAACCTCTGTCCAATACGCCAGAATCCCTTAACTCTTGTTTAAGTGTTCGGCAATTGAGGCATTATGCCGAAAGTTGCGTTCTGCATTAATTTAATTGATTTTAATTCACTTACAGCGTGCCCTGAGAAGAAATCTCGGAAAGTGTCAGAAAAGTGCCAAAAGTGGAAGACAATCCGGCAGGAGTGGCGACGGGGTTAGTGGAGGACTTCTTGCAGTTGACAAAGTCTCCCCGGAAGTTTCGATTTATAATTAGCATGACACACACACCGAGTGAAAAACTGCAAAGAAGTTGGTGTCGGTCGAGTCTGGCGAAAAATGCAAACTTTGGCCTCTCGACGCCGTTGGCGGAATTTCGGTGGGGCGTAGGGCATACGGTAGAGTGCCAGACGAGAATCAATATTTCCGCAGGGCATGCGACAGATTCCTGCTCCACGATGTCCTGCTCCTCCGGAACCAGATCCAGCTCCTCCAGCTCTGGTGGGGACGAAGGCTGGCTTCCCACACTTCCGCCGAAGGAAAAGTTGGCATTTTCTTACCTCAATCGGTTTTCTGCTGGCGTCTTCAGTTCCTTGCAGTACCGACCTGCAGCTACCCTACCTATGGGTAAATATTATAAAATGTCTCTCAGGAGTTTTCTTAAATGCCACTGTTCACTTTAGTGGTTGTGCCTAAGTACCCTTCGCAATTTACAATAAGGCCAAGGAGCTGCCTCTAGCTGATCTGATCTACTTAGAGATCAATGTCGAACAGGGTGTGGAGCCTGTGGGTGGTTCGGCCTGACTTGTTGGCTCCGTCGCGACTTTGGCTTCAAGGTTTTAATTACAACTTTCGACGCGTTCTCGCCTTGAGACAGTTTTAAGAGTGCCGCCCACTCCCGAAGCGCCTCGCATTCCCAGTGCCCCAGCTCAGAAATCAATGTGAATCAAGTGCTGGAAATATGCTTACTCCGCTCAACCCCCCTCCTCCTCCTGCAGAGAGTTGGAGCGCCCTCTAGCCCCTTCACTAGCTTCTTTAAGTCCCCTCTAGCCCCTTAGAACCCCTGAAAAATCGAGCGTAAACTTTATCTGGCTCGGCGACTTCAAGTGCTGCAAGATTTGGCTTTTTATGTTAGTTTTAAGTTTCCAGCAGCCCCCTTCGCCCCTTCGCCCCTTCGCCCCCTTTCGCTCCGTCTGAGCTTTTTTAAGCATCCCCTCGTTCGCCGCCTCTGTTTCGGTTTCTTTCGGTCTGCAGCGGCATTTAAAACTTTATCTAGCTGACGCTTGAGGAAAGTGGGAAACTCGGAAGCTTTGAGAATTTCCCCGACTTTTTTCGCTTCCTTTTGTCTTTGCTCTCTGAGAAAAATCATTTTATTAGCTCTAGCCCACTCCTCGGGAATCGTGGCTTTTCGCGCTACGAATCCCCGAGTGGATTGAAAAAAATAATAACATTCAATTTGCAGAGATTACAGTTCGATTTAGTCGGGGGATCGGCGTTAACAGAGCAAACAAGTGTTGCAAAACGTCGCCTGTTTTGCTGAGCAATCAAAGCTTCCGCTGCGAATTGACTTCCAATCGATCTGCGGCCCACATCTTCAGTATATTTTTGATCTTCGATCGGTTAAGATTTCAGAGCTAAGTAATAATTGAGTTGGAGCTCGACTTTTTGTAGTGAAGTATTCCCTCAAGGTCTAGAAAGTAGAGCTCAGTAATTTTACAAATTTGGCAATGCATTCAAGACCTGTGCGGAGTTATTTACACGTCGTCCATCAAAGTGTTTTGTTTTGCTGGTTTAAAAGCATTAGTATTTTAACAGATTACGGGATCTGTGCGACTGCAAAAAGATTTATTTACTAGAAGAAAAAATATTACATATTTCCCAGACTTTTTGAGTACATATATGTATAAGGCGTTAAGTGAAAATGTCAGAAGTTAAGTTTTCTTATTATATACATTATATTATCAATTCATTTATTATCTGAATTTGAGCTTAGAAAAGATATATAATATATACCCTATGTAATTTGATGAAGCAGCGGGATTTCGTGGGAATTCTGGCTTCTGGCGTTAGTCCTTAGGTAATCTGTTGAACCAAAAGCATTGAGTGGCGTGTGAAATAATCAATTTCGGTTGTAATTAGACGCCAGAATGTCCGACTCCCAGCCCTTTTTGGGCGATTTCTGTGGAAGGCTGGCGTATCAGCAAACAAAATCAACAAATCAACGAAGGCAGCGCAAATTTCCGCGGTTGGGGCGACAAAAAAAGCATTAAACTTGGTCTTGTGGATTGTTTCGGGGAGCTATTTATCCGCCCGAGAGTGCCACATCAATTTCGTGTAAACAAAAACAAAAGCGTGAGGAAATCTATTATGACATTTGGGCGCTGACAAGTTGACGGAAAGTCATTAATGATTAAGCCCGCCTCCGCCTTCCTTGGCCGCAAGTCCTCGTCGGTAATTATTGTATTACCAAATTAGTAGCTTCTCATTCCAGTCGCCCGTTCCATCGCCACCCACCTAATTTTCCCGTTTTGTCGGAAGGGCGACAAAGTCATAAAAATGCCAACACGAACGTCAAACTCCCGGCTTAGAAAGTTGAAATCAAGAAGGGAAAACGGTGGAACGACTCAGAAATTCCGGGGGATGCGGACTTTTCGTTCAAAATTTAAATGCTCTAGCAAGCAAAGTGTCTGGCCTAAATAAAGCTTTTTTGCACCTTCAAATTAAGGTTGCATTATAAATTCTTACGAATGAATGATAAATGGATTTCATTTAGATTGCTTTAACTATTTACTTTTGTAATAAAAAAACTGAGATAATGTGAAACTTTAAGGGAATTATCCTTGCGAGACTTTCCTGAGAATAAAATACTCAACTTAGCTAGATAGTGATTAAAATCGCAAAGTATGCCCTGTTTGTTGGGTAGTAGAAATTCCATATTAATGACATCGAATGATATAATTTTATGTACTTATATTTATTACATATTATTATACTATTCAAAATGAGATATTAGATGACAAAACTATAGCTAATCCGCCGCCCTAAAGAGCTTGGAATTCGAAAGGAAAGCAACTTGATACATTTCAGCTTGTCAGTCGTCGGAACTTTCCACTGTGTGTATGGTGTCAGGGGGCTGTGTGTTGGTGTGTGTGACATGTCAACTATTTAGCAAGGTCGTTGGCTATGGTGGATGCGCCACGCGCCTTGGCGGTACTTCAAAGGCTTTGATTTGGCGTCCTGTTTGTTGTTGCTGGTCGCGTGCTCTTTGCTTGGAAAATTGAATCCTTTCGCTTTCCTTTTATGAGGGAAAAGGCCGCGCCGCTGTCTTGAGATTGAAAACTGCACAAGTTTTCCTTTTCCTTTGTTTGTGTGTGGGTGGCTGCTACTTTATCTTTTTAAAACTCTTTTCTGCTCACATATCGGCGAGGGGCGGAATCGCCGGGGAGGCTGTGAAAACTTAATCGGATTTGGCGAGCGCTTTGCGTCAGAAAAGGGAGAATTTTAAAATTCAACCGGCATAAATCAAACACTGGGACGGCAATTTTCGTGAGCTGCCTGGGAAAAAAGGATAAACATGGGGCCCAGGGGTTGGGAAATTCGGGGGCGGGTCTGTTCGAATGGCAAACGGGGAGAAAAAGCCAACCGTGCTGAGCCGGCTGCTACACAAAATATTTACGCCTCGCCAAACTTTTTACCAAACTCATATTTAAACTTTGCGCCTGTGGATGTTCTGGGGGCGGGGAAAAGGGGCGGGGTCCGCTAATGTCCTCGTCCCAGTCAGTCATGTGAGTGTGTGTGTTTTTATTTATTTTGAAAATCTAATTTTGAGTTAAATTGATTTTTTCTTGCCCATTTCATTCTGCCTTCAGCACTTGCAAAAATTTGTTCTTTGAATTTCATCTGTTAATAAAACTATAAATTGTACTCAAAAGTCAATACACAAAACGTAGGCTATGGAGCTTTTCTTTCAGATATCATTCCTTACTTTTTTTAATTAAATCGAAATTTAAAATTGATCCATTCCTGATTCAATTTGGCCCTGTGTAGGAACAGAGAGAAACATAATCTTAGCTCATAACACATAAGATAGTATCCTTTTTGTTGGTTTTCATTAAATTGCAATGCTTTGTTTGGCTTTCATCTGCGCTCCAATGCGCTCCTTGGTTGAGGATCTCAGCCGTATAATTATCGTTGAGTCACTTAGCCAAATTAAATGTTCCCTAAGACCGGACCTAAAGGATATGTGAAAGACCGACCGACTTTCCTTTGGTGTCCGCGTGCCCACAGGCCAGATACAAATTGAAATTTTATAATTAATATTGCAAATTTGTAGCGGTTGAGTAAGCCTACGGCAAATAAGAAATGCGATCAGCAATGTGATTAATAGTGAATTAAAAATGGAAAGTCGAATGCGGGAGCATTCGATAAAAACTCAAATGTAATGGTAAGTTAACCGGTGCTGAATATTTTATATTTTTAAATTTCGTAAAGTTCCTAAAACACAAATAAGGATAAGAAAATAAGGTAAGGATACATTCTGAATTTATATTTTTATCTTTGCTTTTGGCTTAAGGTTGAATGACTGACCTTGTTTGCTTAACTTAATCAAATGACATATTCCCCAGATAAATAAATATTTTTTTAAATAGCCAAAAATCCTTAATACATGAATAATTCCTTATTTTTTCAAAAATTACAGCAAATGAATCTCGTCTTGGAAAATAATTTTTTTTTTTATTTTATCATGATTCAAATTGCGCCATTTAGATTGTAAGCATGCTGTGGATTTTAATTTTAATTACCTTAAGCGAAAGTGGCAACCTAAGGATATCAAGTTGGTTAGTTGAAAATAAGAGAATAGTCTATTGCCTAAATATGTACATTTTATAAAAAATGTTTAGTAATTAAATCAAATATGAGAATTAAATCAAAATGACAAACTATTTCTTTTTCTTCTCCAATATAACTTTTTGTTTCTATTTGATGATAGGTGGAAAACCTTTCATCCTTAAACAGAATGCACCATCCGCAGGTATTAGCGGAGGAAAAGCAACTACTTCCTGGAACTACATTTTCATGACAGACGTTAGCAGCTGGGCAAATTAAAAGAACTTAAAATAAAGAACAACGTGGAGTGTCTTTTTAGTGGGTTCATTGTTGCTGCGCCAATGAATAATTTAGAAGCGCTCCTTGTTCTTGCTTTAAAATGGCACTCAAACACACACCCGAAAGGTGCGGATAATGAAATTCTAGATGCTCGTGCATATGAAAGGAGGCGGGCGGAGGAGAGGCGGGGCGTGGCGCGACTTGCGCTTTGAATACCAAATAAATAAATGAAATGAATACTGCCGAAAAGAAGAGGAAAATGAAATGGGAAAACCCCAGTGGACAAAGCACGAGGTCAGTAGTGAAGGAAACCCACCGCCAGCCGGAGGTGGGATGTTCAATTTTTAGCAGCCACAATTTGAAATATTTCTCCAGCATATTTGACAGACAGCCAAAGTTGCGGTCCAGGGGGTGGTGAATGTACCAGGTGAATCGGGCGATCCAGGCGAACCAGGCTTACCCACCTCCAGCGGGAGGGTAGGGGCTTTCCGGGGCGCATGGAGTCGCTTTTCGGAGGGGGTGTGACACATTGCAATGCAGAAGGTAACGCCAGGACTGATGCTCATCTCCCAGTTGGCCGGGACATTCCCTTTGTTTATGTGCCAAGTGTGAGAAGGGAATGTGAAGGACAACAAATGAAATGCTGTTGTCCTGTGGCCAGAGTGTCCGCCCAGCCCTTCCACCACCAGCCACCAGCCAACTCCCAGGACTTCTCGCCTGTCGAGCTACGTGAGTCCTTCAGCAGGAGCCACCATTGCACTGCAATCAAAAACAATCCATATTCATTGGAAAACATATGGTATTTAATTTAAATTTTAGTTAATTCTAACCCCAAAACCAGTATATGCTTAGCTCATTCGATAAAAGTACATTCCCTTTCAAATTGCTGATAATGTACAATTATCAGCATATTAATGTTTAACAAAAACATTATTTTACTTCACTTGACCATCCGATTCTCCCCGCTGTAACAAGCAACACGTGCACAATTGAGGGCAATAATGAAGTACTTCTTGATGCGCCGCCAAATGGTAAACTGGGGAGGTAATGTGTATTGGGAGGCATGTGTTTGGGAGGTAGTCATGCCATTTGGGCAACGGGGGTCATCGGGTCGTCGGATGACAATGGCCGGCAACTAACTGCAAGGGACAGACGGGACAGACTGCACTGTGTGCTTTTGTGATTTCCGTGCTAAAAACCGAATTCTTGCCGGCATGCTCACATCGCTCAGCTTCAGCTCCTCCAGCGGATCCCCTTGGATCCCCTTCGAACGCCTGTGGAACACCCCTGGACTGTTTCCTCCGCGGAAACCCCGTCGAACTGTTCGCCAGCTCCAAGCCAATCCCGACCAAAAACCGATCCATTCCACGAAGCTTCCCACTCCCATTTGGCTCAACCCACTGCTGCGGGGATTGCTCCGCTTCGTTCTTTGGTTTGTGGGTGGTGTTGTTGTGTCTGTTTATTTGTTGGACCCCTCCTCCTCGATTTCCCGACCCGCCGCTGAACAGTCAGTCACATGTGGGACGAAAGGGGGCAAAGGTTAGATGTTAGATGCGCATTGTGTGAAATTCCTTGCTTCTAGTTCATTTAGCATTTGGCTCGAAGTGAATGAGGACAACCCGGCAGCTGGCAAAACGAACGCAGAAATTCACTTGACTGACCATCATTGAAAAGAATTTTTGTGTTTTCCACTGGCCAGAAGAGATTAGGCGATGTGTTGCTCCACTCATCGCATATCAGATGTCGTTAAGTTAATACAGTTCATTATCGTTCTAATGAGTCGTTTGTTTGGCAGTAGGTTTACTTCCACATTGTGGTCCCTGTTCGGCTTTGGCACCTTGAAGGCTAGCAAAATGCAGTCATATTTTCACTCCAGTCTGTTTAAAGTCCAGAATTTTAATTTCAAGTTAATTTAAAGTTTCAGGTATGAACGCTCGGCGGTAGATTCAGATACATGTTCGTTACCCAAGTCATACAAATAAAGAAGGTGGGGAGATCTGCTCTTAAACAGCTATGTTTGGTTAGCCCGTATGCCTTAATAAAGTCAAAATAAAAAAAAAATTATTTAAATTCAGACTTTGTCGAGATGCGTAACTTATAAATACAAATGTATAAATAAAGCAATTTTAGGTTACCCCCGAAACCAAGTAATGAAAATTTACCTTCACCTTCCTATCGACGTACTTGGCTCTCAATATTCACCTCAAAAATCAGCTTCCTTAAAGCCGATGCCATTTAAATTCGCTGAAGGCTCGGTGGGGATTTAAGCCATCCATCATTCGGGCTTTTTTCGACGTATGCGGGTCAAAATTCTTTGGCCAAAAGGTCTCCAAACAGACAGGTGAGGGGCGTGGCGGGGCGTGGCGGGGGCTGCAAGGAATGCGCATGAATATGTGGCAGCTGTTGAAGGTCAAAAAGAGTTGGCAGGGGGCGTTGGGCGCCAAAGCCGCCAAGATGAACCGACATCACCGTTATCATCATCGTCAGACATCGGTGCAGTCTCTTTCTCTCTCCGTCTCTTTCGTCCACCACTAGCCGTCTCTTTCTACTCTTCCGGCTGTTTGTGCATGATGAGCAAATGAATTTTTAATAAAAGCGCCACATGTTGCCAATAGAAGTGCAAACACAAATGGGATAGGGCGTGCCCCCGCCCCTGACTGCAGTGACGAGCCATTAGGCGAATGAATTTTTATGCCTGCCGAACCTCCTGTTCCTCCCGTCAGGTGGCGCCACTGCAGACGGCTAGGGGACTTTTAATGCCGACTCAAAGCCTTTCGTGCTCCATTTATCTTGGGGCCAAACACTGCCAGGTGGAAAGAAGGCGAATGGGAACAGGACCTGGATCAGTTACTGATTTTTTTCACAACAAAACAGAACAGAACCGTTTTTGTGGTGCGCCCATTTAAGGGAAATATTATTGAGTGCAAGATTTTATACAAATGTTCTTTAAAAGTTACCGTTTTTGCCAATGAAATTGTTTTTTGTCCGGATTGTGTGGAGTCTTGATCGAGTCTCAAAACAGAAAAAAAACCCAATAAAATGCTAAAAGATGGATGGATTGCTAGGGTTTCATGTAAGAGTAGCACGCGGCAAAAGTTCTGGCTGATCAGTCTCTTAAAATTTGTAGTCAAGAAGTTTCCACGTCTCAATTTAGTACCACGCTCAAACTTTTGAAAAATGTTGGAATTTTATTTGGCTATATCTATCGATATCCCAGAAAAAGTACTACATTTCGCGTTCTCATTTCCACCAGATGAGTAGAGGGTATCCAATAGTCAGGAAACTGGACTATAGCATTTTCTCTGGTTTTAATTATGTTTTATTTCACATAATCCACAAGGAACTTTGCAGGGAAGCTTAGCGAATCTGCTTTCTATTGCTTTTTGTTGTATTTGCTTAACATGCCAGGTCACTCGAATAATGTCAGACTTAGTTTCGCTTCTTTTTCCTGACATCACTTTTTTCGCCTGTTCTTTTCGCAGTACTTGCCCAATGACAGATAAATGATTTTTCCGCCTGATATCATTTCCATTGTGTTGATTTTATCCATTGTGCAGTCACTAGGATGATTAATTCTTCAGCTGGAGAACTACTTAATACAAATATTGTACAAATTCAATACAATTCACGTAGCATTTATATTTTAGCCACCTAAAGATAAAAAGAAAATTATTCAGATCCCTAAATGGTCTCAAATAAACCAATTTATTAAAAAGATAAATTATTAATGTTAAATCTTATCTCCTTTTGAAGAAGAGGTACAACTTTTGTACATAACGCTCCTGGGAGGTTTTTATTGAGGCGTTTAATCTACTTAAATAATTATTGGGTATGGGTATACTAGATTCGATGAAAAGTACTTATTGTACAATATTGAACAATATTGAAAGCTAGCTTTGACAAGCCAACCTGTGTGGTAATTATATGTTTAAGCGTTATGTTCAAAAACGTCCCTTATGTACATACATATATTAATGTCACCCCCAAACCATTTAATTATTGCCAACTCGCACTGATTTTATTATGAATTATGTTATGAATTAAAAGAATTCAAGAACAACTTAGCTATAATATTTTTGTATTTTACTTTTGCAGAGAGTATATTGTGGTGATTAAGTAAAACAATAGAATGATTTGACCAAATTATCAAGCTACCTATACTTTTCAAAAATGTTGAAATTTCATTGGATATTGGGGAATAAAATGAGAAGAAATTTAAAAATTGTTCAAAAGTGTGGGCGATAGATAGAAATTTACAAGACTAATAATATTATAAAAAATATCGAAAAATGGTTAAAAAATTAGGGTGTGGCAGTTTTGAGCGCTTTTAAGGTGTTAGAGTGGGCTTGGAAAAATATATATATATTTTTTTCAAATCGATAGAAATTCACAATACTAATATAAATGTGAAAAAATGTCAAAACATTTTTCAAAAGTGTGGGCGTGACAGATTTGGGCGGTTCTCGTTTTAAGTACCAGCAAACTGATTTATATAGTTATATTTGCCTCTGCAGTGTTATAAATAAAGTTAACCTGTAGGAGAAAGGATAATAAAATGCGTTGATTTATTTATTGTAGATAGTCAAACAGATAACGTCATATATTTCATATAAATATTGGTACTTTTACTAATTATAAATTTAAATAGTTCCTCACAATGTTATAGCAGTTAGTCAATGCACTGGTCTCACTATCTCTGCTGGCTTTTATTTGTTCTAATTAAAAGGCAATCGATTGCGATAGAAAGTCATTAACATATTAAGATATGCTTACCATAGCATAACTAAGAAGCAAGATCAATGGCTTGGCGCTAAATTGGAATTTGTGAAGCGCTGTCCTGCTTAATTTCCAGCTTCCTCTTTGTGCTGACAGGCTCGATTGTGTTTATTGTATTTAAATTAACTTATTTATTGTTATTGCCCAGCTGCGGTCGCATCAAATGCCCAGCGCCTACTTTTCCCTTCGTTCCGAGCAATTTCTGGAAAATTCCGACAAGTGGGTGGCCCCGACGTGGCGATGAGGTGACCCAAAGAGCGGTCGCGAAGGAAAGTTGACAACGAAAGTAATAAAACTGAAATTTGTCGCCGCATGTAAATGGAATTGTTTAAAGGTGAAAGCGATGCGGGAAGGGCAAGGGCCACAAATAAACAAATTAAGAAGTTGCCAAAGGGCGACGACGAGGACGAGGACGAGGGC
Source organism: Drosophila simulans (assembly GCF_016746395.2). NCBI lineage: Eukaryota > Metazoa > Arthropoda > Insecta > Diptera > Drosophilidae > Drosophila > Drosophila simulans. Next base: position 20,977,209 of record NC_052525.2, on the reverse strand, counting down.
GATGGCGATGGCGATGACAAAGGGGATTGGGCACGAGGTTGCTCTGTCTGCGCAGGGCGAAATCCGCAACGGATACGTATTATTTGTGCCAGGCCAGCGAGCACTGGCCAAGAGCGGCAACAATAAGCCAAACGAGCAGTTGCAATTCGAGTCGGTCAAAGGGGGAGGGTTACGTACAACGTCTGGGAATTGCAGACGACGGCGGCCCATGGCAATGGCGATTTAATCTTTGCAGACATTTTTATTCAAATTTATTTTAATATTTTCTTTTCATGCCAGCGATGGATGTTGCTGGCGCTGCCATGGCTTATGCATGCTGATTGCTGCAGCCGTTGCCCGCGATCCTGTTGCCCCAGTTGCCCATGTGTTTGGTGGTGTGGCGCCCCCTGTTGCTGATACTGCTGACTTCTGCCCGTGTTGCAGCAGTTGTTGCTCATGTTGCTCGTGTTGCTCATGTTGCTCATGTTGCTTACGTTGCTGGCTTTGCCGCTTCAGTGTCCTAATTTGTGTTGCAAGCGTTGTTACTGCAAGACTGACATTCGTGTTGCAGGTGCAACTGCTGATGCTGCTACTTGTGGGTTTCCCGCTGTTGCTGTAAATAATCTGACTGCGATGTTTCCTTGAGATCTAACTTCCGTTGCTAGGATGTGTTGACTTGACATTCGATTAATTTTCGCGCCTCTTTCTTCATATATACATACATATATCCATGCACTGAGGCTCTGCTCTTTTGCATTAATTTTTAATGTTGCTCTTGCTGCCTCTGATTTTTTGCATTGTTGCGGCTGTGGCGGATGCGGACATGCCGTGCACACAATGCTCTGGAATTATGGCCCAGATCCGGGAAGGGGAGTCGGAGTCCTGGCGCAGGACACAGAGCCACACGGTCGTCCCTTCTTCTGGGTGGCACTGCGGCGACACTTTATCATGTTAACCCGAGGAAGTCCGTGCAATTCTGCTTTAAATTGCCAGCTCCTCCAGCCGCAGCGCTGAAAATACTTTCACCTTGCCATCTTGGCAAGGGAGACGATAATGAAAACGAATCCCCTATACAAGGCATCCTTCTCGGATTGACAATTTCAGCCCCAATAATTGGGGGCTGAAATATATGTATTGGAGAGAAATTAAGTGCTTCCTACCATGTGATGTGGTTTCAGGGCATTTCTTCACTAGCTTTCAGTTCCTTCAATGCCCATCTGTGACATGTATGTAATGAAACAATTTACAAGGGGTTATCCTATTAGGTTTTTTTTGTTACCGTATAATGCGGCATAACCCAGTGGTATAAAATCCTGTTGATATCGATATATATATTAATTGCACTGCTTGATTCGTTTTTATGTGCTCAAAAGACTTAAAGTTTTCTCTTTGCAGTCGGAATTACAGCCAAAATGAGCCCTAAGTACGTCGGACACATTAAGCCGCGCACTAATGGGTCAGGACTCTAAACCAACTTTAAGGACACACAAGGCCGACATGTGGGCAAGACGCATATGATGCTGTGCCGCTGAAGACATGGAGAGCCGGACAGCCGGACAGCCAGACAGCCGGACAACGGACAGCCGGACAGCTGGACAGACATGTTGTCAACTTTGCAAAAAGCGGAAGTTAGAAATTTCACAGTGTGCTGCCGTACCTCTCCTCCCTCCCGCCCCCCTTCCTCACCGCCCTTCGCTCTCCGTTCCCGGCTGCTGTTACGTTGAATTCATTACGGCGGAAAATGTAAAAGGCATAAACAGCATCGCACAACATCCGCTTGTCCACTGGCCCACACAGACACAGACACACGCACCCGTATCCGGCAGAGCACGACAGCGAGACGACCAGCTTTACTACGGACTCGAGCCGGAGTCCTCAGCCCGGAGTCCGCAGTCCGCTGTCCACTGTCCGTAGTCCAGGTCCCGCTGTCCGGCGAGTCCAGTCTGCTGTGAGCCGGTTACGGCTAGGTAACCCGTGCCCGCTTAATATGCTAAATGTTGAAACTCGTACGAATTTAATGCGAGTTAGCCAAAGGTCTGCAGGCCAGACAGATGGAATTGAGATTGCAGTGGTCGGCGGAGCGGTTTCGGCACTGCGAGAAATTCATACCGCAACTTGCTTCAGCTTCTCCAAGAAGCCTATAAGCATCAAATTTGATCGCATTACCATCCAGGAATGCGAATTCGGAATGGGTACGTAAATTATCCTTATCTTTATAATAATTTTGTATTACAAATTATTATAATCCTTAGGATTATAATTATTATAATTATAATCCTTAGGATATATTATTATATATCCTTATTGTATTACAAAAAAACATTTGACCTTGATAAAATGTGGGAAAATACGTTTCAATTAAATGATTTCTCTGTTTATAGATTCGCTATGTTATTCCAGTATTTTATTATATTTATTTTCCTGCGATTGATTTAGAAACCAAAGAAGAAACTAGCTAAATATTCATGTGTGATATACAATGTTTTACAAACTATTAAAAGGATATAGGAAAAAGGATAAGGAATGGTCAATACCAAATATGTAATATCTTTCTATGTTCAATGTGGTTAAAAGTTCTTCTTGCTTTTCAAGGTGTAAGCCAACAACTACTTCGTATCTAGACAGGGTTGTCACCCTTTTTCTCGGTCGCCTGTTTAAACAGATTGAAGTGGTGGCAGAGCAGAATGGAGAATGGTGAATAATCAGAGGGATTAAAAAACGAGGCAGCCGTCAACGCACGATAAATCAAGAGGTCCCCTCCCTTGTCGATGGTCGTGATCCGAGAAGTTCGGGCAATTAATACTCAACTACTCGACTACGACGACCTGAAGTAATTAAGTGCTGGCTGATGCGGGGGGAGTGGCAACTTTTGTGCATTGAAAACGCGCGGAAAAGTGCGGAGAAAGAAGAAGAAAAGGAAAGCGGAAGGAAATCGGAGCGGGTTGATGTTGGTTGATTTTATTAAATGCCAAACTGTTTATCGATTTCATTTGAGTGTATGTCGCGCACAGGCATCGAATGCTGCTACCACAATTTTCCACCCATTCTGCAGCCCCCCTGCCGCCCGTTTTCCGCCAGCCATATGCAAATGGTACGGCAATTTGTGGCCTGAAGGAGCTGAGCTGCACGCAAATCGGAATCGAAATGAAAATCTACAACTTGTTGGCAGGGGAGGTGAATTTTTCTGAAAATCTGAAAAATCCAGCGATGGCTCCACTTCCTTCTCCGCGCTTTTCTCCAACTTCTGCTCCTTTTCCCCGACATCCTGTTATCGCCATCGCCCATTGTCAGGCTAATTCATGTGTCGGCTGCAGGATCCGTTGGCTGCCGGCTGTCGGCGGTGACTCCTAAATCGATTAAAAAGTCAACGGATTCGGATGTCGATTGTAAGGCATAAGGTTTAAGGGGCCTGACATCGAGCAGATTAGGCCACGACTTAATTGGCCAAATGGAGATGCAAGTTCAATACAATAGTGTGTACTTCCAGTCCTGCAAATTCTGTCATATCCCCTTAACTTGATTTCAACTGAAAAACCGGAGCCTTTTTTTCAAAGAAACCAAAGCACATTAAAATGTGTAAAAGTATAGATGCTCCTACCAATTATAGTTAAACAAATGCGCAAATGTCTAAAATTAATTTCAATTACACCGGACAGACCGCAAATGCACACTGAAATAAGCTCGTGTGACATTTGTAAATTTCATAATTAAATGAATAGCTGACGCCTCGTTCGCCGTCACTTAATATTTTTGTAATTGCAATACCATTGATGTGTGCATGTGGCCAGCAAACAGGGTGCAACCGAAATGTCAACACAAGCGTGGTTTCGATTTTGATTTAAATAATGCTTCATTAGCAGCAGCCAACTTGAATGCAGCCAGCCATTTCAGCACAGACAATCACAAGGATCGCAGAATCCCTATTGTCAGGATTAGTGAAATGACTTTGCCGAGTTATCCCATTATAGTACCCATAAAGTACATACGTTAAGTTGCTTACCCAAACGTGTGTTTAAATATTCTGCCGCACCTCGTGTGCCGCAAATTCTTTATCCATAGAGAACAAGGACACCGCCAGAGTGCAGCACTTGAAGAAGGAAAAGCTGAAAACACCGCTCGCAAATTCAACGTCCTTGTGGCAGTCAACATTTTTACCATACTAATTAGCCTTTTGAATGATTCATTATCATAATTGTAATTAACAAACGCGTCGCGGGCTCGTCGTGTCACCTCTAAGCTCGGACGGGCGGCGGCCGCCGTGCGGAGGGCGGAGGGCAGGTGTGCAATGTCCTGGGAAAATTAAAGGGAAATCCAACGAGGAACGCCACTGAATGCAGGGCTCCAGCGCCAACGGCCTAGTCCCTTCTGCTCTCACCTTTTGTCGGGAATCCACATGAGTGCTGTCTAGGATGAGGACTGTATGTTAGGAAGGTTCGTTTCATGTTAAAGCTGCATTTCAGAATTCGATCGATGCATCAGTGGGTTCAAAATGATTGTAGATTCCAGCTCCTGAAGGTTCCGAGATGTTGGCGTTCATACGGACATATAGAGGGACAGACGATTGGACAGACGGACACGTCCAGATTAACTAGTATACTTTTAAGGGATTTAAGTATGATCTCTTACTTTTCGAATGGAGCTACAGTTACGGTAACAATAATAGCACCAAAAGCACATTTCGTGTTTGCCCCAGCGTTTCTCTATTTTCTGACATTTTTTCATCATTTTTTCCACTAATCTTAAATACTACAATGATTTTCAATCGAAATAATAAAATTGGTAACAGATCTAATGGATATTTTAAAAATAATTGGTAAAAGAAAAAAAAACCTCCAAATTTAGGCGGTAACAAAAATAGCACTGTTTCTCGTATTTTGCTAAAACTAACTAAAAAAATAAAATAAGGGTTCAACAAATGAATTATATCTTAAGAACTATGTTTAAAGAATATTAATATTTGGTTGCGTGGCCATTGTAGGCAATGACAGCTGCGCATCCTCTTGGCATGGAGTCCACCAAGTCCTGGTACCGTTTTTGACGAATTTTGCTCCATGAATCCTTGATCCTCGATCTCCCATGAATCAAAAGTTCCTCGTTATTGTTGGGTTTGGCTTCAGAAACCTTTTTTTTACGTCCGCACAAAGTTTTTCGATTGGATTCAAGTCGGGTGACTGAGCAGGTCATTTCATTACTCGGATCGATTTCTGCTCAAACCACTTTCGAGCTCTCTTGCTTGTGTGTTTTGGGTCGTTATCCTGTTGAAATATCCAAAAAAACGGCATTTCATCCTCGGTATATAGCGCCATCACATTTTCCAGGATATCTGTGTAAATGTGCTGATCCATGATGCCTTGAATCATATGAATCGGATCTACTCCATAGTAAGAAAAGCACGCCCATACCATGATGTGTGATCCCCCGTGCTTTACCGTCTTAAAGGTGAAGCGAGGATTATATTCAGCTCATGGTGGACGCCGAACATAAGACCGAGAGCCTTTCCAACCAAAAAACACAATTTTGCTCTCATCTGACCACAAAATGTGGCGCCACTTCTCCACAGGCCAGTCCTTGCGTATCTTGGCATATTCGATTCGCTTTGCCACATGCTTCACAGTCAAAAGCGGGACTTTTCTGGGACTGCACACATTATGGTTGTTTTGTCTAAAGTGTTTGCGAACTGTTTCCACGCTTGCAGCTATCTGAAGCTCCTTCTTCAGTTCCGTCGCCGGCTTAAAAGGCTGCTTCTTGCTTTGGCGAACCAAGCGCTTGATCTCCACGTTGGACATTAAGGGGTTTCTTCCACGTGTTTCGTTCTTTTTGACAAACAGCAATGCATTGCGGATCATATTGTTTGAAAAACCAACAAACCGTCCCATTTTAGCGTAGGTTTTACCTTCAGAGATCATGTTTTTAATCAAATTCCTTTTTTCGACGGTTGAATGCTTTCCCAGACCCATAACTAGAGAATTTTTGGTGTTCTTTCGAAAAAAATTCAATTAAAACCTTTAATGCAACTCCTTTTTTCAAAATTTGTCGAAAAAAAATCCAAAACAATCACTCCTACTAATTTTATTCAGCAAAAACGTGATCAGTGCTATTTTTGTTACCGCCTCATTTCGCGCGCTTTTGCAGAAAGTGCCCAAAAACAAAAAGAACCGTTACATTGAGAGACTAAAAATTTCTTGCTTAAAGAGACAACATATGGTACTTATTATTCATGAAATCGGACTTTAAAAAAAAAAAAAATTCAATACCTTTTTTTAGGAAATCAACTTTCAACCTGCAGTAGTGCTATTATTTTAACCGCAGCTGTATGTATATAAATAAATAAACCTTATAAATACACATTGTTGCTGTACTTGGTAGACTCGTAGATATCCCTTTACTCTGCGAATAATCCATTTTGATGTTTTTATGGTTATTTTTTTCAACCACTTGAGGATCTCTTTGATGGACGGCTAATTAGGCAGCACGTTCGTGGGAAATTGAGGCACATAGACTCTAAAATCGAATAAATGGGCCAATTGGTGATTCATTTTGACCCTGTACATACACACAATCCGGAGAATAGATTTTTAGACTGTGCCAACATCACTGGTTACTAAGTTCATAGCAACTTTTGCAATCCATTTGCATGAATAGTCAGTTTAGCTGGATCAACTCACATTATCCTTTTATGTATATTAAGACAAGGAAAAATATATCAACAACTATTACTAATATATTGTTATATACAATTTTACCTGCATATACAGTTATATTTTGCAAAAACCATTTGCGGAAAAGTGACGGCTCAAAATGTCCGAGCGCATTATCATCCGTTAAGAGTGCATTTATTTCATAATACTCGGCCGAATCAAATTAAAAGTAAATCATTCGCGGCAAAGCCGTATGTTTCCCCCGATGATCCCAGATCCCCGACCAACCGCGCTCTAAATCGCATGGGTGGGGTGGAAATGGACATACCGCAGTCAGTCATGGGTAATAATTTATTATGTAATCATTTTAATGAACTCTAATTGAATTACACTGCAAGCTGGGATTTCTGATATGATTATTCAGTGCTTCTCGTATTTGACATGACCCAACGTGGCGTTTGAGCGCGTTTTTTGTTTGTTATTCTGCTTGCGTAATTAGAAATAAGAGTTCACTGATCAAAATAACCAAATTGTTAAAACTCTCGTGTACCTTAAGCGTTATTTTCCACTTAGAATCGCAAAAGCTTAATGAATTGTTGTCAAAGGAATGCCCCGCCCACTAGACACCACCCACCACCCACCGCCCATCGAGTTCGTGTGTGCTGGCGAAAGCAGACAAGGAAACACAAAAGCCATAAAATTTCAATTAGGCAAACCATTCAAGAAATTAATTGACAAACCTTATTCTTGAGTTTTTCGCCAACTCCACAACCACTCAAACGCCATCCCGCCCACCACACGTACGCACCACCCAAGGAAGCAACCACCCAAGCAGGCAGCCAACCCACCGCCATATCTCTTTCTTGCCGCCTTCCCTGCAATTTGCAGCTTTTCAACATGAAAATTAATTTTCGACAATTTACTGCGCAATCTTACGCAAAAGTTCAACAAAAGCGGCCGCACCACCTGCACCACCGCCCACCATCCGGGCGCCCACTTTGCTGGCAGAGTGGGTGGCACTTCGCGCCACAGTTAAGCCAAACAATCTGCCAGAACTGCGTCAGTGAGCGTTAAAATTCCTTTACACTTGGACTGATGCCACGCGGAGAAACTGGAACTCGGGGCAAGCGCTCCCAAAAATTGTGTAAAACTCGATGAAAAATTACTTGGCCCCACCAAATACTCCGACGTGTACGAGCATGTATGCATGCGCTGGAGAAAGCGGAGTTATCTGCCCTTTTCCCTCTACTCCATCCGCATCTACCTCCAGTTACAACAAACTTGACGCCGCGGCCCCATCTTTGCCTTCTTCAGCTACATATACATACATTGTCATTTAATTTTGGCAATAAATGTGAACCGCTTTCGGGTTTCTGGTTTCTGGTTCCTGGGTTCTGGTTTCTGGATTCAGGATCGAGCACTCCAGGACTCTGGGACTCCAGGTCTCCGGAACTCCGGGACTCCGGGACTCCAGTATCCTGGCAGCAACTTCGCCACCGACGACATTGTGTGCAAACTGTCTGATAATCGTCTTCCGCCTATTTTAATGTGCCCAAACCATTCCCCCCACAAAAATCCACTCCAGCCAGCACCTCGATGCGCACATGTGCGCGCTTAAATTATTCAACGGAAGTCGCTCCAAAAACTCCCATTTCCCCGCGCCCAGCGTGAAATATGATATTATGGCGCTCAAATAAATTACGCGGAAAATTATTATGGCCGAGTAGCAGTCGCCCCCACTCATGTGATAATAGTAATGTAAAATTAATGCAGCTCAAGCCCACTTTCCCTGCCCCCGAGCCGCGAGATGTTGGACATTCGGATGGCAGTTGGTGGTGGTGGCAGTTTTATTGCAATCGCCTTTCGATTGACTCGCAAGTGGCAGTTGAACCTGTCTGGGTTCCTCTTGAGCCACAATGTATCTAATTGCCGATGCTGTTTAATATGGTAATATTGTTGGAAGTGTCCATCGATTTCCATCGATTGGGCTATCAAATTCATATGCACAAAGGATGACATTTTTTTACTATTTCATAAATGTGTTTGCTACGAAATTCCCGATTTGAGTAATTCGGCCTCTTTAGAATGAACATACATAGATAGTCTCAATTGTGATTTAAGTACATGCATATAAAAATTGATTTGTGTCCACGTTTATACGGACGGACACGCATACGGACAGATTGAATCGATTGATGTTTTGATACAGAAAATGAAATATGGATCTAGTATACAAAAAATAGTTCATCATATTCTCTTCTAACTCTTCTCTTCTAACATTCTCTTCTAAGATAGAGAATGTTGATGTATTCTATTTTTAAACTTATGTACATATTACCGATGAACTCGCATTGGTGCTATCGGATTACTGCGTTACTAAGCATTTGCGGTGTGACGGCGGGATCGGCTATAATCGATGTGCCGCCGATGAATCTACACTTATAAAAATGCTTAACTAAAATCGCCCTAAAAACAACAATAAGGAGAAATTTCTAAAGAAGGACCCATTATCAACTTGAACCAATTTTAGAAAAATGAACACCAAATCACTGAACATAATATTGCTCTTTTTTTATGTGCATTTTCGTGAGTTAAGACATAGTTTTTATTTTTAAATGTGGGCCAAGTTAATTACCAAAAAATTAAAAAAAACTCCAACTTAAATCAAGAAAACAACTATATGTATGGGAAATGTTTCCTACAAAAGCGATTTTCTAAAATACTGAAAAACTTTTCTATGAGTGTAGGCGGCCGCCGTTAAATAGGCACTTAAGATAAGAAAAGCGATTAGATAGCGACGAACAATCATTTAAGCTGGTGCATACATATGGTCGCTGTGCACCAACCGCGGGTGCAGTTCTGGCCGGACACTCTCCAAGTAAGCATGATCGTTGTTTTTGCACTTATTGCGGCCACTCTTGCCGTTGGATTCCTCGTTCTGCTCCCCGTTGTCGTGAGCGGTGGATGTCTACTTGTCGTAGCAATCGTTTGGCTGTGGCAACTTCTACACTTCGGGCACTGGCTACGTCTGGGCGTCCCCTTTGTTCCGGCTGCCCCATTCGTGGGGAATGTGTGGAACCTTTTGCGTGGAGCCTGCTGCTTTGGCGATCAGTTTCGCGAGTTGTACGAGAGTAAGGAGGCTGCCGGCCGCGCCTTCGTGGGAATCCACGTGCTGCACAACCACGCACTGCTTCTTCGAGATCCGGCTCTGATCAAGCGCATTATGGTGGAAGACTTCGCCCAGTTCTCGAGCCGCTTTGAGACGACTGATCCCACTTGTGACACAATGGGTTCGCAGAACCTTTTCTTTTCCAAATACGAGACTTGGCGGGAGACGCACAAGATCTTTGCGCCCTTCTTTGCTGCCGGAAAGGTGCGGCAAATGTACGGGCTGCTGGAAAACATTGGACAGAAGCTCGAGGAGCACATGGAGCAAAAGCTAAGCGGCAGAGATAGCATGGAGCTGGAGGTCAAGCAGTTGTGTGCCCTCTTCACTACGGACATCATTGCGTCACTGGCCTTTGGCATAGAGGCGCACAGTCTGCAAAATCCCGAGGCAGAGTTTCGACGTATGTGCATTGAGGTCAATGACCCCAGGCCAAAGCGCCTCCTACACCTCTTCACCATGTTCTTCTTTCCGCGACTAGCGCACAGGGTTCGCACCCATCTATACTCCGAAGAGTATGAGCGGTTTATGCGCAAGTCCATGGACTACGTTCTTTCCCAGCGCGCGGAAAGTGGGGAGAATCGCCACGATTTGATCGATATATTCTTGCAGCTGAGGCGTTCGGAGTCGGCGGAAAGCATAATCCATCGGCCAGATTTCTTCGCAGCCCAGGCAGCTTTTCTGCTTTTGGCCGGCTTCGACACCTCGTCGTCCACCATAACGTTTGCGCTGTACGAGCTGGCCAAGAACACCACGATTCAGAACCGCCTCCGGACGGAGCTACGGGCTGCCCTGCAGTCTAGCCAAGATCGGCAACTGAGCTGCGACGCCGTCACCGGATTGGCTTACCTGCGCCAGGTAGTTGATGAGGTCTTGCGACTTTATCCGCCCACAGCTTTCCTGGACCGATGCTGCAATTCCAGAACGGGCTACGATCTCTCGCCTTGGAACGGTGGATCGCCATTCAAACTGCGTGCGGGCACGCCTGTCTACATATCGGTGTTGGGACTCCATCGTGATGCACAGTACTGGCCAAATCCCGAAGTCTTCGACCCGGAGCGGTTCTCAGCGGAGCAACGGCAACAGCACCATCCCATGACCTATTTGCCCTTTGGCGCAGGACCAAGAGGTTGCATCGGGACTCTTTTGGGGCAGTTGGAGATCAAAGTTGGACTGCTGCACATCCTAAAGCACTTTCGGGTGGAGCTCTGCGGGAGGACGCTACCAGAAATGAGGTTCGATCCCAAAGCCTTTGTCCTCACTGCTCACAATGGTGCCTACCTACGTTTTGTTAGGGATTCTCTTTGAATTACATCCAGTGATAGTTATATTAGGTCAGCTTTAGCTGGACAATTGCTGTTGAACATGCACCTTAGAAATTCCTAAAAAGTAAACCACTCTTTAGGCAAGTTTAAATTTAAGAACTTTTTTCCGGGAAAATGAAGTGGTCTTTCAAAAATATGTATTTACATTGTTTTATGCGCATTGTTTTACTATATTATGTATTCTATAAGAGCTACAGTTATCGTGCATGTTTCTATATACCATACTTATTAGCAGGTGAATTTTTAAATAATGGAACAGTGAATACATTAATGCCAATTCCAATTCACATTTGAATAGTGCCACCCGTACGGCAAACAATCTGTGCACGTGAAACAGATACATAGCTTACCCAACGAGCATACCATTTGCATAATTGAAAAGGGGGAAAATGGAAGTTGGAAATCAATCTGGCAATTAGTCTGCATTAATTGCAAGGGTCCTGGCCGTTGCCAATTCTCGTAAATGTGTCTGGTTAATAAAGATGTAATACCGACAAAAGACGACCCGGCCTGGCACCTCCACCAGCCGAACAATTAAGCCATGCTCGTCCAGGACTGACTGTTCTCGACATCGGCTTTTGGTCGAGCATTAATTACACACAAATTGGAGCCTAAATGTTGGCTAACTGTGAGCTGATCTGTGCGACAACAAAGGAGCCGGAGCCGGACCACTAGGAGCCCTCTCCGAGTCCTTGACCATCGAGGAGCCACCTGTTGCAAGAAGCTGGAGCCGCACAAAGCAGGCAACTCTGGCAGCTCACTAATCGCAAAAGTCTCGAATACAGAGTTGCATAAATGCCGAAACCTTCAGGCATCCACCTCTGCCTTTGCCCAGTTGAGTTTTAAATTTGTGTTGCCCATTGACCCGACAGCACAATCAAATATTAGCACTCGGGTTAGCAAGGCCAAAGGGTTCGGCTTGTGGGGTCCTGGGAATGAAATGAGCTGCAAATCCTTTTGACAACAGCCCCGCCCCGAACGCTGGTGGAAACCCATTCGAAAATTTACTTTACTGAGCCCCTGTAATCTCCGTGCTTACGCTGGCTTCGCCTCTCATTTCCGACCCCTGAACGCCCCTGGAAGGCCCGGACCCTCCGACCTCCGACCTCCCCCCTCCCCCTCCCCCTCCTTCACAACACAACACCAAAAGCACTGGCAGCCTAAGCCCTTAACGAAACTGCCGTCAGCAGTAAATATTTATGCTTGTGTTTTATTTATTTACATTGTCAAAACCAATTTCGCCCAAGGGTTCAATTGTTTTTCACTTTTATGCTCCGCTCCGGAACCTCTCAAACGGCCCCCAGAATCACCCGACCCCCCCAAAACTAAGCCACCTTGGCAGTGGAGTGCGCAGCTCACATTTCACTTTCGATGGCCACTTTGGGCAACCCGCAAGCTCCCACTGTCTGCAGATATGCCGCCCCCAGCCGTAACCCTTAACGCCTCCAACTGAAGTCTCCCCCGAAATCCGAGTCCTCCGCCCCGACCAACAACTGTCAACGTCAGCGACACGCATGCAAACAATCTGCGAGGTGGCTGTGGGTCAAAGGTGGCCCGGAGATCCAAAGTTGGCTTAAGCCTTGTTTGTTTTCAATTAAAAACCTTCAAAAAGTCCCCCACCCCAGCCACTAAGTCCGGTGAACGACCATAACTCCCCCGGAACCAGAAACCCAAAAACCCAGAAACCCAGAGATCTAGAAGGCGAAGCAGATTTGCGGAGGCGTGGACGCGGCAGGCATTCATTTTTTATGGCAAATGGGCAACTTAAAATCAAAGAAGCAGATTGCTCCCCGGTTGGCAGTCAATGCGAATTGCATTGCGCCTCCTCCGCGGCATTGGTTGCCCGATTTCAACTTGACATATGACTCAATTAGCTGCGGGCCCATGTGGGAGAAATAGATATGGGTACGAGTACGTAGGTATCCTCTGGCTGGGGGTGCTTTGAAATATTTCTTATTGCTCGGGGAAATGGCTCTTACTCGCCAGTTTGCTTACCAAAAATAAATTAAATTGCGAACAGCCAATAATGCAATGGCTCTTGGCTGGTTTCTAACTTCTTGTGGGACATCTGGGGCTAGATGAACTAGATTATTCGACAATTGCCACTCCGTACTTTATCTGGCTATTGATCTATTTATTTTAGAGCAAGATGGGAAGTAGTTTGGGTTTATTCTGGTACATCCACTTTGAAGGTCTTACTAAAACGAAATACTTATTCATACTATATATATAAGCTACCCTAGCCATTGGGGTATAGCAAATACATTGCAAAATGATCTTGAGTTTGTCTAAAAAACTGATTTCTCAGGATAAGGAAATACGATAGGATGATAGAATACTTCTAGAGTACTTCTACTCCTTATCTTTTACCTTATATTACCTATTACTGTTGTCCTGGCATTGGATTCCATATCCCACACCACCAAGTGAGCTGAGGAAACGCGTCGGGCTGTATTGTCCCAGTAAAGTTATCCTTTGTGTCCGAATCGCAGGGCATCTATTCAATCTTTTTAACGTGATAAACTGCTTAATGCACTGAGACCGATACAGAGACACCGACCCAACCGGAACGGGATACAAATAGCCATTGAACTGACCCAGCCGTTTCCTCGTTTTCCGACCTCCTTTGAGTGGGATGACTAAGTAAATTGGATTTGAAATGCCCTCTTTTCCATTGTGAAAGGACAAAGGAGTCGAAGGGCAGCCCAGAGGCCAAGCATTTGCATCGGATGATCTGGCAAATGTGAGGAATAATCCGGCGTATTATTCAAACAGGGACTACAGTCTTAAAGATGGTTGAGGGTCTATCTGCAACTAAAGAATCTGAGCTCTCTTTAAATGTTTAGTGCTGCCTTATATATATTAAAAATTGAAATTAGCCGTGCTTTAATTGGTTCGGTGACACTTCCCAGAGCGGCTTTCCTCAACGCTTAACGACGACACTTCTTGGCCTTATCTTCTTGTTGGGCGCCATCTTTGTGTCTTTGCAGTTGGCTTCATTATGCGCGTGGAATTATGCAAGCAACTTTAATCCCTGCAACCGTTAGATGGATCTCACGGAATGGCTGTTCCGGGGAGGCACCATAAAAAGCTGCGACCACGCCCCCGGCTTTCGCACTTATCTCTGCCACTTTATGCATTAATGGCGCGACTTTGTCGTTGTCATCCAGCCACTCCCCCACCACTTGGAGCTTGAATGTGGGGCGAGTAGGCGTGTCTGGGTGGCTTAAATCAAGTGCAGCAGGCTATCAGCTATCTGTAAGATGCAAAACGGAACTACATCCAGAACCAGAACCAGAACCAGCACCAGAACCAGAACCAAGACCAGACCCCAAGCCAGCACCAAACTCGCATCCCGCACAGAGTCCAAGCCACATCTCCATCCCAGGCTTAACCAAAATGCAATTAGTGGCCACAATATGGCGACAGACGATTTTATTGACGTCACTTTGGTCTCGGCCAGGGCCAAAATGTAAATGGAAAATGAAAACTGAATGCCGGGCCAAACCAAACCCAACCAAACCAAACCCAACCAAACCGTAGTGAAACCGAAAACGCGAATCAATGTGAAAATGAAAGATGTGGCTGGCGGCGACCACAAGTTTCAAAAATCACTAATGGATTTTTAATATAATAAATAATATGCACTAACATAAAATGTCCATAAAAGTGCTTTTGTCATCCATTAGGGCGCACTGGTGTGAGGTTTTTGGGTTCGCCGCTTTTTCGGAGGGATCGGTAAGGGAATCGGGAGCACCTGACCTCCGAAAGCGGAGATCCTGAAGGCGAAGCAACGGCTTCGATATAATTGAATAGATACCACATTATTTCCATTGTTGCCTCCTCTCTGCGCAACCTTTCGATGGGCAAACAAAGTGCTATTTTAGGCCACAACAACCACACAAAGGTCTCACACCACGCTGCACTCACACACAAACGGCCACGCACACCAGTGCCAGTACACTCGTACACACGCACTCACACAAATGCACAAAGGAAATAAAAGGGAAATCCCCTTACTTAAGTTGAGAGCAGGAAGAAAGAGGCAAGTCAGTTAGTAGTTATCAATGCGTAAGATACTTCGCACACTGCCAAAATGGATTGAATGGAAATAAAGCATTATAAATTACATGGAAATGGACACACGCACACTACCGCCCACACACACTAGCACCTCCATCAACATCGACACCCACGCACACAAGTACATAAGCAACTTGTTTGGCTTTACTGATAGTTACTGATATTATGGATAAAGGTTAGGCCAATTTTTGATAAAAATGATTAACAGATTTGCATAAAACCGGGTTCGGAGTCGAACTAGCTTTAAAGCAAAACGGTACCCTTTCATTTAATTACCCAGGAATTTACACGAAATTATTTGATATCCCTTGTGAAGAGCAAGTCATTCATTAAAGTCACTAAATAATTTTCTCTTTTTGTCCAATAAATGAATTCGTAGGCTTATGAAAAAAGATCTTACCAACTCAGTTAGTAGTATAATCTAAACAACGAACTCTTCAAAAGTTTTACGATTTTTTTAGCCTATAAATTCCAAGTGTGCTCTACATAGTTGCTCATATGTATTATTGAACACAAAATTTACTCAGTGCAGTGGTCGAAATAAGAGTATTTCACAGTTGCTGAGCTGGAATTGGGAGCCCGGCCAAGTTATGGAATCGAACGAAATCAATAATTCATTAAAATAATGTATGCATAAAGGCTGCATGTTTATGGTCAATGGCTGTGGTGCTATAACAACGGCAACACCGGCGGCGGGAAAAGGATCTGCACACACAAACATTCCGGATAATCCATGCAAATCGGGCGACCATATATAGCCCAGATACCGCCGTCCATGGGCATGCCTGCATATATTTATTGACCCGTCGTCGGTGGCCAATTGGTGTCAAAAGCCCGACGTAATCCCCGACAATGTTGTTAACAAGTGGCCCAGAGAACTAGCACTAGATGCTCGCACGGGCGGATAGCGATGGCGCCGGGTGGGTTAAAACTTCGCCATAAAGTGCAGGCCCCCAGTTCCGAAATTGCTCGAAATAAATGAAGACGGAGCAGGCGCGGGCAAAACAATCAAGGAAGCACTTAACCGAATGAAACACAAGTACACAAATGAAAGTAAGCAAACACAAGACAAGCCGTAGAGCAAATAGTTGTAGCGAGGCGCAGATAAAGATGCAGATAGAGATGGAGCCACAGAGACAGATGCAGATGCAGATACAGATACAGATGCAGATACAGATGCCCGTATCTGTGGTTCGGGCCAAGTCCAAGTCCAAGTGCAAGGAGATGAGGACCAGGTCCAGACGATGCGACCTCGTCCCTTCCGCCTTCCCCCATCCACCATCCACCATCCACCATCCCCCATCCCGTTGGCCTGGTCAAAACTAAAGCAATGAAATAAAATGAAAATGCATTAAGTATGCAGATGGAGTGCAGATCCCACTCCTGCGCTCCGGAGTCCATGAAGTGGAGTAGCTGCACTCAGGAAAATGCCATTTCCTCTTAAATTGAGTTCAAGGAGGGGAATCTCAGATCTTGTTTCTTAAGAAGAAGTCTTGTGGTGAAAAGGCTTGAATTATTTCCATGGTAATGGACGAAAGTTATTAGCCCTATTGACTAGCGCATGCAACTTATTTGCTGAGGCAGTGGAATTTAATCATGATTTTTATGCTTAAAAATCTCGCACTAAGCCCAGATAGATGATCCAGAGAGCCCATTCACAAGCTAAACTTTGGTATTATTTTCCCAGTGTGGATCGGAGTTCGGTTCTGAGTCTGGCAAATAGAGCTGCTAACGGTCATAACGAAGTTGCCACCGGTCAGCCATCAACTTGATACATGGCCTCGAGCAAGGAGCTTGTCACTCAACGAGTTCCCAGCCAGAAAGAGAGACTCGGAGTTGGTCCTGGCCAGTAAGCTCGTAATGCAGCTAGCCGCCTGCATTTAAATCATTTTTATGTGCCGCCCTGGCCTGGAAAGTGCAGCAGGCATTGAAACTGCAGCTCTGCAATTGTTTTCACTATTTAGCTTTAATGCCGAAGGGTATGGCCCCTTGGAAATGGAAGAGGAAGATGGAAAGTGGCAGTGGCAATGGCAGCGGCAGCAAATCGGGAGCCAAATGGGACAGGACAGCCGGAAAAACCCAGAAACATGGCCGGCTGCTGCCACAACTTTTTCTATTAGTTTGATGCTTGATGAATTCTGATGTGTCTTTAATGTCACTTCTGTTGTTTACCACCCCATCCGGTGGCTTCGATTATCATCAGTTGGAGTATCGGGCCGAGGCAGCTGTTGTATCTGTAAACTATAAGTTGCCGATGGACCACTTTTTCCTGATGGCCTTACAGGCGACGCAGCCAACGCCTATCGATGGGCATTTCCTGCAAGGATCGATTTCTAAAGAATTAACAACAAGTCCAGTGTTTCAACGTTTCAACGAAGTCTTCTCGGACTGTGTACATAACTATCAAAAGTGGAGCACTGTAGTCCGACTTTTGTTTAAATTATATAATTTTATTATTATACAATTTTATTGTTTAAAAATAGTGCGTTTACTGTTTTGTATCTCTGGCAAGGCCGGAAACAAGGCAGCAAAATAATATCTAGAGAAGTCGATTTCAGACGGTCTACCCATAGACGGTCTACTCAAGATTTTTAATTAACAATATATTCATAATTTCGCTTTAGTAAAGCTTCCTGAAACTTACAAATAAGTTTTTGTGATTGAAGTTGATTGTAAATAAAAATGCCAAAAGCTTTTCCTCGACTCGAATAAATCAAGTGCGGGGTGTGTTGGCTGCGAATCAATGAACCTGTCCTCGGTTGATAGTTGTTGGAAAGATTTTCAATGCAGTCTGCGCCTGAGCCGCTAATTTACTAACGTTAATTAATGGCGAAATCGAAAATGTTCGCTTTGAACTTTGGCGTTTGGCTATGGAAGTGAAAACCGCGCTGCCACACTTAAAGAGCTGCCCCACCCACTCTGCCCACTCCAAACCTCGAATTTTCACGGCACAAAGGAAATGGAACACTTTGCCGAAGAAGAAGGAAGCTGCCTTGCGGTTGCCACTTCCACAAAAGGGGGAAAAGCGGCTGGGAAAATGCGCTGTAAGGGGAAGGCTGGGTGGAAGACAGGAAAAGTTGCAAATTGACTTGGTCTGCGTGTGCAGGAGTGTGGAAAACCTTTCAAGTTCCAACGGAAAACGGATCCTGCCAATAGATCTTCGACCAGTGCACCAATAAAGATTGTGAGAACTAGCTATTCAAGCATGTTCCAGATTTCATCCACTGAAATATTTTTAAGCTTAAATAAGACAACCAGGTGGTTTATGCGATTTTAGTAATACGTTACTATAAATCCTTTCACCGTTCTGTTTTAAGCTGGTTTGTAATAACAATACTAATAGGTATTTAATGTTGGAAAGAATAGTATTTCTTTCCTTAAACTAAATGAGTCCGAAAGCCAAAGGGGCTATCAACGAAAATGGGGATTTTAAATTCGCAGTAGGTACGTATCGACTGCATATATTTATTTATATTTTTTTTCGCAAGCCATTTCTTAATTGGCCCGAAAATCGAAGACTACCGGCGTAGGCTATCGAATCGGAGAGGCACGCGCTGAATTGAAAGCGACTCTTCGACGAGTGCCGGAAACGGAAATGGATATGGTATAATGCTCCGGGGGGAACGGAGCTAAGCAGGATGAGGACTCAAGGTCTCCAAACATTTCATTTTCTCTCGCCCGGCTAATTTTGCATGCAGCGCACAAAGGCGTCGCATTGGGGGCGTCCGGGGGAAGGGGGCGTGGCATAGTCACGCAGACGATTGATTTGGAAACGGGCCATTGTCACGCCGTCTGCGAAAATGGCCAGACGGAGCGGAAAAGTCGGTGGGGGAATGGACCGGAGTGTTTGCCGGATTGTCCCGAAAACTGGCTGAAAAGGATTTGCTTAAAGTCGACATCATGGCCAGGGAATTGAGTATCGGCTAGTGGGGACCGGCATGGGGATATTTGAGTGCGGAACATGGGATATGGGATATGAAATGTGGCAACTGCACGTACGCATTGTGTATTGAAAAACACACTGGCACACACGCTATCCGGAACCCATTGAATCGGCAAAGTTTGTTAGTTCGGACACGAAATATTTTATTATTATATATAATTTGCCATTATGATGATTATACGTGGACACCCTCCACCGACTACCGACTACCGACTCCCGACTCCCGAGCCCCAAGCTCCGAGTCCCGATTCACTATCCACTGCCCCCGACTCCATTGTGAATTCAGTGGGCATTGGCTCGTCCTCGCTGCGAGTGCTGCATACTTTATGTCCTTGGCGCAATCACAGTCATGTCTGCACCTTGGGACTCCCAGTGGGCTGGTGGTCACCGGGAGGTCGTAGGCAATCCAATTGAATCCACATTGCCGGGCAGATGATGATGGGGCACACCAGGAGGACTGGGTGGCTGGATGGCACAACGTACTCGAAGCGAGGACTTTCTTAAAGCGCCAAGCCGAAGGCTCCTTTAAGATTCACAGCGGTCACGAGCGACTGAGAAACCTAATATAAGGCTGGCAGCATTCCCGACAAGAAACTGGATAGGTTACCAAGCCGGTCATTTGATACCCTGGCATTTAAGCCAAGAGTGTTTTGCTAATTGGTCAATATACTCAAATGAGATGCATGTGCATTTGGTTTCATTTGCAAGCCAGATGGTTGGATAGAGTGTGCAGATCCTTCGAGCTCGATATTCATAAAGGATAGACTGTTGCCATAGAAACTGTTCGGAGTTAAACAATCTTCATTGCAAAGTGATCTGATTCAAATTATCGAGTCCTTTGAACCTCTGTAAAGTTCAAGGTACGTGCACCGACCTTTTGAGCCTAACCCACATATTTGAGAGCTTAAACCCTTAGTTTTGGCCCAAAGCAGCATGTCTGATAATTGCTGGGTGTTTCTATTATCCCATTCTGCTCAATGCGTGACTTCTTTGAATTTCTGGCAGCGAGTTGCACTTGATTATCATTGTTGGCATTGTTGGCTGATTGTCGGCTGATTGCCGGCTGATTGTCAGCACTTTGACATGCACAGCAACTGTGATGGAAAGAGGCCGCATAAATTAAAACTGAGCATTTGCCGCCTTGGCCCGCTGTTCCCCGACTTTCCGTTGACGGCAACTCAAGTTTCACTTAATTAACTGCAATAAGAAACTGAAATTAACCCCGGGCCCGAACTCGCACCCAAAAGGAGGGACGGCGGCTGACGAAAGTTTTCCTTTCCTTTCGACGATGAAGATGACGCTGGAGCCGGCGCGGATGATGATTATGATGATGGAAAGTGCTGGAAGAGAGGCGAAACTTTTCCCCCACTGCACTCATAATTCCGTTAGCTAATTTGCATCGTTATAGTTGAATAGAGGGACGTGACCGGGCCCAGGAAATCCCCATACCCGGATCAAAGTCACACCCTCTTTCGAGCCGTGCGACAATAATTGCGTTAATAATTAGTAATGGGCAATCGTTTGCGTGTTGCGTGGCGTGTTGCGCGCTGCAAGTTGCATGTTGCACTCGGCATGTTGCTGGCGCCGCAGCAACATGTCCCCGACAGCAGCAACAATGTTGCCGGCCGTGTGGAAAGCCTCGTCCAATTGGCTCACTGGGGCTTTCCCGACTTCCCGACTTCCCGGCTTCGTGCCTCGGCCGCGGCCAAGTCGGAAAAGTCGGAAAAGCGGACCTGTCTTTTTGCGGCACAGTGTTCGTGCAGCAACGAGGCGCATCGGTGGTTACAGGTTACAGGTAGCTGTTGGCTGGCAGTCCAAGGTGCAAGTTTAGATGCAGTGGCCGTTGCAGTTCGATTGCCCGGCAGCTGAAGGCTCTAAGAATTTCAAGTATTTCCGCTTGCCGGTCGGAAAAGCGGAAAAACGGAACGGGAGCTGGAGAACATGTGCGTTGCCTTTTTGCATTCCGCGCGAGCAAAGGAGGCAAAAAGGAAAACTCCGGGCGGATAGGAAAGGGGAGAATGAAAATAGTCGGGGCATGGAAGCGGCAATGGCAATGGCAATGGCAATGGCAGTGCATATGGAGATGGAGATGGCAATGGGAAGCCAAAAACCCCGAAACCAACAGCAGAACCTGGAGCAGAACCACAACTGAATCGTAACGAAACGAACTAAAATGAAATGAAACTGGAGTTCAACTCAAACGGAGCTTAACTTAACCTTTGGCCCCACCACAATCCCCCAAGTGGGTGGTGCAGTGCTGCAGTCGATGTCACTCTTAAAGCTGCCCTCTTGGTGGTCCTGAACTTTCAATTGTCGCCCCAGAAGCCATGCATTTTCCACCTTTTCCAATCGCAAATATTCTTCGCCACTTGAGCCGGGTCTGTTTAGCGGTTTGTTAAACAGGTTGACTTAATTTAAATGGTGTCGCCTTACCCCTGAATCTAACTGTTTTGGCCTGGCTTTCGGGGTTTATTTGAGTTTATTTTAGAACATAATCTATACAAGTAAAATTTGTGTAAGCCAATAAATAATTTATCTCTTAATGGTTAACATATGATACGTTGACAAAGTTCAATAAGTGCTTAATATTGAAAGGCAGCTATATTATTTTAAAGAACATTATTACACAACTGTGATATTTCATTTATAGGTTATTTTTTATTCGTATTAGCACAAACAAGAGAGAATGCTATAGAGTTCCCCGACTATCAGATACCCGTTACTCAACTAGTGGGAATGCAAACGCGAAATTCCATCATTTTTCTGGAATATCAAAGATGTTGGGAATAAAATGAGAATAAATTTAAAAATTGTTCCAAGGTGTGGGCGTGACCGGTTCGGCGGCTTGGGCGTGGCAAAAAGTTTTTTGGCAAATCGATAGAAATTTTCCTTAAATTATGAAAAAATATCAAAACAAATTTTTTACAAATGTGGGCGAGGCAGTTTTGGGCCGTTTTAGGGCGTTAGAGTGTGCGTGGAAGGAATTTTCTTTTGCAAATCGATAGAAATTTACAGGACTAATAAAAATTGAAATAATATCAACACGTTTTCCAAAAGTGTGGGCGTGGCAGTTGTGTGCTGTTTTTGGGCGTTGAAGTGGGAGTGGCAACATGGGTCAACAAACTTCGCTGCGTCTTTGTCTTTACAATCTGTATGCTGAATCTCAGCTTTTATAGTTCCTGAGATCTCGACGTTTAAACGGACAGACAGACTGACATGGCTAGATCGACTCGGCTAATAATCCTGATCAAGAATATATATACTTTATATGGTCGGAAACGCTTCCTTCTACCTGTTACATACTTTTCAACAAATCTAGTATACCCTTTTACTCTACGAGTAAGGGGTATAAAATTGATGTAGTACACAATATTATACACGCTAGAAAATATTTGTAAAAGTCATTAAATAATTTTAAAAATAATGAAATTCGTAATGCTTTTTAAAAAGCATTCCATGACTTTGGTATTCTCATTAAACGAAATTATTAATATAAAAAAATTCAATTTTATTTAACCCTTTAAGTCAGGCAAAAAAAACCTTTAAGAATATATATTTTATGAAATTTAAAAAATATCGTTTCTTTTAATTCATTCAATGGGTTTTTTGGAAAGAATATCATAAAGCATGGCTAATAAAGGTAAATCAAATTTAATCCCAAATTGGATCAGAGTTCTTCCCTAATTAGCCGGCTACATACGTGCCTAAGCTTAAATTTCATAGAAGCTTAAAGGCAAATCACTCATGCGGAATTAAAATGCCGAAAAGTGGCAAAGACAAAGCAGACACAATTTACTTAAAGCAACTTAAACTAAAAGTAATTCCACTAAAATGTTTATAACCAAATCCAAATACAAGTGCGCTGCTGGCGAAAACTGTCAGCGGGAGGGGGTGGAATGGCGGTGGAAAAGCGGTGGGAAATCGGAAAACGGGCAGGTGAACTAAGCTGAGCTGAGCTGGCGCATTACTCGTATTTACCCCCGTGTCTGAGCAAGCAGATGAAATTTAAAAGTGAAATCAAACAATGCGAAAATAACTTGCAAAACAGTGTCAAGTGTTTGGCGAATGAATCGGCATGCCTGGGTGGATAAATTCGTATACACGCGTATGTTTTAAAGGATTGGAATTGGCAGAGTGGCGGAGCGGAAACGGAAACGAAAATTGCACGACAAGAAACAGGAAATGAATTGGACAAGCACAACAAACAGAAACAAAGAATCGTTACCTTTCCTAATTCCCCACTTATCAACTCGAACTCGGATTTACTTACAGAATCAGAATCAGTCAGCAAAACATATTTTTGGTTATTTTATTATTATTTTAGTGCACCCGAAAATAGAATATTTGCTGGAAAATATATATATTTTATTGCATTCCTATGCAATTTTGCATTATGCTTCTATGTTTAAAGTCATCTCTTTAGTCCATCATTCTGCACAGTTATTTAATCTGGTTGAAAAATGTTATTTGATATTTTTCCAGAGAGCGTACAACGTAAAATTGTTGTTGTTATAAATTGTGAAGCACTTTGGAATTCACCATTTACTTTTTATAATAAGAGATGTTTTGGGATTTTATGTTGGCGGGAAGCTAATCACTCGGAAGTAACTCAATACTTGCCTTTCCATCCTATTCAAATGCACTCCACTCCATTGATCCCCTGCGATTTCTGCAAGTGTAGGCCACTCGGCGCCTCACTTGGCCAATGGATTGGCATGGCTTGCTGCCGAGGCTGCATCCCTTGTTGTTGGCCGACCTGACCTGGTGTGCGTCTGTGTTAGCCAAGCCAAGTCGAGCCAAGCCAAGCCAAGCCAAGCCAATCCAAGGCAAGGCAACCCAACTGGTTGTAGATACAACCGCAACAGTTGTGGCGACACTTGCCGCTTTGAAGCAGTCGAGAAGGCCACTTGAGTCAAGTGCAGTGGGGACAACTGGCTGGGGTTGAGTGGGTAGGGTGCGGAAGGGGGCTTGTTGGCGAAGAAGATGAAGAAGGTGGAAAGGTATGCCTGGCGACGACCTTCGTCCTGTGGCGCTCCGTCACAGCCTCTTGCTGCGTCAACATTGAAACACATTCATGGTTCTGGCCCAGAACCCCCTGCCATCAGCCCCTTTTATCCTGCCCCCGGCGACCGGCTCGTCCTTTCCGCTGACAAAGCCAAGCAAAAGTTAACTTAAGCAGCTGCCAAGTGACTTGAAAGTACTTGAGCGCATCCTTAAGCAGGATATCAACTGGCAAAAGCGCTGAAAGGAGCCGGCTCCCCCAGATCCTTCCCCCTTTTTGCTCCCCCTTTCCCTTTCCCATTCCCATTCCCATTCCCATTCCCGCCTCCCGCTTTCCGCTTTCCGTTTCCCGCGTTTTGTCTCAGCGAAACGCATGAAAGTATTGTAAGTTGAACGGCGACATCGGGCAAAGGTCTCCGCTGACTGCAGCCAGTGACAGGAAATCTCAGTCGTCAGTCCCACGCCCCCCACATTCCGCCAGAGATGATGGATTCAGTCACCGTTTTCGATTATATACCGTCGTGTATTTTCCTGTGCCACATAACCCTTCGGGGCATTTGAAATCACCTAAAACAGTGAATGCTAAAAGAAGAAGTTGAAGTCTTATAGATGCAAATATAGCTTTGGCAACCGGAAAATACAAATTCATGGTGAAAGTATTTATAATTAACACGTGCTTAAATAATATATATACATATGTCCAGAATGCTTAATTATATTCCGTACTCTGGTTAGTCTCGCCATTGGCATATGAGACTGTGACCTTGCGAACCCGTGACCGTTCCCGCTGGCGTGACTGCGTGCCTCGCGTCCGCCCATCTCCGGCGGCAGGAGGGATGGGACGAGGCAGGGGCAGCGGCTGGGGCGCTAGTCGCTTGTCGCGACCACGACGCTGGCATCACGTTGTGGCCTTTTATTAGATACGTGCTGTATCTCTGTTTACCAACTTTGATGGTGTTAATGCTGGTTTGTTGCTCGTGGTGTTGGCGCCTTTGCCGCCGCTGCTCGTTTTGGTCCTTTTGCTCCTTTTGCTCCTTTATATATATGTCTGTCTGATGGTCCCACACACACACAGGCACACTCACGCGCACATGTGTGTGGACAGGGGCATAAAAAGTGCAGCGTGCTTGGAAATTGTTCAAGATTGGGCGCAGGGCGGTGGTAAATCGCCAGGGGGAGATGGTGAAACCTTGACTCCGAGGAAAACTTAAAGCCCGGCCAGCAGCTGAGCAGCTGACACAGTTGCCGATGCTTTCCCCTCGAAACGAAACAGAAATTCGTATACAAATTTAATTAAAAGTGCAATTGCCCGATTTGCACAGCGCTATATGCTCGATTTCGGCGATGTTCGTATGCATTTGCACTCGGATATATGTGTGCGTGTGTATGTGTGTGGATACACCGCAGTAACACTCAAAGCGCATTAAAAATTCAGCCGTTGTGTTTTCGGCTCCAATTGGAGGTCAGCAGAATCTCGTGAGTATTAGTGGGAACAGTGGCGTGGTTAGCAGGGGGCAACTCGAAGAAGGACACGAAAAGATCGAACGAGTTAACCTATCAACGTTAATTGACAAAATATGCAAAATGATTTAGTTATATTGTTACATAATTCATTTGTTCACGCAACATTTGCCGGTTGTGTTGACCAGACCAAAATTATTCAAAAGTGGATTTCGCAGTGGACAAATGCTTGCTTGTTTACTATAAACTTTAAAATACAATTTAAGGCGCTAATATTTCACGCAGACTTTCGGCAGTTAAAATTAAAGTGGATGGCAAGAAGGGAGGGAGTCTCGGCCATCATTCAGTTCAGTTGCCACCACGCCCCTGTGATCTGTGCTCCGTAGTGCCACCTCCACCTCCACCTCCAGCTCCACCAGATCCAACTCAGACTCTGCAACTCCCCAACTCCGATTCCGATTCCGGGTCCAACTGCAGCGCAGCGCCGGCAATCGCATGAACCGGAAATGCGCAAAACTAACGGATAATGGAAAATGGCGTTGGCAACTGGCGCAACCGAGTGTGGCCTTAAATGGCGCGACCCGGGGAATCCCCCTGCATTCCGGTTCCTGGCCAAAAGTTAGCAGCCAGGATCCGGAATGGAGACTGTGTGGCCGCATAAACTCCCGAATAACGCTAAATGTCATGGTTATGTTTACATGCGGTGAAATTATGCGGAAGTGGCCGTTAAAGTTTTCGCCCAGCTCTCGCAATTAAAGCAAATTAATGCGGAATTAATTCATAGACCTCGGCGAGCCAGATGCTCGCCGACTGCACTGCGATGATGTGTTTACTGCACCCACCGACTCCGACTCCGATTTCGATTTCGATTCGGATTCTGATTCTGATTCTGATGCTGAATCTGAATCTGGTTATGATGATGACGATGATGATAGTGGCCGTGCTGGAGGAGGATTTACCCGGACGAGGTAACCATGTGGAGGGCTGTGCAATCAGCAAAGCCGTAAATTATCAAACGCATCATTCAATGAGCCCACCGATCAGACTGCAGTGCACTGCGGGGAATTCGGTTAAGTGGATAAAAGGTTGCAAATGGCGAAAACCAGGTTGAAATATGGATTTTTGGACCTGCTCTTGATTTTCGCTGGCCCGAAGTGGATTTTTGCCCCAACACCGGATTATTGCCTCATTAAAAAATATTTTATTTGATCAACTTATTAATAGCCATATCCATTGTTGGTTGATTCAATTATAATGCTTTAGAACTGAAGCATTGGCGAATGGTATACAATTGATGGCATGTTTTTCCCAAGCAATGTAATAAATAAATTTGGAAATTTTTCAATTAGAAGCTTCACCCTGTCATTGCCTAAGATATGTTATGTTTTTGCAGTAATTACTTGTGGGAATTTGGGAAGTTCATACTACACGTGTCGTAACTTTAAGTGTCACGACTAATTAGCATTTAAGTGAAGAAAATGAAACGTCGAAAGTGTCGAAAGTACATATGAAATTCTTTGGCCTCAGTGCAGCGTAAATAGGAGCGTGCAAGGTGGTCGAGAGGGGTAGATGAACCGGGGGGTAATAAAGCAAATGCCACTCCTCCGGCTGCAGGTCTCGCTAACTGAATGGCAAAAAGGGCGAAGGACGAGGACGAGGGCGGACGCGCATGGAAATGGATGGACTGCCTGATGGCAGGATGGCCCAATGAGCTGGGTTTTGGCCTGGCAAACAACCAGCAAGCATCGATTATTCCGAATGCATCATTTTCGGTGGCTTGTGGAAGGGTGCAGGTGCGATTAAATGCAGCACACCTGAATAAATGCCAGGCGGTGGTGTGCACGTTACATATGGGTTTTCCGAGGGACTCCACTTTTGCAACCTTTTAAAGAGACGGAATTTGTACTGAAAGGTGTGGTAAAGGTTATATAAGGTTGAACAGAGAGCTAGAATTATTTAAATCTACTAGAATTGGTGGAAAACATAGCTGATGAATAGTTAGGATAAATAGCCAATTTATTAAGACAAAAGTAAAAATTTCCTTTTGCACTCTCATTATTCTTCTGCTCACTATTCATTTGGCTTCTGTTATTCACTACCAATTGTTGCAACGATTTTAAACAATAGAGATCGCTAAAGTCAAGTACCTCGACTATCGGATACCCGTTAGTCAGCTAATTGAAGTGACAGAAATATGGTTAGAGCACTGCGAAATCGAATGCGACACCATTCAATAAACTTTTAGTTAACTTTTAATTATCTTTTAATGTTCCGATTTCAAGAATCATAAAAAATCATTGACAACCGAATACTTGAGGTATGAGGGTCCCAGATAATCTTTTCTTAAAGATTATCTTTCTTAGATGGAGCCAACAAGTTTTCCCCATATTTAAGTGGTAGTTCCCGCATTAATAGACTGTGCATCTAAGAATGGATTAGTCCTGGAAGCTTTGCTCATCGACAAATTGCCGAACAAGTTGCAGAATTTCAGTTGAAGTGCATAGGCCGGCGAAGAGGGCATGGGCGACTAAAAGTTGGCTCAATGAAAACGAAATTGTGGCCACACATTAATGGGCATGGTCGGCGGACTTGAGGCCCGTTTTGAACTCCCAACAACACAAGACCCCCTCCACCCTTTTGTGGCACGTGCACGCACATTTGCGGGTGGTTGGTGGGGCCTCCCAGTGGGTGGTACACAGTTTGTCCCCAAACTTGGCTTTCCTTTTTGGCTCCGAGTCGACGACTCTCATCGCCTTAATTGCTATTCTAAGCAGGCTGCACTTCATTGTTGTTGGCGCAACAGGAGAGGCGCGTGCCACGCCTCGCATTGCGGTAATTAAATTAGACAGCGCCTGGCCCCAATCCACTCGGCTCCGGAAAAGAGCGATTGGCGGGATGTGTGGATGAACAAGACAGGCTGCCAACTTCACCGAGCAAATTAAGAGCAATTCAAGCTGGAAATGCGACATCCTAAATGGGTAACTGGTTGTCTTCGTTATAAAATGCCTTTTAAAATTGTAATAGCAGTGCGTATATATATACTTACATATATGGTGCCAAGGAATCCGCACACCTCACCATACGGGAACCCCAAGGTCAAATTTCAGTTTTCATCACCATCATTACCATTTTTGGACAAAGCAATGTTGCAATGTTAATGTTGCCTCGTGAAATTTCAAAGTTGTTACTCATATTGACTTAAATCATGGGGAAACTTATGTATTTATGTACCTACGTATATACATATTGTAAAGCTAAGGCGTTCAGTCTAGATTTTAATTATGCAGCTACAAGATATTTTTTGAAGTTCTATTGGCATTATTTGTGGAACAATTTTCTTTAAATTATGCATTGTTGTCGCTTTCGCAAATAAATAGTCGGCAGACAGAATCAATTTGGGTGCCCATCAAAGGTCAGAACGGGCTCGGGATTAATGCGATGTAGTCCGGTTTCACCTCGAGTAAATTTCCGGGCCCCCACTCTGTTGACAATATATCAATCAGCAGATGGCTCGAACCGGAGACTCCTGGCCAGTCCTTGGTTACTCGAACTATTCCGCTCGCCCTTCGGCCAATTCAACAACAATTGCAAATACTTAATATTTATTTATTTGGCATTTTGTTGTGTTTGCCTGCTTGCATTGTCCTAGGTGCTGCATCCTGTTGCTGCTCCTTGCATGCTCGCATCCTTGTGCTCGCTTGGCTATATTTGACTTTGGTCGTCATGTGTTGCAGTTTTCCCAGATTTCCCCTCTCTGGCCCAAGGAAAACCAAGAACTCAAGGCTCTTGCTTTTTGCGTTTGACCAAAAGTTTCATGCAGACCTTCAAGTGAAGGAGAAGGCTGCTCGCAAATCGCTTGCTATTTTAATTAGTTTGTCCAAAAGGCTAACAACTTGGGCAAACAAACAAATACTCGGACCTGCAGGGCAGGCGGAATTCAATTATGCTGGCTTAATGGCTCAAAAGCTCGAGGAAGGGTCTCGACAGGCGGGGAGACTGGAGGTTCAGATCAAGTGATTGAGGCGGGAGTGGAGGGGATTAAATCTATAATCGGATAACATACTTGCCATACAGTCATTGTTAGCAAATTATCGATTCATTCAACATGAGAGAAACATAATTAGGCATCAATTAACTTATTTTTGCGCAAAGAACAGTAATTATTAGTATTGGTAATAATTTGATTTCTGAAAATGTTCCAAGACCAGAAATATATCAAGAGATATTCATAAAGCTGTTTGAATATTGTTTTTTTTTAATAATATCCGTGCAGATCAGATTATGCTGATTAAGGTGTCTACACGTATTTTAAGCTTTTTTTTTGCTATTAAATTTTGTTTATTCAAGATATTAGATGCAGTTTCAAAATACCTTAATATCCAGATGCAAGCTTGATTGATTCGGACTACCACACTTGCGCTGCACTTCGTCACTACGAGGATCCACTACGTTTCTTGAACAAAGCGCAAATGATTCACCAACCAGAATTAAAATTCGTTTTTGCCATTGCTTTCAGTTTCATGTTTCGCTACATGTTGGGTTTCAATACGATACATTTTTTTATCCAATTGATTTGATTTATAATTAATAGATAAGATATATTATTAATTCAACTATTTGGATTTCATTGCAACCTTCGTTAGCTGACGGCACATGGTTAGAAAGTTTAAAAGTTAGACTCTGGGCAAATGCCTATCTTTTCTTTTTATTGCATTCCGGGCAAATTCAATATATTTCTCCTAAATTTTATATTTCATGCTCAGGACTGGCGCCCTGCCAGTTTCCCATTTTCCCTTGTAATCCCGTTCCTATCTGGAAATCATCATCGTTGATGGTGCCCGCGGCGTTTTCTATAACGCGTCCGATTTTATTACATATTGTGTGTTTATTGTCAACGCACACAGGCTCACTCACAAAAATAGAAGCACACACTATTGCAATTTCGTTAAAAAAAATATAGAAAATGTGGGTGTCGGAAAGGGGAAGGCTAAGAAAATGGCATAAGTGGGTTGAGGAAAACTCGGGAGGAAAATGCCCCAGAGCACAATAAGGGATGATGGGAATTTTACTAAGAATTTTTCATTTCCTTTAACTCTGTGTGAGTGTGACCATACAAGCATACATATGTGTGTAACTCACAGAGAGAAAAATCACCATGGAATTCAGTGGTATCTTGAAGATACTCATGTATCCAATTAATGTAGTCCAAATTTAATTAATTGGTTTAATTGGTACTGGAACGAATTTAACACAGTTTTCACATTATATAGTAATTAAGCTTAGAACATGAAATGTATATATAAATATATAAAAATCAATATATAAAATCAAAAAATATATATATATAAAAATCATTGAATAAAAATCCAATATGAAGTGTGCGGTTTTTCTCAGTGCATGTGCGTTACTGTATGCCGTCCTGCGAATGTGTGTGTGCGACTGCCCAAGTAGGAGGAGCAAGAGCTCGGCCGATACTGATGATATGGTGACTTCTTCCGATACTCCTCTTATATTCCAGCAGACAACGGCCAGAACGACGACAGCCAACTACGACTATTCAATATTTCCTTGGGCGTCCTGTTTTGCCGCAGAAGGAGAACAAGGACGAAGGCGGCCAGAAGAGTGGCCACCTTCAGGGGGCCAATGGAGTTTGTCTCCTGGGCTGCCACGCCTGCCAATTGGACGGTGTCGGCACCGGAAATTGGCCAACTCGGATTCCGAATTGCGTTTATCATCTTTCACTTTGCTGGTTGCCGACCAAGAAAATGACCGAATTTTTCATTCGAATGGAGCAGTTAATTTGTGGTGACCACTTGCCTATTAATGCGGCTAGAATTCGACCTTGGGTGGCTTTGTTTTCTTCGGTGGTTTTGTGGTTGTGAAAAAGTGGAAAACAGCTCCAAACAGGATGCACGAAAAGGTTTTCCATTTACGAGCCATATTTTCGCCAATGGCCTGGATTTTGTTGGTTTTGACGGGCATAACACTTTCTATGAGTCCTTAACAAAACTTTATTTTATCTTCAACATTATTTAAAATGTTGAACAGTTTATTAGACAGTCTAAAGTTAAATTTGAACAACTTTAGGCATCAAGCTGATCAAACTGTATTCAAATTGTGTAACTAATTTTGTGCGATCAATCGATTTTGCATTTAATTTTCATTATCCTCTCGGTACTTGGACTTTGACTTAAAGGCGATACTTAACTTTCAAAATTGACAAACTTACAAGGCATAGTTTTTATAAAAATAGGTACAAACTGGTTTGATCAGTTCGACATGTTCGAAATAGTCGACTAAACTTAACTAGATTAAGTAAAATTTATGTAATTTTAAATATAAAACGCGTGTATACCCTTGTAGTAAATTTATATTTAAAATAAATGTGCTGCATAGGAAATTAAATTGAATAACAACGATACCGATGATTTGTCTTGTATTATTTCCAATTAATTTTCAAACTGTTCCAAAAGTTAAAGATATATATATATATATATATATATATATATGACCAAGTCCTTTCGACTTCTATTTTTCCTTCAACAGAATGAAGCCGAAAGACGTACGGACATACGATAATCTTCCGGTACAAAACTTGCACTGCGTAATTGTAACTTAGTATCTAAAAGCTAATTCGAAAATTTCAAGGTTTTATAATTCTCGAGATCTCGAAGCTCATACAGACTTGGCTGGTGACCCGGATTAAGAATAGGAAGCGCTTCCTTCTGCCCTTTACATATTTTTCAGTGAGTCTGAAAAGTATACCCATCTAGCTTATCGTGTCATCCCAATTCGAAAATAATCAAAGCCTCAGTTCCTCCTACCTCCCAAATGTTTCCCCTCTGCGCCACTGTCAAGTACAATAAATGAAATCAAAATGGCAAAAACCGATTACAAAACTTGTCAAACTTCCGTTTCGCGAGCTTGTGAGCCCGGCTGACCAACAACAATCCACTGATAATTACTATCTGGGGAGCACTAACTTATAGCGGCCCCGGGAACACTTTTCCAATTTCCCGAAAAAAAGCGGGAAAATGGGTGTGAGGTCAACTTGTCGGCACTTTGCTGCAACTTTTGGCTCCTCCAGTTTGTTTTTCCCCAACATCTTCTAGCCAAGGATGGATGTCGCGATGGCAATCAAGGAGCGGCAATACGTGTGTCAGCAGAAATCCAGGCGATGGCACGCCCCCTTCGCCATCTGGCATCTTCCACGAACTTGGCTTAGATTTCCATCACTCGGTGCGTGCAATTATTTAACTTTTCACAACTCATACAAACTAATAATGCAATATAGCGACAAATATTTGTTGACAACACACACGCGCTCACAACTGTGTAATCAGCGGATTGGTGGGCGGGAATGTGGGGTGCTGGTGCGGTGGTGTAGGGCGTGGTCCTGGACAACTACAGTAAATGCAACAACATTGTTGACTTATTTCTTCTTCTTGTGAGTGGCGAAAATTACTTTATAACAGCCAAGTTGGCTGACTGAAACGCAGCGGCTGAGAGCGGGAAAATCCCTGGGGGAATGGGGCTGCAAAACAACTGAAATTAGGACTGCACGACTGGCCATATTTTGTTGCACTGTACTCCGCTTACTAATTAAATATGATAAATATGAGTAGATGGGGAAAACTTTGGTGCATCGCTTGTCACCAACTGAGAAGCGAGAAAATCCCAGCCCTACCCCGATCACCCCGATTTCCCCGGCATTGCCTGCACGCTTTTCACTTTGCTTGTCAAAGCTAATAAAGTTGCAGCTCGTGTTGCAGCTACTGTATTTTGTTGCAGTTTTCATACCCTGCCGGGAATGTGGCAACTAATTGGTGGCATTCGAGCCAGCTTAAAACTACCGATGGCAATTGAAATTACAGATTAGTGGATTTTCAGCAGCCCAAAGACAAATTCAATGAAGGAACCTGAAAGTATTTCATCAGCATGTACATATATTTTCCCTGCACTCAATTGGAAAAAGGTTAAAATTGTGTTGCAAGTTTCGCACAGTTTAGTTCAATATTAGGTAAGCTATAAAGTTCGTATAGCTCGTTAGTTTAGCTAGGCGTTACCCACCTGTTCACATAACTCTTACAGATTATTAAAGTTTTAAATATAATATATAGTATATAGTGTATTACTTATAACAAATTCATTGGCTAGCCCAGCCAAGCATTTCATGTCGTAATTTTTCGCCAAGGCCAAGTGCCACGCCCCCCCATGGCCGTGTCTGAGCCGCCTCCACCCCCGCCCACAAATACTCGCACAACAATTAGTGTGGCAAGAAAAGGAAGGCAGACAAATGGGGAATCAAAAAGTCGCGCACACAATTAGCCAGAGGCGGATGTTTTCAGACATCGAACAATGAAAAAGTTGTCCGGCTGCTCATATTGTCGCCGCCTTTGTATTGTGTATTCAAAGCAGCTGTTTACCACGGGGGCCGCTGGAAAGGGGCACTTTCCCGGGGGCGGGGCTGCACACGAGGAAAATGACTTTAGGCCTGCGTTGCGCCCTCATCTGTCAACCCACCATGTCATACGTACCCCACACCCACATCCACATTCTTATCCATAACCATATCCAAACCCCAAAGCGCCCCAAACTTCGCCTCCCGCTCGGGAAGTTTTTCGATTATGCGCTCGTAAAACTCGCCTCGCTTTTGTTTTTACACGTGCACTGAAACAAACAGTATCTCCTTTCATCATACAGATTTTAAGTTGCTTTCTATAGGCAATTTACAGCTATTAACATATTTTTATGGATTTTTATAGATATATAAAAGATAAGAGGGAACTTTGTTCATCATATATGTTAGGTCCAAGCCCGGTCTGCCTGATTCTGCCTAGAGATCAATATCAACACACATTATTTTCTTTTATTTTCTTTTTATTGGCGTGCAATACATTAACATAATTACTTGACGTTATACAAATACACTGTGCTCCCAAAATTAGGCAATACTTTTTTTCCAATTGTATGAGACAGTTAAAAGCTGTAATTGCTAATGAACTAATCATATACGATCAAATGTGTATGCATTTGTACTTCCTCCGACAGGAATCCATTTTTTCCTGCTTTTGTGTTGCCGAATCTAACAGCTCTGGCAACTCGCACGCACATGCAGTGCTAACAAATATCCTTTTGTCCAAACACACACACCAACAAACAGCCGAAACAAAAGATGGTGGAAAGTAGGCGCGGGGCGGTGCGGGGCGTTGGTCTGGAGGTGGGTGGTGGCCCCGCCAACGACAATGTCATAAACAAGCAATAAAAAGGCATAAAAAGCTCGGCTGGCGTAACAACAACAGCGCGACGGAGCACGATGCAAGGAGCAGTGATTACCATGTGATCAACATGGGAGAGACACCCCCTCCCGCTCCATCGCATTGAAAGCCCCCTGCTGATGACCCCCCGGGCGGCCGACCGCCCACCGCCCACTCCCACCACCCATCGGGAGGGGACGGATTTCCAATGTCCATGGCAAGGACCTTGTCGAAAAAGCTTGAGCCAGTGTGAGATTTTCCCTTTCTGGCTTTTACTGCCTCCTCGATTTCGTTTTATTATGTTCATCGCTGCTTTCTGCGGCTTTTCACCCCTTCGGGCCATATATAAATGCCATAAATAAATACGCTTTTGTTATTTCTGGTTGGCTTTATCGAGTGCATCAAGCCATCTTGCGAGGAGGAGGGCTTAAGTGCATTTACATTGGGAAGGGAATTATTCAATTGCTTGGGACTTGGCAAAATCCTCTCTTAAACAAAACTTAGCAAACGTACTTACAAGAAATATGTATCATATTTACATATGAAATCTAAAATACTTTAAAGTGGGCGTCAAATATAACGTTATATTTAAAAATCCAGAAAATTGGGATTAGGTAGCCAATGCACTTTAAATTATGTTTTTATTTTACAGCTATTCTATACTATTGTTTTAAAATCCAAACCGCCTTCATGCATCCAACAAGTATCTGATGGTAGAGGCAATCAACCTAACGTTCCTTTTTGCTTCAAAACATGTACATATGTAGTTCTTTGTTCAGGTAGTTTTTATTAAACAAGTAGTAGAGCTTATAAGTGTAACAAATCATTTATGTTCTTCAGGACTTAACACTTAATTATTTAAACTTATGACGAAATGTATTATTTAGACCTAGGAACAACCGCTCTTGGCAACTTTTTCACTCGACTCCACTTTACTCTACACTCGCTCCCTTTTTATCGATAGCGTGCTCTTGTCTAGGGTTGCATTTTAATCAGGGCTGCAATGTAGAAGTATCGAAAGATCTAATACCTATTACCACTGCGAGTATTCATACTTGAACCAATTCTCACATGTATCTGCCTATCTTTTCCCTCGAGCAATTTGAGCTGTACTTACCTTTCAGAAAGTTATGTACACAACTTTCAATTCAAATAAAACTAGCTTAATATCGTTGGCGGAACTTTCAGTCCAGTTTACTTTAAAGACTTAACTTAAAGGCGGCGATTGCAAATGCGTTTATGGTTGCCTGGATTGCAGCACGTACTTTAGCTTATTGGCACACTTAGGGGCGCCTAACCCCTTCAAGCCCCCTGGAACCCCCTGTAGCCCCATCCTCTCCTAATCTGCGCCCGTTAACCTGAACATCATTCATGGGACATCTTGCAGGGGGCTGGAGTCCTCGGATTTATCGTGAGCCTGAGGTTTCATTTGCGCTTTTCCTGTTTATGCAGCGGGTGTGTGTTTATGTGTGCGCGACTGTGTTGCTTAAAGGTGTGTTGGTGCGTGTCTATGTATGTAGGTGTACTTTAAAGTCAGCTCTGTTAGTTTCCCGCAATTTCTTCCAACCTGAATAACAAAACGAAAATTTGACACCGATAGTTTTGTAAGGAATTTCGTTGGCTCGAAAGTAGTGGCTTAACTCTTAGCAATGTGTTGCACTTAAATGGTTTAAGTAAATCTAAATCTCTTGCCCTGTTGTGCGTCCCTGAAACCAAAACTCCTTGTCGAATGCTTCCTGCCTACACCTACACAAACAAGTCATTTTTAATGCAAATATTTTTCCTTACCTTTTTTGCACACTCTTCAAGCAGGTGCCAAACGCTGGCAGCGACGTCGACTGAAGCAGAGGCAGAGGCAGCGGCAGAGGAGGGGCAGGGGCAGAGGCTCCGATCAAAGGTTAAAATAAACTGGAGCACGTCATGTAAATGTTTACACATCATCACCAACATTCAGCTAAGCAAACATATCGACCTCATCGGAGCAAGGACGTGGCAGCAGGTCCTGTTTGCCACCCCTAACCCCTAACCCCCAGCACCCATCCCCCAACACTCCCCTGGCCCACTGAGTGAGTGCTTGGTGGCGAGTGGCAAGGGGCGAGTGGCAAGGGGCAAGGGGCAAGGGGCTTCAACATTATTGGCGCATATGCTCAACACAAATTCCACAGATTGATGTTGGAATTTTTTTATTAGCATTTCTATTTGCCGTAAGCCGCTGTCCCAGTCCCCCGTTCAGCCCCCAATATCTGACCCCCTTTTCGGGACCCCACCCTCTTTCTGATCCACACACGACGCTCTTGTTTTTGCCATTGTTGCATTTGGTATATCCCCAAAATGTTCGTCGTCCTGTGCCATTGTCCTTTGTTTGCTCCGTGAACCAGGGCCAGGCGTACCCATCCACCCCCATATCATCCCCCCAAACAGAGGCATTTTTGAATTGCTCGTTCTTTTTTCCGTACAATTTTTGTTGCTCTGTTTCCTGAAAACAATGGAGGGCGACAAAAGGGAATAGCAAAGTAGGAAAATCGAATTGAAAGCGCCTAAAAGAGCAAATCGATTGATTTCATGTTGATTACCTTGATTTGTTGCCAGCTTTGTTTTGCTATTATTTTGGTAAGCGGCTTACGGAGTATCTCTCGATTTACTGGCTCCAATCCGATGTTTACATAGCCCCAGATGTAATCAGAATACGCGTTCCCATCAGTTCGATAAACGCTGCGATTTACAGATCACCAACTTTTCACCATTCGAATCTGTCGCTGATTGTCAAATCATCGGTTTGGATGAGTTACTTTCTGCCAGTCGGGCTGTCAAATGTGTGGACTTATTCCCACATTATTATTTTTGGCTTAAAAGCGAACAAAAATGTCTGTAACTCTGCACAAGCGAAACGTAACGTTTTTTTTTCCAAAAACCACTTTAAAAAGTGTGGTCGAGTAAATATAAATTTGATTGCTATTTGAATAAGCTTTATATTATTATATTATATTATAATATATATTATTTTTATTTGTTATAAAGTATAAATCACTACTTCAATGTGTATATCACTTATATGAGCCTTTATTAATTTACTAAGTACACATTACAATTTCCTCTTTCGGGATCTTTCACAAGAAATGAAATTCTAATAGAGCCGGTCATCAAGTCATAGAAAGTGAAAACTCGCAGTCGGCATCGCCGCATATTTACAAGTACATCAGCATAAGCACGCCATCAGAAGCAGCCAAATTCAATAATTTATACGTCCATCTTATCGGCTTTAACCTCGGCGCAAAAAGAGCCAAAATAGAAAATTCGGAAATCTGCAAATTGAAAGCAGCAAAGGCTGCACTGGCAAAAAAGTGGGTACATTTGGCCGAGGCGGGCGTGGCAGGAAGTCGAAGTGGAAGGCAGGCCAGAAAAAATACCCCCATTACGTATGCCAAACACGAATCGAAACTTAAAAACTTTGCACGATAAGCCGAGGGGTTGAGCTTGGTTGAGGCCATGGGGCGATGGGGCGGTGGGGCTGGCAAGGTCAGGGGGAATTTCCCCCTATAGCAGGTACTAGGGGATTGTAAGAAAGATGCGAGTGGATTCTCAGCAACAAAAAGAAATGTATTCAAAAAAAAAAAAAAACCAAAAGTATAAAGTGAATGAGTGGATCCATATAGAGGGGGCCAAATTGTCAGAGGTTGTCAACTAAAAAATGGCATTAAGGTGGAAAATCACGTACGCCGGATTTCTCTTGTCTTCCCTGTCTGAGCGCCCCTCCGCTCATCCCTTCATCTTTTCGAGAAGAATTTATCGGTCGCTGGGTTAAGATCATGATGACGTTTATGCATGTCGTAGGCCGTCGACGAATTGAAATCAAAGTGGAAATCATACGGGTAAGTGGGGGTGTACATCCTGCACAAAGAGAAAAAGCTCTCATTAGCAGGGCAAATTCAGCAAATCGTTGCTAATATCTAAACTTATATTTTTATTACATGAAATAGATTCATAAGAAGCAGTTTCATGCACTCATATTTCATATTTATAGAAACAGCTTTAATTTATTCCACGTGCTAAAAGGATTAAAGCCCATACACTACCATCTGCTTCTCGGAACCGTCAATTCAATCAGCCATTTTATTGGCAGTGTATCTCTGTGTGGACCTGTTTCTGCACGGGACATCTGAATCCGTATCTGTATCTTTTGCTGTATCCGAATCTGAAGCTGACAATGTCGAGGCTTTGGGGCCCGGTCCTCATTCCCCATTCCTCGAGCTGCTCGGCGATGATGAAGTTGCCGATAAAGTTGTTAAGTGAATTGGCCTGGCTCAGAGTTCGTTAGCAGGCTTAGTTTGGGCTCATGTGGCTGACCACGCCCACGGCCGTCCGCTTAAGCCCTTCCCCCGCTTAACCCTTAGTTGGCTGGTGAAATTTCGCGCATAAATGCGTTTTATCTTAAGGCAGAAAAAGGAACCGCAGGTTGCAGAGCGGCTTGGCCCGCAGATTTTCTCTCCCGCCTTCTCTTTGCCGGCTCATGCAGCAGCGTTAAATAAACACAATTTTCGCAGCTGTCCCGCCCCCTTTTCCATTTCCTTCGCCTTGCGGTCGCTTGTTTCATAGTTTCCAATTGCCAAGAGTTCAGCGGTTGTTGTCGCAGTTTTCCCTGTTTTTCCATTCTTTCCCAGCGAACTTTCCACCAATTTTCCACTCTCCGTTTTCCCCAGCCCGCATCTGCATCTTATGCAGCCCCTCGTGGCTGCGTTCCATTTGCTGGTTTCGGCTAACGAAAATTTTATTACAAGTTTTCTATAATCGACTTGCGGTCTGCGGTCGCCAAGAGCTGCAGTTTCCTCCATTTTCCACCCGCCCTCTGCGTTTTCACTCGCTAATATCGTAAAAATTCTTATCGAAAGTCCTAAACTTGTGCGAGTTTTGGCATTTTTGCCAGTGCATTTAACGAGATTTTTCAGCGAGAAGGTCTGTCTAGTTTTTATCGGTCGGGTGTCATCACAATCTACGAGCTTATCGTCTCTGCAAATTGAAATCTTTAAACGAAAGATACTCTGTGTGTTTTCAAGGGAATGGTGGGCAATAAACATGCTTGTTCATTTACATTTAATTATGTGTGTAAATATCACTCTAGACAGCAGTGCATTAAGCAATAAGGCGAAACAGAACTTTTTAACAATATAACAATATTTTTTCTCCAAAACTTGGCTATGACATATCATTACTTTTGGGTCGTGTATCTCTTAGATTTTATAAAACCGTTTCTTAGTTTCCGTAAAAAACATATGCCAATATCTGTGTTTGCTACAAATGTCACTGCTTAATATAAATCAAAATAATATTATATCGAAACCAATGTTTATCTGAAAAAGCCTTCGGACTTATTTAATTTTTAATACACTTCCAATGCTCTCTCCCGATTTCTCCTCTTCCATCCGGTCCAACTTTCAACCGACCCCCAGCCGGTTGGATTGGCCACAGAATCTGCTCGCTTGAATCGCAAAAGGGTCAGTGGAGCACATTTGAATTTTATTTTGGACCAATTGGCATCTGACAGGCGAAATCGAAATCGAAATGTTAAGTTACCCCCTAAAAAGGTGTTGTACACGGACGCACACACACACGCACACACTCACCTGTTCCACAAACAAGAAGTGGAGGAGCCAAAAGCCAAAATAGAAATAGGAGCAGAGACAGAAATGAAAATAGAAACGTGCTAAGTTCTTTGGACCGTTGTTGTTGCTGATTTTGTAGGCTTGTGGGTGCCCAACAACAAATTGCGGTACTCGTTATTATCATGACAGTTACACACACATCTACGTACAAGCGCGCGCACACACACTCACTCGCAGTGCGGAAAACTGGAGCGTGAGGCACTTGTGTCATTTGTAATTGAAAATGAAAATGCAAAAACAACAAAGGGATATGCCAGGCAATAAGAACGGAAAAACACTCACCCACACAGAGGCACTCAAACAAAGAATAAAGACAAAACGGGAACAATGGGGAAATGGTGCACTGAAAGAAAAGCCTGATAGCAAACGTTGCCTTTGGTCGGATTTTCTTCCTAGGTTTTTGTAAATTCGTTGAGAGCTAACTCGGAATTCTAGCTAAAGTGAGAAGAATTGACAAAGCCAATCATATAAGGAAACCGTTGAAGGCATTCGCTAATATATGAAATGTACTCAAAATTTGCATATTGGCAGAACTTGAATAGTTAAAATAGTTAAAAAAAAGTGTAACATAACGTACAAGACAATAATATGATTTTATTTATATACCCCTTACTCATAGAGAATACGATAGAAGGAAGCGTTTTCGACCATATAACATATAACTATGAAAGCTAGAAGGCTGGGATTAAGTATACAGATCCTAGAGGCATAGGCGCAGCGTAAGTTTGTAGACCCATGTTGGCCACTCTAAAGGCCGCAATCCGACCAACTGCCGCGAACACACTTCTAAAAAATGTTTGTTTTATTGTTTGTCTTGCTAATTTCTATTGTTATACCAAAACCACGCCCTCCTCACACCTACAACACGGTCACGCGCACACTTTGGAAACATTTTTAAGTTCTTTCTAATTTTACTCCCAATATCCATCGATATCCAAGAAAAATGATTTCCATTAACTGAGTAACGGGTATCTGATAGTCGGATAAGTCGACTATAGAATTCTCTCTCGTTATTTGTTTCTTTACTCTGATATTAAAAACGCCCCCGGAGAAGCACAAATCATTTTGACCAAAATCAATATAATTTTTGCTAATTACGGTGAGATATTTTTATCGTGTAGAAGAAAAGAGTGCTAAAAGCGTTGAGTTGCTTCTTTGACATAAATGCTGTGCAAAAAGCTGGCGGAAAGCGGAAAAGGGGGGAAATCCGAGGGAGACAGACACTGATAGCCCCTCTCCCTCGCTCTGCCTCGCCATATCTCTCACCCTCGCTCATTTGCTGTCTTGCTCTTGGCACGCGAACAACTGTCAATTTATATGCCGTTAGCGTGCTGTCAATGAGCATGTATATGGAGTGCTGTGTGCTGCCAAGGCCACCCTTTTGCCACCCCCTGCCATCGTACAACCGTACCTCTGTACCATCGAACCCTCACCCCCCCCCCCCCCCACTCCCCACCACCATCAGTGTAAAACGGAAACGCATTCGTCAGTTCCATCGGAAGGCACTAAAAACTAAGGACACACTAATCAACAAACATTTACGCTGACATTGCGTGCATATTAAATAAACAGTTTACTTTGCACAGGGGCTGCCTGAATGAACACCACCCGCAGACCACCCACCTCCACCCTTCGCCTGCGGAAAAGCCCACCCCCCTCGGAAAAGCCAAAGGCAACAGCGCAAGAGTTATTAACTGGGCCTGCCACGACGTCAACGTCAAAAGGAGCAAATGCTTATCCTGGCACCCCTTCTCGGCAGTCCCCCTCCACCTTCCACGTAAATTATATTCAGCAATTTATCATTTAAAAGT
The DNA here is from genome assembly GCF_016746395.2 of Drosophila simulans. Taxonomy (NCBI): domain Eukaryota; kingdom Metazoa; phylum Arthropoda; class Insecta; order Diptera; family Drosophilidae; genus Drosophila; species Drosophila simulans. Next base: position 20,934,888 of record NC_052525.2, on the reverse strand, counting down.
TTAATGTGTTTCTATAAATTTAAGTTGCATGGCTCAAGTGTCGAGTCAGGGGTCCACGGGCGTAGGGTAGAGGGGTAGAAGGGGTAGAGGGGGTAGAAGGGAAGAGGGGGTCAGGGCGCAGGGGCGGAGCGCTATTAGTTGCAAAATAAATTGTTCCCACACAGACCAGAAACCAAAAACAGGTTCATGTTCATGTTCGGTTCGGTTTTGGTTTAAGTTTCGGTCCTCAAAAGAAGAACACCGCCAACCACCCGCACCCATTCCTATCCCACTTCTGGGCCCTCCTTGCGGAACTTGCGGCCCTCTTGAAGGTCAAATGCCGTGCCAAGGTGAAATGGATAAATGCTTTAACATGAATTTCAATTGCCAATCGACAAATGGCCATTTGTGGGCGGCGGGTGGAAATGTGCTTCGAGAATAAACACCACTTACCACAAATTGGAGAGCTTGAAGGGCACATTCATTATAAAAGTCAACTAGAATATTTACACTCGATACCTCATTGATTGAAATCAGCATTTCTACAATAGATACATATTTATACTTTTAAACGATAACATGCAGCCCAGAAAAGTATGCCATTAGTGCGACAGACACTCCCCAGCACTGCGTTTTTACAGGGTATCATAGTATGATCTCAATTCTGCAAAGTGTTCAGTGGCTTACGAGCCTTTATAGGATCGAACTGTCAATTAGTAGTACATATCTATATCATGGTTTTATAATCGGATTGATCTAAGCTTTAATTTTGATCTTTAATAATATATGTACAAAAATTATGTGCATACATGTATATAAAAAATATGCATGAAATCCATCCACATATGTAGCCCATTAAATGCATTATGTTTAACAATGGATTCTATGCTCTGCTGTGCACTAGAGGACGCATCTGGCGCCTCGGAATGAGCTGCGGTTGCACGGAGGAGTCCGATGCGTGAATGGAATTGCGGTGGATTCGGCATGGTTGAACCGTTGCCGGACCAAGGAGCCGTGAGTCAAGGGAATCCAACCAGGCGACCGAATTCCAGCTCCTGGGCATCCGCACAGCAGGGCACATTATGGAAACTATTTGCCACCTAGTGGAAGATGGCAAGCGGAATGGTGGGCGGGAAACTGGGAAACTTGGAAACTGGGCGGTGGCGGTGTAAAACGGGGTGAAGTTTCCCGGCAGAGTCGGCAGAGGGACACTTCACTCTGTCGGCATGTAATTTGTTTAGTGTGTGAAAATGAAACATTTTTGTTGTCGCTGCCACTCCCCCAATCTGCTCGCGCCAGGGTTTTCTGTGTCGTCCTGGAGGACATCGTAAAACACGGCGAATGATTGATGGTTTTTCTTAACGAAGAACGGGACAAACAAATGAAACTTTTGTTTCTTGCATAATAAAATAGCGTAAACAGTGGCGAGGGGGGGATGTGGGGGCAGGACTCACCAGGACTCTCCAGGACTCACACACATACCAACCGAAAAGCGAAGACAGAAAAAAAAAAGCTGGGCAGAAAACAAAGAATCAACTTACTCCTAATTCCTTATACAAAAGAATTTTTCAATTTTACGCCAAAATAAGTTTGGCCATGCCAGTAATTTTTCACCCCAATGCGGGAGTGGGGCCGAAAGTGCGGGTGGATCCTGCCGGAGCCCAGGTTGAGGACTAACCGAAGCCTAAGTGCATCGTAATTAGTTGTAATCATTTCAATGTACCGACGTTTTAAACCCATCCGTGGTTGCAGGGGGTGGGAAACGGCCACAGGGGGTGGGATGGGGCGGCTGGAAAACCCTGCCGAGTGGCTCGACATGTTACCGAAAACCGAAAGTGTCAAAGCTTATAAACGTCAGCCATAATTATGCCTGCAGGATAATTGTTTAGACACATGAGCATAATGAAAACATGACATGGCATCCTGCGAGAATCAAAATGCGCCCACCGCCAGCTACCCGCCCCCCTTCACCATCACCACCTAACCACCCCCATCCCCCCGCACACACACACACCATGGAGTGAGTCTGTGTGTGTGTACTGATGTGTAAATGTTTGCTCGCACACATACTCCCATGTTTGCCGTGTGGATGGCTGTGTGTTGGTATCCTGGCTCTTGGCAACACTTGGGCAATAAACAAGCGCCCAAGGTGGCATGGACGGCGGGCCGGGGGGGATTAGCCGGGGGACGGATGTGCGGATGTGGATCTGCATGAGGATGAGATGTTGTTTTTCCCGCCCAGGAAGCGCCGGCAGTAAAAAGTACAAGGAAGCAAACATGCGGCGGCCACTATAACGAACAAAGTGTGGCGAGGTGAGCCAAAATAATAATTAGTACGCTTGCTTCGAAAACTGTTTCAAATTTGTGCATTAACATTAGGTAGTTGCATCTCTTTTTCACTGATTTCATAAAACTTAAGATATTATTATATGCAATTTAAACTGTGATGAAGAATTGAATTTATGATAGTTTTTCTATTTTTCAATTTAATATTTCGTAAAGAATTTAATCAGGTTAGAAGTCTTAAAACGTACCAATAGAGAGTAATACAACAGTTTAATTATATCATATTCAATTCATATTCGGGTGCTGACTATCCAGCTACGATCCTTCTGAAGAGTGCGAGTTCGTGAATTGGGCCGCCGCATAAACGTAGAAAAGAGCAGCGCCGGCAGCGAGTCAAAGTTCATCAGAGGCGGGTGCTTTGATGAAAGGACGTGGGGATGTGTGTCATACACACACACAGGCACACATGTTAATTACTGTTATCATTATGAATCGCATACAGGACTAATTAGTGTGTTACACTTTCATTTATTGTTCAGGGGGCGAGCGAGCTGCGATGACGAGGCTGACAACAACTCTCTTGTATAACAACCGAAATGCAAACACACACGTGCACCAGAGGCAACCATCCCCACCCCCTCTACCCCCCACTCACACACACCATGACACGACACAACACAGCACAGCAGAGCGCACACACACGCTCACGCACACCCACGCATGTTAAGTGTTTAACATAATGAACACGCGTATTACGAGGGAATTAACATGACATTTAACAACGCAACCGAGACAAAACCCAACGAAAGCTACAACAATTTGTTGCTGTCTGTGATTAAAAGTGCGACATTCTGAACTTTTGCTGAGTAATCCCAAAACTCCGAGTCCAGATTTTCTTTACATTCTTTTTTAAAGCGAAAATCGTTTCCGCTTCCGGCTTTGGCGGCCTGAACGGATTTCTCGCCCTTTTCGGCCAGGCCCGTCGCATTATCGTCGTCCTAGCCACTTCTATTGGATTTTATTGTTATGCTTATGTGGCACTTTTCAGTCCGGTCCCTTCATTTTCCGCGATTTTCCTCCCCGGCTCATCACATTGTCATTGCATTCCGCCATTCTGCGCAAACTTTCTGGACGAGTTCAAAGGAAGAGAGAAAGAAAAGCACTGCAAACTGTTGGCCAACTAAGTTTAAGTAGCTGCAACATAGATTCTTAGGACTTCCGCCAGTCCGCGAGGCCACGACCATAGCCCAAGGAAGAATCAGGATGCGGCGCACAGTGCGCCAGGATACGCCATTGCACCTCGAAATTAGCAGAAACTGGAAGCTGGAAAACTTTAATAAGCGTACTCACAACTCGTGATTCGTGTTTCGTATTTCATGGGCCAAATGTGAATGCTACGTAAAACCATAATATAACCTATTAAGGAGACGCCATAAGTAAAAATGCTTAAAGAGCTTGTTAGCTAATATATAATAATAATATAATATGGTAAAGCTTAATACTAATATTCTCCGATCTGTACTATTAGGGAACGTTTAGAAGCCATAGAAACAATTCTTGGTCTATTGAACAAAGGGCCCATAGTATACATCAAATTATTTTATTAATTTTTTCCAGTTTTTTATGATTTTAATGGACAGATAATTTAATCAGTTGAATGACATGCATTTATTTAAAAACCACAATTTGTAAGGCATAAAAACTTTGTTATACTATTTCACTATTTAAGGATATTAAGGTGATCAGACACAATATCATTAGATTCCAATTGGCTTCAGATTAAATACATATCAAATTTATTATATTGTAAATAAAAATGAAGCTAATTTTATTATACCCGTTACTCGTAGAGTAAAAGGGTATACTAGATTCGTTGAAAAGTATGTTACATGGAGAAGGAAGCGTTTCTGACCATAAAAAGTATATATATTCTTGATCAGGATCAATATCCTAGTCGATCTAGCCATGTCCGTCTGTCCGTATGAACGCCGAGATCTCAGGCATTATAAAAGGCAGGAGGTTGAGATTCAGCATACAGATTCTAGAGAGTTGACCCATTTTTCCAAGCCCACAAGCCGCACAAAACTGCCGTGCCCACACTTTTGAAAAGTGGGCTGATATTTTTTCACATTTGTATTAGTCTAATAAATTTATATCGACATGCAAAAAAAATTTTATCACGCCCACTCTAACGCCCTAAAGCCGCCCACAACTGCCACGCCCATATTTTTGAACAGTTGGATATTTTATCATAATTTTTACATAACTAAAATTTCTATCGATTTGTCAAAAAACTTTTTTTCCACGCCTACTCTAACGCCCTAAAGCCGCCGAACCGGTCACGCCCACACATTGGAACAGTTTTTAAATTGTTTCTCATTTTATTCCCCAATATCTATGATATCCCATAAAAATGATGGAATTTCGCGTTCGCATTCACACTAGCTGAGCTGAGTAACGGGTATCTAATAGTCGGGGAAGTAGACTACAGCATTCTATCTTGTTTATTAGTTATACCTGCTCTTTTTATTTTGTATTCTTTTGTTAAATCTGACTGAAATCTAGCTTCACTACGGTTATTATCTCTAAGACTTTAATTGGCCAGGATAACGCCATATTAAGCTCGTTTGTTTGCGCAAAACCCGTAACAGATAAAATTAAAATAAATTAATTTAGCAAGCCCCAATAATAACATCCATTTAATTTAATTAATAGCGTTACGTACATATTTTTCAATGATTTGACAGCGAATCAATAACAAACTTAAACAGAACAAAAATGCCAAACGCCCATATGGTAATCCTATCAGGAGCATTAAATAATTTATCACGAATTAAACAAATACGAGAGCATTTTTCATTAATTTTGCTGCTGTATGCGATTTGCTGTATGAGCAGGGGGTGTGTGGGCGAACCGCGGCGATCGGGATCGGGGGTGAGCGGAGGAGGAGCGTGCTGAGCAGCTGGACAGGAGCAATCAAAAATGCAAAATGCAAACATTGTTCGGCACTCGCAGTTAATAAATGGCGTCAAAAGGACATGTCCGCAAATATGCGTGTGTGTGAGTCGCATTGTTTTTTGATTTTATTTCAGATTTAACGAATTCCCTTTCTTCTTTGTCCTCGACGTTGAAATATGCCAGCCATGTTGATGCTTCTCCTGCCACGCCCCCACACCCACACAATGCCGCCCTCAAAGCTGCGCTAATGTTGTGTGTGGATGTGGGCAGGAGTGTGTGTGTGTCTGTCCATTATGCAAATTAATTTTTGGTAACACCAACACCAAACACCTTCACTCACTCAGACCAACATTCGCAGAGGAAAAGCAGCGATAATAGTGTTTAGGCTGCCGACAAAAATAGCAACAACACCAACAACGCCAACAATAACAACAATAGCAATAATAACGAGAATAACGGCAACAACAACAACAACAATTGAAGCGACAACAACAATGTCGGGCACACCACAAGAATGACGACAAAGTGATGACCAAAAACGCAGTCAGCAACTTTGTGACCATTTGAACAACAAATTTTTGCACCCCCCGATCCCTCGATCCCCGACCATCAAGGTCCTAATGCGAGGACTATCGTCCACAGCCCGCCCCACTTCCATGACCATTTTCATTTCCATTCCCGGCCCAGTTGCATCTGCCCAGAGAGCTGCATTGTTTTGGTATGGTTATATCGCGGGGTGCAGATGGGTAAGATGGTCAAAGTGGGGCTGGACAGGTAATACCATTAAGGTCCAGGGTAATACCTCTGTGAATCGTTTTCAAAAACATGGTCAAGCGACAGTTTTAATAGTGTACAAAGGTAGATTATTCAAATGTCAGTTATGGTGGAAAAAACTCGACAACCAAAGTATGATCAAATCTTCCAAAGAACTGTCGATCGGTCGAGGGAAGACATAAATCATTTTTAAAATTTAGTTTTAACGTCGGGCTTGGCGAAATCAAATGTGTTACCTAGTGTATTGAATACTAATAGGTGCCACAGCAAAATTTTTGTTTGGCCACTTTCGATTATTTACAATATATAAATTTTTTCCATATAATTTAAATGCACTTTAAACTATGGCCCCTCATCTGACAGTTTTAACGAAAGTTTCCTCACCCAGACAGCCTTGATCCAAAGCATTCGAAAAGGACACTCGCCGATCGCTGGAAGGTGGCTTTGCCAGCCCTGGCAAGTTTATGTGGCCGCAAAACACTCGTTCATGAATAAACTTTGCATACTTTGCAGGCATTCATGCGTGGCTATGTGTGTGTTGGTGAGGCCCCAACACCCCTAACACCGTGCCATGTGTGGGTGTGTGGGACGGCGGGAGTTGCGTGTGTGTGTGCATGTGGTCGCCATCAAAATTGACAAAAATGCAAATTTATTTACAACTGCAGCCAGCGTCAGGGTCGAGTTGACGATGACTATGGCGATGGCGATGCCACGTGAATGAATGCCAATGGCAGCTGAAGGTTTAACGTTGTAGAATGGAAGCAGGGGTGTAGAGGCGGAGGAGGTCCACAAAACAACTCGGCAAAATCAACATGCAACACACGGACACAGATACGCGCACAGATACACCCGCAGCCGCACCTGCTCACACTCACACACACACACAGCGACACACCGAGCACATTGCACTGACAGTTGGAGCTGTCAAATGTCGCAAGTGTATTTGAAAAACGCGGCGGCGAAATGCGCAAAACATTTCGCCTGGAAATACTTGCGTGGGCACCCGTCGCATACTCTCCGTTCTTTCCGACCGTTTTTGGCGGCCTTTCCAGGGGATTTTCGCCCAAAAGGTGGGCTCCCCAAAAAGGTGACACAGGTGAGTGGTCCACTTCGACCGAAGTAACCGAGTTAGGCGCACCGAAACAACTAGTTCGAAATGCGCTGATTTCTTGTGTTGTTGCCGGACTTTTCTGGTTTTGAGTCAGCTTTCATTGCTTGAGTTTGAAGGCATTCTTTTATCGGTTATTTTGATTTCGTTCGTGAATAGGGGAATTTTGAACGTTTTTTTAAACTTAAAATTCCGCATATATTTATTAGCATACACTAGTCGGCATAAGTGTTTTGACAAAATAAACGCTGCAAGTTTTACAACACCAAATTTTGTCAAAATAATACAAAGATCGGAGCACACCGTATCCAAAAACCTTATTCATAGCCAGCCATTTTTTAATCGTAGAAGTATGGTAATACTAGGAGAGTAGTCCATAAATTGGACTATAGGATTCACTCTTTTTAGATTGAATGTCCTATTTATAGTGTACCAAGAAACATTCAGTTCAACGAAATATCCAGTTCCAACCTCATGGCGCCAGGGCAAATACTAGGGAGTTGCAATGCCCGAGCCACCACGTTGAGCAAACAATGCGATTGCCACTATGCAATCGTCCTCGGTCAATTATACCGGATGGCTCCCGATAAGGAGCGAGGTGCAGACCACGTCCCAGACCAAAGTTGAGAAGCCCGTCAGTCGATTCCTTCGATGTCGGCGACATGTTGGCAAGCTTGAACCGGATCACTGGCCTTCCCGCCGAACTGCTGGATCTCTACGGGCTGGTGGTTCACTTTCTGCTGAGGGGAGAGACCACACTGGTGTACTACAATCCCGCAGGACTCGACTGCAGTTGGGGGGTCCTGTGGCAGCGGAACCTGACTGTCCATCCGCAGATCGTGTGGCAGCGCAACTATTCATACCCGGACCTTTACGATCAGTTCAATGCGGAGCTCTTTGTGCTGGCTTGCTTGCCGATGGACTCCACAGCTGCAATTCAACTAGAAACCCTAGCCAATAGCCTAAGCCACCTGCGTACGGTGGTTCGATTGCTTATCGAAGTGGCAGGTCCTGATCAAGAATCGCTGGCCAGGCAGTATCTCTCGTTTTGTCTGCGCCGGAGCATGCTGCATGTGGAGCTGTACTTCCGGGACTACCACCACTCCCTGATCCTCTACTCCTTCCAAGTGTTTCCCAGTTTCGAGCTGGTAATGCGTCGGATTTCAGGCGGTCAAGGCGTGAAATTGTTTCTCCATAAATTGGATGATCTGAGGGGACATCGTCTGCGTGTAATTCCGGATCTCTCGCCGCCTAACACCTTCTTCTATCGCGATGCCAGGGGCGACAACCAGGTGACCGGTTACCTGTGGGACTTCGTGGCCACTTTTGCCGGTCGGGTTAATGCTGGTCTGGAGGTAGTTCGTCCCAGTTGGCGGGCGGGTTCGGCCTCTGATAGTTCCTACATGTTGGAGTACTCCGCGAAGGGCCTCATAGACGTGGGCCTGACCACCACGCTGATCACGAAGCGGAATCACTGGGCCATCCATCAGTATACCTATCCGCTATTGGTCTCCAGCTGGTGCACTATGTTGCCGGTGGAAAAGCCATTGGCAACTCCAGATCTATTTGGACGGATCGTGTGTCCAGCGTTGGCGATGACCCTGCTACTCATCATCCTCGTAACCTGGCTGGTGTTCAGGCATCTGCGTTGCCTGGCACGTTGGAAGAACTCAAGACCGGCGCGGATCGTGCCCCACCTGCTGGCCCTGCTCCTGCTGACCACCTGCAGTGCCCAACTGCTATCGCTCCTGATCTTCCCGCCCTACCACGTGAGAATAGCCAGCTTTGAGGATCTGCTTCGCGGTGACCAGAAGATCCTGGGCATGCGAAACGAGTTCTACGACTTGGATGGGGCTTTCCGGGCGCGGTATGCAGGCGTATTTCACCTGATTGACGATCCCAACGAGCTGTACGATCTGCGCAACCACTTCAACACAACGTGGGCCTACACCATGGCCTACATAAAGTGGCTGGTGATTAAAACCCAGCAGCGACACTTTTCCAAACCGGTTTTCCGTTGGTCTAAGGATCTCTGCTTCTTCGACTTCATGCCCACCAGCGTTATTGTGGCCCCCGATTCGATTTACTGGGAGTCCTTAAAGGACTTCACCTTTCGTATCCACCAAGCAGGTCTAATGAAGCACTGGGTCCGAAAGAGCTTCTACGATATGGTCAAGTCCGGCAAGATGAGCATTAAGGACTATAGCGATCTGGAGACTATTAAGCCCCTGAATATCCGGGACTTGGATATCGTCTGGCGGGTCTGTGGAGCAGCTATCGCAGTGGCCTCTGCGATTTTCCTGATGGAGCTTTTGTATTTTTACATCAACGTGTTTCTCAATAGCTTGTAAGGTATTTTTTGAAATTAATTATTACATAACATATAATATTCAAACATCATTCAAAGAGTGTAGCTATTAATGTATATTGTCTTTACTATATAAATAAATAATAAATAATTTCTTTATAATATATAAAAAAATATAATCATCATACTAATGAGCACTTCAATATATATATATAAGTTTCATTACTTTCGTAAAATGCTATTAATATATAAAACTTAAATGCCTAGTGTAATTGCCTCTACAAATGCTATTTTTGTCTTACAATACAATATTATTCATGGCAAAAACTTTTGCGTTCAGAATCCTTGGAAATCTGTTGGGTTAAGCCTGGGAAACTAGTTAAAGTTCATGGGGAAAATTGGCGCTGGCAAATAAAATATGGGACTGTGGAAAAAGAATACGAAAACGAAACTTGACGCCAAGGAGATACAGTAAAATTAGCTCTGTTTGTTTTCCTTCAAACGCAACGAAAAGCGATTAAGTGAAAAGTTCTGTACGCTTCGGAAAAGCGGCGTTTGGCGGTGAATGTCTTCTGCTCGATTTGCTGGCAGCGGCAGCATTCAAATTGTGTTTGCATTCGTCTGGAACAGAGGGAAAACTTTTATTCTGTTTTCTATTTTACTTTTACTTTACTGCTGCAGCACGCCCAAGGTCGTCGCGGAAGAGGCGAGAGGCGGCGCGTCAATTCGAAAATAGCCCGCCAAAAGGTCCTTTAATGCCGTCCTTTAAATTGGCGCTTTCTTGCGGCCACATGCCGTACATATGGCTCATACGTAAGTACGAGTACAGCAGTCTGTACATTAACTGCCGATATTCAATGCCGACCGCCGTCCAAGTTCTCGTCCTTGTCGTCCTTGTCGAACTTCTCCTCCCCCGCGCTGCCGGAAGTGGCGATGATAACACCCCAGAAAGGAAATGAACACTTTTTGGGCAATGGGGCGCGATGGAGTTACTGCAAACAACAACGAGAGCAACTCACGAGACCAACAACATCGCCGAATGGCTATATTCACTCCACATAACAACGAATAGGGGACACTCTTCCAAAGCTTCTAACTCCTTATTGATCTCTGTGTAGCGAGCTTCGAGTGCTTGGACCTAAGATTGAAACTTGATTAAACTAAATAGTTAAGCCAAAAAGGTATCTAAATATACATATATAATTTATTTGAACGACGTGAAAAGTGGTCGATATAAGCTGACAACTTTGATTGCAGAGTATTCGGTGGCTGGGACTTCTCTTGCTTCCCCGCCCCCTTCGTTATCGGTTGTCTTCGCCTGTGACCTCTGGCACCCACAACCCCAGCCCATCCCCCCCCCTCTACACCACCACTCCTTTCGTCTGCAGCCTTTGGGCGTAAATTTTATTGAGGTCGAATTGAAAATGTGGCCAAGTGGGCGAAAGTCGTCAATGGGGGATGAAAGGTGCACTGTGCAGGGGTGGGCGGAATGAAGGGCGTGACCGGAGGGGGCGGGACAAGGCGGAGGCTGTTGTCTGAGAGCAGCAACAGTAACAACAACAACAACATCAACAACAACAAGCGAGGACAAATGTAACGAAAATTAAAAGCATTTTATGTGCAAATGGCGCGCGGTGTTTAAAACGAATGCGAAATATGGTAACACGCGATTTGGCGGCCCCAGCTGACAACTCCACCTAAACACCAACAACAACATCCCCCACCCTCCCACTGGGACTAACCCACCCACCGACCGGCAGAGGCACCGCCCCTCTACCCGCAACCATCGCAGTGCGTATAATTTATGTGGCATTTAATGAAAACGGAATTGAAATTTAGTGCGAATTTATTAAATGATTTTAAATTGATGTTGGCCTGTTGGCCCCCAGCCGAAAAACATTTAAATTATTGGCCGGGTGAGGATGAGTTTTGAGGTTGCTGATGACAGCCGCGCTGCGAAAGTTCGGCGGCGGAAGTTCGGGGGGCGGGTCAGCGCGCTTGTTGCTGTTTCAGCGAGTCGAATCGAAGATAATTGCATTTCGAAAAATGTACAAAATGTGCGACTAGGAAAGCGCGGGAAGTTATTTAACAAATAAAAAGTTATATTATCGTATAACTTTAAAGAACACTCATTATATAACTGTACAAGTTAAGTGCCTACAATTATCTAAAACAAGTTAAGTGCCTACAATTACCTAAAACTTAAAAGTCTAGTAACGCGCGACTTGATACTTGCTACCTATAGCGAATTAGTTGTAATTGAAACAAGTAATTTGGTTTGCATTGCTTCGTAAATTGGGGCTGCGAATTTTCGAACGGCTAATTAAGCGTAATTCATCAACTCGGATAACAATAAACGGAAGTGGGAGGCGGCACCAGGGGGTGGGGCACATGCGATTCGACGGTGGTCAGAGGCATACTAAAAACAAAATGCCAACTGCACTAAAAGTGAAAATTGCGCATTAATTAAATATAAAACGAGAGGAGACCGCGCATCATTAGAGTCGCACAATTAATGCGAATATTGTTGCACATGCAACTCACTCTGCGCCACGTGAAAAAAACCGCAGAAGGTAAACTTTTGGGCCAAATGGCCAATGCTCCTGTTTGCGGCTCGTGTGTGCAATTAAATTGTATAATTTTACAAAATTAACAAACAAACAGAGTGAAAAATTGGAAAATCTCTCTGCAAACAAACGGTTAACATATGTGGCAGTGGCAGTGGCAGTGGCGGTGTCCTGTGTGCGTCCTTCTTGCATTAATCACGCGCATTGCACCCGAATCGGAATAATTTCAGGTGTTATTAATTTAAAAAAAAATACGCCCTTAATTATTCACATAAATAATGTAAGCCCCGGACGGACGGACGAAAAGCGTGGGCGGAACGCGCGGAAAATACTGCTCATTATTCACATTTGTCGAGCATTCCATCAAACTCGGATTTCAATGGTTCGAAGGACCTCGAAAACGGGACACATGACCCGAAAGGCTCAGCTGCAATCGGTTGATTTTACAGTCGCTCCTCGCCTGTAAAGTTAATTAAAATCGGTAAATTTATCTAGCACCCACGAATTACAAGTTTACACCTTGGTATCTTCATACATTCTTGAGTGCTTGAATTGCATTGAGATCTGTTTTATTACCTACAAATATGCCTGCAGCGATCTTATCGATTTGGGTGTAAATACCTTTCCATTTTAATATTAAATAATGCTACCATCAATTTTTTATTGCCACAATTAATTGTTCATTGATTGCAGTACCGTTATGCCCGGCCAAAGGCCCTGCCACACAATTCATGGGCCGTAAAAAGGACATGAATAATAAAGTCGGACTGCAAACTGCTCACTTACTTTTTCAGGTCGAGTTGGCTGAATCATTAAATCCGTCTGCGGCCTGTTGACAGCACTTATGCCTCATCATCGCCATCATTCGCATCATAACCGACTCGATCGCATTGTGGCGACATTTTTGGGTGCTGTGAAAAGCGGGGAGTGGAAAGTGAAAATCGGCCAACAAGTTACCCAACGTGGGCGAAAATAAAGACCGCAGCGCCAACAATGACAACAATTGACCAACCGACCGACTGGGGGTGCGAACAATCCCCGGCGAACCCCGCTCCACCCCCTGCAGGATACCCTGCACCCACCCGCTGGACTTCCCTTTTAATTCCGAAAATACCGCCAAACGCTGCCGCAAAATGTGAGTTATTAAAATTGTGCAATATTTGTTTGCATTTTGCCATTCCGTTTGCCACCGCCGCCGCTTGCCGCTTGCCGCCTTCCCCCTGAAATGCCATTTCTCTTGGTCCACTATTTTCTTTTTATTGTTATTTGCATTTGCTGTCGCCTTTTGTGCACTTTCCTACTTTTCTTTTCCGTTTTTTTCCGTTTTTTTTGCAGGTTGCACCCCAGGTCGAAGGGGCGGATGAGCACAAGTCGGCCCAGTTTTTATCCTTTTCTGTTTCGGCATTCGGTGAGCCTAAATATGTTTTGTGCCCTCGTTCGAATGCCAAACTCTGCAGTGGAAATAAAGCCGCACAGTGACTACGTGACTGCGTCCAGATCATAGATCGATCGCAAGTCCAGAAAAAGATTGCCAAATATAGATTAAAAAGCCAATATGGTCAACTATAAAGTAGCCTAGTAGCAGCCTAGTTCTAAGACATTTTTATCATTTGGCAAAACTTTGGTTTAGACCCTAAAATTTAACAGAGAAAAGCAAATGAGATTTGATTTTTAACACGGTGTTAGACGGACTTTACTGATTGATAGTTACTCTTCCTCTTACTTACTAAAGTAAGGCGACACTCTACCTACCCAATTTAGGTGATACAAAAGACCCACTTTGATGAGGGCTGATGAGAGCTTAATAAGGGACCAGAGCCTGGCCACGGTGATTACTCGCATCCACGACCCGCCGCCACGCTGCAACAAAACCCGGACCGAACGAGAGTGGAGAATGCAACAATTTTTATTTGTTCTCGCGTGGCCATGTCGCTCAAACGTTTTGGTTGACATCCCATCAACGTGGCTGTCTGGATTTCGGTGTTTGGTATTTGGAATTTGGCCCCTGGCTGACTTCTAATGGCGGCACACACACACATGTGCTTCCCTGCTTCAGTGTGTGAGTGTCCGGACATTCATTATTGCTCCCTTCATTTCCCACTGTGTCTGTATCTGTATCTGTATCTGTATCTGTATCTGTATCTGTATCTGTATCTGTATCTGTATCTGTATCTGTATCTGTATCTGTATCTGTATCTGTATCTGTATCTGTATCTGTATCTGTATCTGTATCTGTATCTGTATCTGTATCTGTATCTGTATCTGTATCTGTATCTGTATCTGTATTTTCTGTATCTGTATCTGTATCTGTAGTTTCTGTATCTGTATCTGTATCTGTATCTGTATCTGTATCTGTATCTGTATCTGTATCTGTATCTGTATCTGTATCTGTATCTGTATCTGTATCTGTATCTGTATCTGTATCTGTATCTGTATCTGTATCTGTATCTGTATCTGTATCTGTATCTGTATCTGTATCTGTATCTGTATCTGTATCTGTATCTGTATCTGTATCTGTATCTGTATCTGTATCTGTATCTGTATCTGTATCTGTATCTGTATCTGTATCTGTATCTGTAATCTGTATCTGTATCTGTATCTGTATCTGTATCTGTATCTGTATCTGTATCTGTATCTGTATCTGTATCTGTATCTGTATCTGTATCTGTATCTGTATCTGTATCTTTATCTGTATCTGTATCTGTATCTGTATCTGTATCTGTATCTGTATCTGTATCTGTATCTGTATCTGTATCTGTATCTGTATCTGTATCTGTATCTGTATCTGTATCTGTATCTGTATCTGTATCTGTATCTGTATCTGTATCTGTATCTGTATCTGTATCTGTATCTGTATCTGTATCTGTATCTGTATCTGTATCTGTATCTGTATCTGTATCTGTATCTGTATCTGTATCTGTATCTGTATCTGTATCTGTATCTGTATCTGTATCTGTATCTGTATCTGTATCTGTATCTGTATCTGTATCTGTATCTGTATCTGTATCTGTATCTGTATCTGTATCTGTATCTGTATCTGTATCTGTATCTGTATCTGTATCTGTATCTGTATCTGTATCTGTATCTGTATCTGTATCTGTATCTGTATCTGTATCTGTATCTGTATCTGTATTTCTGTATCTGTATCTGTATCTGTATCTGTATCTGTATCTGTATCTGTATCTGTATCTTTTGTATCTGTATCTGTATCTGTTTTTTTTTTTTTTTTTTTTTTTTTTTTTTTTTTTTTTTTTTTTTTCTTTATCTGTATCTGTATCTGTATCTGTATCTGTATCTGTATCTGTATCTGTATCTGTATCTGTATCTGTATCTGTATCTGTATCTGTATCTGTATCTTTTTTTTTGTATCTGTATCTGTATCTGTATCTGTATCTGTATCTGTATCTGTATCTGTATCTGTATCTGTATCTGTATCTGTATCTGTATCTGTATCTGTATCTGTATCTGTATCTGTATCTGTATCTGTATCTGTATCTGTATCTGTTCTGTATCTGTATCTGTATCTGTATCTGTATCTGTATCTGTATCTGTATCTGTATCTGTTTTTTGTATCTGTATCTGTATCTGTATCTGTATCTGTATCTGTATTGTATCTGTATCTGTATCTGTATCTGTATCTTTTGTATCTGTATCTGTATCTGTATCTTTTGTATCTGTATCTGTATTTTTGTATCTGTATCTGTATCTGTATCTGTATCTGTATCTGTATCTGTATCTGTATCTGTATCTGTATTGTATCTGTATCTGTATCTGTATCTGTATCTGTTTTTCTGTATCTGTATTTTTTTTTTTTTTTTTTTTTTTTCTGTATCTGTTTTTTGTATCTGTATCTGTATCTGTATCTGTATCTGTATCTGTATCTGTATCTGTATCTGTATCTGTATCTGTATCTGTATCTGTATCTGTATCTGTATCTGTATCTGTATGGTCTATCTGTATCCATGGTCTATCTGTATTTGTATTTGCGCCTGTATCTTCCCGCTGTTTCCTCCATCTTGGTTTTATTTCTGCTGCTGCATTGTGGCACTTATTAAAAATTTTCTGGTATTTTTTCTGGGTTTTTGTTACAGCAGGAACCTTGGAGCCTTTGTCTGTCCACCGAAGCCACCCACAGTATGGGTGATGGGCGGTGGGTGGTAGGCGGTAGGTGGTAGGTGGTAGGTGGTAGGTGGTGAGCGGTTGTTGCTTTGCGGGGGAGTGGGGCTGTGGTGGCATGGCTAGAAAAGAGAAGGAATCTTCTTTTGTTTATTTATCTTTTCGCTCGGTTTCGAATAACAAATCCTTTTGGCTTTACACATATTATGCGGTGGCAGCCGAGCAACACAGCCGCAGCCCCCAGCAAGCCCACTGTCATTGTGCAACGTGCAGGCTGCAGCCGTTGCAGTTGACTCCACTTTTGTCAAACGTATTGTTTTAAGCTGAACCGAGCCCCTCATTCGCGGGGAGGAGTGGAAAGCCCAAGCCGATCCCAATTCGTTCTGCTGCCGGTTTTTTCTTCTTTTCACTCGGCGCTTTCCCCGTGGCTTCCACTGCGTGTTTCTTTCCTTTCAGTCCTTCCTTTTTTATTGTTGCCGCAGATTGTCATAGATACAGATGCTAACGGTCTGCTCTTCCCGCCCTTCCGTCATTTAACCCTTTTTTCTGCGCCTCTGCCCGCCTTAGATACATTTTATTGTTTTTGCTGTGGCGCTTCTTCATCAATCTTGGTTCTTTTTTATGCCTTCTCTCCAGGGACGTAGGAAGAGGGGGGCGGCAGTGGGGATAGGCAGATTTCTATTGTCATTGTCGCGTTTGCCTCGCATCTAACAACAATTTCGCATTCATTGTTGTTGTCTAACTGCATAAATGTCAGCATCAGGCCATTGTCTCAGCTCGCAAGGGCTGCTGGTTCCCAAACTCATTACAACATCATCGTCATCATCGTTACTACCATTATCATCGGCGAGGTGCGCGCTTAGCAACCACAATATATCTTAAAGACTTCGACCTTTCGACTTTATATCAAACATTGTCAACAAGTCGCGCAAAGTCTTAAGGTACAGATTCTTTTGTGAAAATATATTAAGAGCTTTAATATTTACATTTTTAAAAATGATATAGAATACTTGTTCTTTCTATTTTATCTTTTTCCTATTACCTTCTACCAAAGAAATAAATAAAAGCAATTTCTTTTTTATCTAATTGAGATTGATAATTGAGTGTATGAAAATTGAAAAGAAAACTTTCTAAATAATTAAAGATCAGAAATTTCGAAAAAATCAAATGAATGTTATAATTGTGGCACGGGTATTTCGATTACGAGATTTACCACCTGCACGGCGCAAATCTACTTTGCGGAAGAATGTCCGGCACAGCGTTCTTCGATCGGGCTTAGGTTGCAAGCCGATTTGAAATGGCTGCCTTATCGTGCAGCTACGGCCACACTGGCAGAAAGTGTGCCTTCTAAGCAGCTTTGTTCACATTTCCTCCTTGGCGACTTTTGCTGCCTCACCCAACGGACTTCGCCTGGGATTCCCCGGTCAGGGTGATTGTTACGGCCAAATACGAAGCGCAGCAGGCGGAGAGGCGAAAGGGCTTAAGCCTGTCAAACTGTTGCACCTTAAATTGCGACTTTTATTCCCCGAGTCCCGGCTGTCGACTCTTGGTTCCTGAGTCCCAGGATACCAGGGTCCCAGGTTTCTCTGGCCTGGCTCTTATCGCGTCGCCAGTCCGCTCTTCACGCTCCAGAAGCGAAACCGGATGTGACATCCTTTTAAAGTCGGAAGTACTTATGCTTAAGCGTGCGTCCACCAGCGACGACGTCGTCGCCAGTCCTTCGGCCCTTTAGTCCTTTAGGCGTCCTGCCCCCTGGCTGTCAACCTGAAATTCCGTCCACCCCGCCACCGCGAACTCCACTTCCCCACCGCCCTCTCGTCGGCTGTCTTGCGTCATTTTTGTGCTACTTAAAAATTGTTGGCAACATTAAAAACGCCATCAGCTGTCCCTGTAGCCCTGCACCGCCTTTCCGATCCCATTCCCTCCTGGTCCTCATTTCACGTCTTTCTACGCCCACATTTTGGACGAGGGCCGGGCCAATATGATGTTCTCGGTTGCAAATACATCATTTGGACGGAGGCTGACGGTCCTGAAAAAGTTAATTCACTAAGAAGGCGACTAAAGCTACTGAGCTTGGATGGAATCGGGATAAGTAAAGTTAAATTAGTCACTCTACAAAATTTGACATGATGCATCTTCCTTGTTATAGTCATTAGATTATAGTAAAGTCGAAAGTACATTAATTTGCAACATTTATATAGCTTAAAAAAACAAGAGAGAAGGGCATAGTCGAGTTTCCCGACTATCAAATATCCGTTACTCAGCTAGTGCAATGCGAACGCGAAACTTTATAATTTTCTCGACGTTCCTTCGGACAGACAGACGGACAGACCTAGATCAACTCTATTGACCCTGATCAAGAATATATATACTTTATATGGTCGAAAACGCTTTATTCTACCTTTTATATACTTTTTTTAACGAATCGAGAATATTTTACTCTACGTGTAACGGGTATAAAAACAAGTGAAAATGAACGAGAAATTGCAGTGACTACTTATAAAATGTAATGTAATTCTATATAATGGCTTTTTTACTAATTTTTTGACCGATTATACGTGTGCTTATGCTATTGAAAAATATTTTGAATGTTTTGAAATTAAATATTTAAATATATTGTTTATTAATTAGCTTTATTAACAGTAAGTGAATTTCCTTTTCATTATTTTCCTAAACTTTTCGTAATCCTATCAAAAATGGAGCTGAACAAGATAATTATTTATGAAATCAATAATGATTATATTATTGTTGGCTTATCAACTAGCTGAGATGCCTTTTTGTTGAAGTATGATGCTAGTATTTGGTCAGCCACTGTACGTGCTTATGTACCCGCTAATGCCCATTCCAGATCGACCGAAACGCCAACACTCCTGCCCAGCTCCTGGTCAAATCGCTTTACACCCGCCACTCGAACTTCGAACAGCATTCGGCGCTGTCTTTACGGCTATTTAAGTGCCGTGGTACCAGCCGGAATGGAATGCCAGTCCTGTTCAGCTCAGCTCAGTTCAGTTTGGTTCGGGTCCGTTCAGCCCGAGTGGTCGTGGTCCAAGGATTCCCGACTCCGATTCCGATTCCTGCCGGGTGCCCCGTATTTATTGGAAACAGACACGCGACCGCTGCATATTTTATAAGCGCTAATGTCGGACGCGGTGGAAGTCCCCCAAGGCCCCCGGAGCCACCAAGAAGCCACCAAAGAGCCCCACGAACTGGCAGGACACCCGGAGCTTTCGGGGCTCTCGTTACAAATTGTAATAAACCTGCACATCCGCTGCCATTAAGTGACTTCTAATCAACTTTATGGCATCATTTTTTCAGCAGCCAGGCGAGAGTCCAGGTGTTAATGATTCAATAACATTAGCCTTTGATAGCCGCTGGCGTTTGCGAGACAACCACCGACATTAACGTGGTTACTTCCGCTTTATTGAGTTTTTTTTTTTCTTATTTTTATAGCGGTAAGAGGACAGCTTCGAATGGCTGGGGCTGGTCAATTGTTGCGTGACTTTCAATTTGTTAAACATTTTCGCCCGTAATGGGAACAGTCGGTCGACGGGTGGGTGGATGTGGATGGGTGTCCTTAATGTATGCCATGATTTTTGCCTTTAAACCTAATCAATTTGCCTGTCTGGTGACACTGCCACCGACCGGAAGCTGAAGCTCACCCGCTCCGAGGCACAAGTCCGATTCGCGGGCATTAAAAGCAGTCATTAACTTTTAAATGAAGCAACGGAAACAAGATAAGCACGTGAGGTGGCAGGCGAGCCCGCGACCCTCTGATCCCGAACCGCGTCCGACCCCCGCCCACAGCCCACTGCCACGCCCACCACGTCGCCGCAACCAAATGACCCATAATTATTCAATAAGAAATAATAAAGTGTGGGACAGAGGAAGTCGCAACGAAAACGGGGGGCACATATTTCCACTGATGGACACGCCAAGGCTCAAAGGATGCGGGGGAAATGGGAAATTGGGATTTTGAGGGTACACTGCAAAAAAACCCAAAGCTCGGGGGCTCAGCAAATTGAACACTCTTGTGGTGTCTGTATTAGAAATATTAGAAATTAGTTTGTAAAAAAACAACGTTGCATAAATGAAATTTTAGTTTTAAGAAATCTTTGATTTTTGCTTCAGATTACAGGGCTTGGTTTAAAATATTTTTAATACCACCTGTTACATTACCTACTGACAAGAAATCTAAAGTAGATTTCATTTCGTTTCTAAGTTTAATTTTTTCTGTGTAACTGGTATTTGTTGACGTTGACTCGGGCCAAATGATTGTTGCGTGACTGGCAAGTTTTTTTCAATGAAAATTCCTTAATTTGCCAAGCCATAAGGTCCTCCGAACGCCCGCTGACCCGTGACCCCTGAACTCCGCAACGCCCTGCGGCAATGTTGTCGCTGTTAAGTAGTTACATTTTGTAGCGATTTGCCCGACAACACCAATATAGCATCAAACAGAAGGGACGGCACGGAAAAATAGGGATTTCGATGGGGGCAGGGGCCAAGTTTGTTGATTTCCGAACATCAAATTATAGCCGTGAAAGTCGGGACCTCACATTCTATTTTCGAGGGCAGGGGAATGCGAAAAGTGACTGATTGGGGACTGGTACTCAATCTCGATAACATCCCCACGAGAGTGACTGACCTCTCGTTCTCTAGAGCATTGAATAGATGTTGCGTTAAAATATATTAAATTCATAAATGTAGAATGCAAGCTTGTAGTGTTTTGAGCATTTAAGAAATCATTAGTTTAGTTGCCAAATACCGGACGAAAAGACTTTGCCATAACTACTGAGGTCGCGATTTCTTTTGTGAACATTCAACACGATAGCTTACAATGCATCGATAAACATAACATAATGTTCAAAACCTTTGGAACTTATTTTTTTTAGCGCATACATCGAACAAATTATAGAAAGAAGTTGGCTTATCATTCACAAGAATTTTAATATTACCCAAAAGAACCAACACCACACCGCCTCGGCTATCATATACCCGTTACAAAGCTCACAAATTTTAAAATATAAAATAACAAACAAAAATTAATTTAATAAAAATTTCAAAGATTTTTCGGGCAAACATCTGATCCTTATCAAAAATATATTTTTTTTATTGGGTCGTACTTGTTATTTACATTTTAAATCTATTCCACACACGTTACACTAAGAGTTAGGCTTATATACGGGTATGTAAAGTAGTTCACTCGGTTTTTACGACAAAGATATGCTTAAATTGTATTTCTTTATTACCGTATGTTTAAAACTCCAACTCGAAAATTACAGAATTCAACAAACTAACACAGTATTATTTCTGAATTTGAATTAAAACTAGAATAATAATAAACACTAACCCCAAACCGAGATTTCCCTAGATGCCGCAAACTTACAACAATTCCGATTAGTTACATGCCCCATAACCCAAACGCTATCAACGGTTAGCCAGATCCCAAATTGTATGGTTTTTAACACGCATCTTTTGGTACCTCCGGTGCAAAGGTTTGGGAAACCGGAATCCGAGGACGGAGTCCACTAATTATATGATGTGCTGTCATCTGTTTCGAATGGCAGATGTTTATTGTTTTTGGCAGGATGCATTGCGGATTAGTGGAAACAGGAACCCAAGGCTTTGTTATGCAAAAGTTCCGGCCCAAACAGGATGCGGGGCTTTCGAAGCCTTCGTCGAGTATTTAGTGTCACATCATTGAAATCGACAAACAACTTTTGTGAAACAACAATTCAGCAGAAACTAGGATGCTACACCCGCCCGGCCCATCCGTTCATCTATTCTAACTACGAGCGAAAATCTACAAAATTAATGAGTCATCGTAAAAGTTAACAACTTGCACAAAATTGTTTATCTAAAGTGCTAAGCTCCTCCGTTGGCAACTCTATAAATTGATGTCCTCGATTGGATTGCTCCCAGCAAAGAAGGGTCTCTCCATCGGAAAGGAGCAAAGTAACGGGGGTGGAACACGCAGACGTAATCACTTTTTAAGTGTTAGACAATTTATGATACATGAAAATGTTTTTCCTGCTTAGCACACACACCTGTGCACCCTTCGTAGGCTGACAGTAAGACTCAAAGATTACTTTGGGCTCGGTTTACCTCAGTCCTGCTCAAAGGGTTTTCCCCGACCCTCGAAGCTCTGTGATGTATTTACATGTTTCGGAGATGAGTGCGTGACTTCTCTGAGAAGTCAGCATTCTCTTCCAGGAATATATTTCTTTCGTAGGGCCCAGTCTGTTTTGTTTCGGAAGCAACTTGCTCAGCTTGAGTACTGAGCCCAAGCCGGGCTTGCAGCGCAAATTAAGTGATTTTGAAGTCTTCTTATTGAAAATTAAAATCCACTCACGCACCCACCGCTGATGTAATTCTTGCCCGGGTTGTCAGCGCAATAAACACCTCAAAGTTGAAGACATTTCATTAAGTCCTGGGTGGGGGTCGCGGGAGGAACAGGCTGGCGTGCCAAATGAATTTACTTATGAAGCATGAAAGTGGGTTTCTTTGGTTACTTTCGGGTATACGTAGACCCCCATTTCGCCCATTTTGTCCCAGACATTGATGAAAATTTTCGTGTTCATTTGGTGAAAGGTTTGACGACGTCGCCGCCGTCGACACATTGAATTTCATTAAAACAAGCGCAAAAGTGCTTTTACCTAGCTCACCTATGCCCATCCATCCACCTATCCCTACACCCACGCCCACTTTCCCACACATGGAAGGACGACTTATGATAGGCAAGGACTCTCGCTCTCATCGCGAGCTGGCTGACTAAGTGTTGCCGCCTTTTTGCCTTTATTGGTCTCCTTGATTTGCCTAAGTGATGTGTGGATGGGAAGGCCCGGATTGGAGAATGGGGAACGAAGAAAGGCAGGGTAAGAAGTCCTTTTTTAAGCACCTGTGAGTGAATTTCCCAGATGGAAGGAGAGCGCCAACAAAGTGACTTTGATTGCAAAAGCCGCAGTTATTTAAGTTATTTAACGCTCCTTTGCCGCCTGCAGTCGTAATTATATTTTGAGAAGGAGGGATCCAGAATATAAGGAACATCTCAGCTGTTCAAGAAAATTTGGAAGTACTTTCAAATGATCGCCACAGCTAACCGCCTGTCTTGCTTTACTTACCTACAATTGCAGTCCTTATTTTTAAGGTGATGTGTTTAAAACTTGTCTTACTACAAGTAAGTATGTATGGTAAGTATGGCAAGTATGTAACAGGCAAAAGGAAGTGTATAAACACTAGTGACTAGTGACGCCTTCACAGCACAAATTATCTTCAAACGTTATAGTTATAGTAGCAGTTAATGTCTAGCTAAAATTCTAACTTTCCTAACTTTCCAACACAAATATAAGTGTCAAAAACTGCTTAAATCGAACTATTGCAAACCTCTTAAAAGTTAAGGAAATGTCTTTTGAGAGTTCTGCACGCTTCCACGTTTTCATCTCCCTTGCACAGTCCTTAGGTGATTAATAGATATCTGATAGTCGCGACACTCGACCACAACGTTCTCTCTCATTCATTAAATTCGTTTTTGGACACTTAATCAAAATGTTTTAAAAAGTTAGCATGCAAAATAAAGATATATTTTCAAACGTTTGAATTATTTTCCATATGCTTTCGACTTTCTTTTACTTTTCCTAACTTAATATCCGCACAAGATAAAGTTAAAAATATCTTCAAAAGTCGGCTGATATAAATTCTATATGTATTTCAGAACAGCTAAAAATGTTATATCCCCTTAGAAAAATTATGAAAGCGAACAACCGAAAAATTATCTCTCATATCATACTTCTGCAATTGGTTTCTGTATAACCTTAACTCGTTTTTGTTTTCTTTTAGAATGATTTTCAGCCAATAATAATCAAATGGGCTAAACTAACTACTTATGCAGATCTCTGCGCTTCAAGGAAAGGCAATTGCTTTGGTAAATTTACCAGCTGCGAAATGTTGCTGGCAACATGTTGACAAAGGACAAGCGCTGACGCCTTCGTCCGCCACACGAGGGGTCCTTCGGAAGCACTTCCTCGCTTCGGCTGGCCTCGGGATGGCAGGCACGGGACACGGGACTCCACAGTGCCAGGACATCGGAAGTCGGGAAATTGGGAAATCGGGATGGCCGTGCTGCCGAAGGACGAGCACATTGCGCTAGGTCGGCCCAATGCGAAACGCGCTTGGCGCGACAGGTTCAGTGCTCGGGCAACTTCCTAGCGCGTCGGTTCAGTTCAGTCCAGTGGATTCGAGACACGAAAGGACTCAGTTTCAAACTAAAAATTCCAAAGTTTCGAAAAAGGGTTTCGAGTGGCGCGAAACAACAACGAGTGATACAATTACTCTAGCTGAAAGTCAAGAGAAGAGTTTTTGACAAGTGTTAGTTGATTATTTTCCAAGTTTTTTTTTTTAGTGTTGGCCAGTGCTTTGGACCAGTTTCGAAGCTTCGCTTGTTTTTCGAACAAGGTAATTCTAAAACCCAAAAATTCAAAAGTTTTTCGCGGAGCATCCGATGTGAGCTGTGACTGCGTATTCAGAAATTACTACACCAGTGAGGTGAAGTCAATCCCTCGTTCAGTCCTTTACTCCATTGCCCGTCGATCGCTGCCTAAATCATTTCACATACGCTTGTTCACTCAGTTGTCAATTGCATTATCGGTATGTTAGCATTCCCATTCTTTTCTCAGCCTTTCAACCAATTGTTACACCAATCAAGTTGTTTCCTTGCGAATTCCCTCGCCTGTTCATGAGTGAATACCTTTTCAGTTCATTGCATTTCTATGTCCTTTCCGTTTTCTTACATTAACGTTCTTTGTTTGGATTTGTGTGTGTCTTAAGTCACTCGTTGGAATCCTTTATCCTCGTTTCTTGTTTTCAGTAAATAAAACAGTTGATTTGCCAAGTTGCAAATTAACTTTTGCCAGTATTTTCCCAAGAACAACTATCTTTGTACTTTCGTGTATAATAAGGCATTCACCGTTTCTTACCAGTGTTGTGCAGGGAAAATGTAGTCACCTTTTATGGTCAGAATCGTATCGTACATTTTGGTGCAATGTAATGTCAAACTCCACTTAAAATGTAATTGCAGAGAAGAGCGACAAAAGACTTGTCGCATACTAACGATTTGATATATTGTTTAACATAATTATAAAACTATCTTCTTCTTCTTTTTGTTTTTAATTGTTTGTAATTGTTTATTTTGTATAATATGATAGCATATTGCACATTGCACATTGCAAAAATTAAGAAAGGTTTTCCATATCTTTTTTACTGGTTTGCAAAACTATCCGAGTTATATTTTATTTTAAATCTGGCATCCATGTATTGCTTTGAACCCGTTTTGTGTTTCGGATTTCCTTGAAGAACTTCCACCCACCTGAACTTTAAAACCCCATTCAATCTCTCGCTCATCCCTCGCCATCCGCCACCAGTTTGGCACATTCTTGAGGTACCTTTTCTGGAAGACTCCTCCGAAACTTTTTGCCATCGAACAAAAGGCGCCAAAATGAGACTGCAGCATCCAACTAGCAGGCCAAGTTTTTAGTTGGCAATGATTTATGTTTTATTAATATTAAAAGTGATTTATTAGCCATGAAATTTGTGAGCCAACTTGGTCGTTGGCCCTTATACGACCAGGTGAAGGGCGTGCTTGGCTGCATGCGCGATTGTTTAATTACAGATGGAGTGGGTCAGGGAGTCCTGTCCGGCTGCAGGCTCCATTATCCTTAAGCGTGGACCCGGCCGCTCATTATCCCGCCGTCCGAACTTAAGCTAAACTGCTGCACAGCGAGATTAAAATTGTAAATGACAGCCAGCGTGACAGGACAAGGAAGGAGCAGGCATCTGCTCGTCCTTTAATGTCCTGCGCCGCCCAGCCCCGCCACGCCCCTCCGCGCCACGCCCACCAGCCGTCGCATTTTGTCGTGTTTTTAATGAAAATTAATTAATTAAATAACGTTTTTACTCATTCGCATCGCCTTGCCCAGCAATTGTCTTCCCTTGTGCGCAGGTGTGCGTGTGAGGATGCATTTTATATTAAATAATGAAGTGTGTACAATGTATGCAGTGGCACACAAAAGGAGCAAAGAGGCAAATGAAAGGGCTTTATGCGGCAAATGTAAATTTGGACCTTTTTGGGGACAGGAAATCTCGAGCTCCGCAGTGCACAGAGAGAATTGTAAAATTTTGGGGAACTTTACTTGTAGCACGTAATTAATTTGATTATTGGTGTCAAATAATAAATATGTATGTGCCACATTTTGTCATTATATTTTGGAATCCAAATACCTAAGCAAAATACAACGAAAAAATGTTTATTGAACTCATGATTGTTGAGAAATTCCCCGAAGTTTCCCAAAGCCATTGCCAAATTTTGGCATCTTGGTCAAAACAAAGGTCATGCACTTCAATTAGCGTTAATTTGAAATTTGACTCAGACTCATCTTGATTCCATCTGGTTAACCGGAACCAAGGCAAGAAGCTTGGCAACTCCGGTCTCGCCTTCGGATCTCCGTGTCCGCCGTGTCTACTGGTTAATCAACTAATGTCCCATAATATCCGAATGGAATCCATTCGAATCCATAATAGAAAAGGGGTCTTTGGTTTTGTGCTGCGTCTGGGAGATTTTAAATATTTCTGGATCTTGCAAGACATTTTACCTTGGCGTCCATAACTCTAGAACCTGTCTGGTATTCAGGTTCACGCTTTAACATCTTGTTGAAGGTGGAGAGGAATATTTGATTATCACTATCCATCCACATGCCAAAAATTGTTTGCATCCATTCATTAAAATGTTACCAGCAAATAATGTAACCGCCACTGGCGGAGCTCCTAACCACATCCTCCATTTACCTAGCCCTTGGAGTTATAATTAAAAATGAGGTCTAATTAAAACTGTAGTTTACCCTCATAATTCGTTTATTTTTCAAGCTACTCTGTCTCAGACTCTGACGTAGCTTTCGAGACTTTGAAAGGATATTTAAATGTCGGCTTGTTGGGTCCAAGCGAAACAAGTTATGTACGTATGAATAGGTAAGTTTATGTAACCGAACAATCGAAGCACAGTAATAACAATAAATTCGAGCAAAAGCTGCACTCCAAGTCGGATGCACTCCGCATTGTGCCTGGAATTGCGAAGCTCCGATTTCCCTGTCGAATGGAGCAAACTGACGGGCTGCCTAGGGCATTTAATCGGCGCTATTTGGAAATAGGATATGTCCGAGCAATCCGAGTGCTGACTGATGATGTGGGCATCAAAGTGCAACGGAGGGAACATGAATTTTGGGAAAAGTGACTGGTCATGTTACCTGCAATTAGTTGGCAGTCGTTCGAATCAAATCTACATTAAATTATGGAATCATATTTCCCAAAATTTTGTTTTCTGAACCCCCTCTTTTCGATTCAAAATGAAACTTCGAACAATAATTATGGGGAAAATCGGCAACAAAAGACATTGCCGAACAAAGGACGACCACGGCCACCGCCCAGCGAAAATTAAACGAAATTTCGCAAGCATTATTTTTCGGTGCAGACCCGTTTCCGCCTCCCCATTCGCCCCGAATCCTGTTGTAAATAACCCCATTTGCTTGTTTAATTTTTTGTTCCGGCGAAGGCAAACGCAGCGGAGAATGGCTCCTGCATATAATGCAAAATGTCAGCGAATAAATCAGGCTGCGATACATATTTAACCCCAAGATTGATCGAGCCCCCAGTGAAGATATATGTATGTTTGGTGGAGTGAACGAAAAAGTTCTTAAAGCAGCATGATTTCCGTTTTTTGTGGGCTAATAAATGACGTGTCAAAGCGAAGCGGAAACAAACACAATTAAAAACGCATCAGTGGCGAATGGTTACACATGTGAGAGTTGGCGCTCGGGCAGCAAATGGTTAAGGACGGGGTTTGGATGGCCAACAAAGCAAACCACAAACAACCAGAACTTGCACATTAACAAAAGGCAAACAACGGCGGCAGCAGCAACACAATAAAAGAAATATTTTCCATACATTAAAAGAAAATTGCACAAACAATTGAGAGGAAATGCCGGAGCGCAACGGTTTCAGTTGCTTTAAGTGAAAAAAAAATAATGCCACTGCAACAAAACCGAGAAATGGCAATGGCAAAAGCTTTTCCCCAACAGACCACGCTGCGTATGCGTAATGTAGTTGAGCAGGGACAGAATGCATAGAAAAGCGAGGGCAATTTGACAACAGAAATTAGCCAGCGAGACAACAACAGGTAAATAGCGAAGGGAGGTGGTGGTGGAGAGGCCAAGAAGGGGGCAAATGCATCCTGGGAAATACAAAAAACCATAGCTGTTGCAGGAAAATTGAAAAGATCAACTGCGCACGTACAATAGATGAAAATAATGAGAAGTATATCTAGGCGGCTGCACGCGGAAAACAAAAATATTATTGAAATTTACAAAAGTAATTGGCCATTATAAAAGTAGAGATGAGCACTCGAGCAAATCGTTCATAGGCAAACTATAACTCTTTCGAAATGAATAGAAATTCTATCTTTAAATGCACTCTGCGGAATGCTCAATTGGCTTTTATAAACAATTATATACAAATAATACTACACCTGAATTAAAGATTACAGTACGGAACATGGTCTGAGAAAAGGTTTTCTAAAAATGAATATTTGTTTCGATTCATATTCGATAAATATTACTCTCAGTTGTGTAAAAACTATAAAATCAGCTTTTTTGATGCATTTAAGATATATTTTCTAACCGAATATTAAATTTTAGAACGGCAGAGCTCAATTGTTACTAAGGTTGCACTAAAATATAATAATAAGGGTTGAGTCCAAAATAGTGCATAAAGTACCATTCATATTCGATTTCCATGCTGTAGAAAAAAGAGAGAATGCTATAGTCGAGTTGGCCGACTATCAGATACCCGTTACTCCTCTACTGTGAAGAGCAAAGCGAATTTTCGTAATTTTTTCTTGGATTTCGATAGATATAGGGGAATAATATATGAGATAATTTAAAAATTATTCAAAAATGTGGGATTGGCAGTTTTGGGTGGTTTTAGGGCGTTAGAGTAGGCGCGGCAACTTGGGCAACAAACCTGCGCTGCGTCTTTATCTCTAGAATCTGAACCTTCTAGCTTTTATAGTTTCTGAGATCTCGGCGTTCATACGGACAGACGGACAGTCGAACACACGGACATGGCTAGATCGACTCGGCTATTGATCCTAATCAAGAATATATATATTTTATATAGTTGGAAACGTAACGGGTATAACTATTGCTTATGCACTCACGAATTGCCCCTTTTCATGCAAAGAGGGAAAACGTGAAATGGGTATTGCATAAACCCAAGATGTATCGAACTGTGGGCTCCTTCCTCCGCTTTCCACAATTTCAACACCCATTTAAGCTATTTTCGAAAGCCTTGCATGCCACCCTCCCTTTCCCCCTTTTGCATGTGTAGCTGCAATAAGCAAGTTGAGCAGATCATTTACACAATATTTGCATCGGGCCAAAATCAAATAGAACACGGAGTGCTGCGTGGGTGTATTTGGTGGTAGGCCACTTGAATTTTGATTAGACTCGCTCGCAAAAATGTCGACACAAATATTCAGTTGGATATCAACAATAAAGGCCGAAACAAGAAAGCGAACAACTTAATGCATGGCAGCAGTGGCATATTAAGTGTAATAAATACAGACGTGCGTGTGCGGGTATTAGCATACATACTAACATATGTGAGTATTTTTGGCCTGATTAAAGTACCTGCCTCAAGTATGGGCTTAGGCCGAATTTAGCTTGTGGCTTCCCAGTAAATTGAGTAAGTATGAGCCCTTTGGCAGTTATGGCTTGCCCAAGATATTTCACACTTGATGGCAAATATTTGCAGACATCGAGGCACAGCTTAGCTTGGCCATAATTAAAGCCGATTTAATCGAAATTAATATTGGAACTTAGGGGCTCTTTAAAAAGACAAAGGAAAGTATAATGTTGATTAACTGGGCGGCCATGAAAGGCATTTTCGCATTGATTGATTCGCACAGTCGGTGGGTATTTATTGCGAAATAAGGACTCAAATCAATTGGCCATTTCCATTTGCTTTCGGCAAACAACAAAGGGGGCCCAACAATTCTGCAGCGGTGTTTATAAATAATATGGAGTAAATTCTACAGGCAATTGCAAGTTCATTGCTTTTGTTGTAAATCTGCTGTTGTTGCCGCCTGGCATTGCCAACTGGCCACGAAATTTAATTAAAACGATTTTCCATTGGCAAACAAACTGCGGTGTGGTGCAAAAGCGAAATTCCTCCCCATATCCCAAACCATTTTTGTCTCGCGGTGCTCGTTTTGTCATTAATTTAAAAATTTGTCTGAACCCTTTTCAACTGACAAAATCGGGACATGCAGGAACACGCCCCCACAACGCCCACCTCGCCCAGGCCGCACCAAAGTCCACACTGAAAAAAAGAATATTCGAAAAAAGCACTTTGGTGCTGAGCGAAATTCCTTTCCCTGATGAACGCCCTCACATTGCTGAATATCGCCAACTTTAAAACACAAGAATTACATTTTGACATTACTTTTTATATCGCAATAGGCGTATCCTTTTGTGTTACTCACTGCTTCTATGGGCTGCATGATGCACCTACCTGGAAATTTTTCCCAGTGCAGGCACACACATATGCATATGGCAAGCCCTGCTTTCGTTTGCGGTTTCCATCCTCTCGCTCTGCCCGCTCTGTCGGTCTCTTTCTCCGACATGAAAAAGGATGTGTCCTTGCGACGTTGACTCATTGCATTGCACACACAATCGCACACACGCGCACCCAGCCAGCCGCACACAAGCACACCACACACACGCTTACACCCACACAGCTAGAGAAAGAGCAAGAGCAACAGCAACAAGTCAGCGAGTCATGTTTTGCTTGCCATTTGTAGAGTTGACCTCAGCCTTTCCTCTCTATTGAATGGGATTCAGCTATTTGTAGCATTTAATACACATCCGCATGCCCCAAGTGGTTACCCCAGTTGACCCCACACTGACCCCACACTGACGCATCCCTCCTGCTCCTGGTCCTGCTCCTGGCACTTGTCACTTGCTCCATGCTCGTCTATGGTGCTGCACCACCTCATTCGCTCTCTGCTGCTGGCATCTCCTGCTTGATGGACTTGGAGGCGACACACGAAATGTTAGCAAATTGTTGGGATTCACAGCCTGTCACCACGAGAATACAGTGCGCACTCGGTAAATGCCATTTGCTGCGGACCCGAGTTCCAGTATATGTTGGAATGTGTTTTGTTAATTAATGAACAGCGTGGAAATGTACACATACGAGCTGCTAAAATGTTTTAAATACAATTTTGATACTCGCAACTCGAAGGTTTTGCAAGTTCGCGTTAAGGCAGCTCATCGTCCTTTTCAAACATGAAGCATTTATTCGCAAACACTAACACTGGACGCACATTCAAATAATGTGTGACATATTCTGAACAGCCTTTCCAGCGACTATCAATCACGGATTACATTGTTTCGCCATTAAGTCAGTTCTGAGCAAGCAGGCAGTACTTTGTGACCTGATTATGCGCCCTCATAGATGGGCAACACCCAGCCCACATGTCCTGCCCTTTCCTTTGCCTGCCCCAAGAAGTAGGCAATATTTCGTTGGCAAACAAGGGACCAGGTAAACAGAGTCCAGAAATAACGAAATTCATTCGCCCCAGCAATCGGATTTCTGCATGTCAACGGGCGACAAAGAAACACAAACGGTCAGACAGACAGACAGACAGACGGACGGACAAACATCAACCGCAGAGTGACAGTCGCTTGAGTGCCGGTGTGCGGGACAGGTGGACAACAAGCGGCCAGTCAATGACCCACCCACTAGCCATCGCACTCCATTGGGTGTCCAGACGACAGTTAATTTCCTATTTGATATTTGCTGTTAATCTAATAAATTTGCACGTTGGCTAAATCGACAGGCGAGCGAATGAATTGAAAGCCAGCAGACAGGATAAGTGTGAAGGGGTGTTAGCACACACACACACACACACACACACTTGTCCAGGGAAAGGACATCCAGATCCAGATCCCTGCGGCGGCCATTGTTGTGTTCCTGCTTAATCTCGGAATTAATCTCATTTAACCTACAAACTGCACTGGCCACAGCCACGAAGCCACCTCCGCCAGAATCCTCCTTGTAATCCTTTTGTCACAGTTCATGACTTGCCAGCTTTTCGGCGCTCCTGCTCCCACTCCACCTCCAGATCCAGCTCCGTGTCCAACTCGATCTTCGCTTTCTCCATCTGCTCCACTTCCATGCACTCCGCTCCGCTTCGTCGGCAGCCGAAAATGGGCAAGAGTTGGGCGAAGTCTGCTGCTCATAAATTGCTTTTCCGGCAGGATAGGAATGGACCCAAGATTACCTCGAGCCGAAGTGTATCGAAGTTTAGCAATGAAAAATCAATTTTAAACAATATACATACACACGAGTATATAAAAAAAGGGAGTTGAATAAAAGGATTACATTTATAGATTTAAATATATGTTTATAGATAATGCATTTTCAACTGATTACCCTGCGCTTTCACCTAGAAAACTGTCTAGGTTTTATTTATGAAATATTATGTAATGAATGTTAATCTCCTCAGGCACATTGTACACATTGGAGAACCAACAGAACCCTTTTTCAATTGAGTTTTAGCTGAAGCCCCTTTCTATTGTTTATTTTACACCTTCATAGGAACTGAATCCACAACAAAGCTACCCCGGACTACCCCTCACTGCGTACCCACTCTCGTTTTCGCAGCTCTAATAACATTTTACATTTCCCATAGTTTTTCTTTTCGCCTTTTTGTTTTCCCCCATTTTTTTTTTTTTTTTTTTGGTTGTTTGGTCTTGCTCGAGTTGGGCAAGATTAAAACTGAAGCTGTGGCTCCGACCAGACATGGGGTGCCCCTCATCCCGGCTCATTCCCGACCCTTCACCCCGTCTGAGGAGATAGTCTGTCGGGGATCTGCGGGTCTCGGTTGCCATCTCTGTTACACGGCAATTACATGACAGGAGCGTGGAAAGCTGGGAAAAGCAGCTTCTCAGCTTTTTTGGGCGACGCGGGACAGGGGCAAAGTCGTTTGTTTGCATACCTGGCTAGCTGGTGATAACAATAATCCTTGACAAGCCATAAACATCTTAACGTCCTTGCACCCGTCGCCGCTTTTCCGCTTCCCATGTACCATTCCCCGTTCAGCATTCACCATTTACCATTTACCATTCGCCATTCGCCATTCGCCATTCGCCATTCGCCATTCACCATTCACGATTCACTATTTCCATCCAGCGCAGACAAATAGACTAGAGTTACAAGTGTCGCAGGAGTCACAGGACTCGCAGGAGTCCTGGGGTCGCGGGTTGCGGGGTCGCTCTTTGAAATTGTAAGCCCAACAAGCGCTCTCAGTCGCCAAGTCAATTTAAATGTTTGTCCGGGGGATTTGCCTTTTTGTGCGACCTTAGCACCCGCTTTTTTACCAAGAGCCCTCGGGTCATGGTCCTTGAATAAGCAGCTAATTCGTTTATTATTTTTATTGTTGCGTTGACATTATTTACGTAAGCTGCTTGTCAGCTTTTTACTTAGGGAAAAGTGGGCGGAAGAGCGATGGCGGAAGACTCCGCGTCGGAGACTTTGTTATATTCATTTCCATTTTATTTGCCCATTTACAAGTTTCCATCTTTATGCCTTAAGTTTCGGCCCGTTCGCCCCTCGTCGTCTCATCTTCGTGGCCATATCCTTTTGGGCAGGTCGGATGTCGTGTCCTGACTGCCGAGTTATGCCTTTATTTGGCACTTGACGGCAATTGCCTTCACTCAACTCAGCCAAACCGAATCCTGAACTCAGCTGAGCCGTTGCTCCTTGCTCGCTTATTGACTTGGCCGGCTATTGATAGAGCTTATTACGGATTACGGATTGGGGTTTGCGGATTGGGGATTGGAGAGTGGAGAATAGAGATTGAGGACTGAGGCCAACGGAGCGGATGGGTGATGGGTCATGGACTTGGGTGCCAAGTGACTCGGTATTTTCGCTTCATTGCCGTTGTCCAGGGAGACGTTCTGGCAGTTCATTTTCAATCGAAATCTCATAAATTCTAAAAGCTTCCGTCTTAAAAATTTCAAATCATAATACTCCATAACACGATTTCAAGACATACAGATTGTTTTATTGTCGGTCGTCTTAAATACTTAGTTATCAATAAAACTTTACGTTTTCATTCTGAACTTTCAAATAAAGAATAGAATACATTGTCGAACATTTGAAATAGACGTATTTGCAGCTATAAACAAATACATGTTTTCTTTCGAGCTTTCGAAATACAGCTTCTAAAATCTCTACGAGATTTAGAAATCTGAACTTACGTTCAATTAAAAATACCTCACAACCCAAGAGACTAAATTAAGGAGATTTGCGGCTAAGAAGTGGCCGCAAAACGGGAAAACAAATCCTCAGATCTGGGCTTTCGACTTCCTTCTCCATTCCCATCTCGGAGTAAGGCACTTTTCCACTTGAGCGCGGGCACACACAGCATAACTAAGGATAACTAAGGATCAGGCCAATACGACAATTGTCCAGCCATGGTCGTGGCATATCAACTGCCCCTTTCCGACCCGCTACTCCTCCTTTTAGCCGGCTCAATGGCCGCCAGGTCAGGTTGGTAGAGATGATATTGAAGTTAAAGCTAAAGCCAAAGCGAAAGCCAAAGCCAAAGCGGTCAATTAGACCACAAGGCGTGGTGGGCAATGGGCGGTGAGCAGTGGGCGGTGGGCGGTGGGCGGTGCACGGTGGGCGTGGGCAAGTAACAAACGACAGAGCCAAAGAGGTGGAAAGTTGGTGAAAAACTGGGAGTTGTGCCAGCAAATAAAAATATGACACGAACTGGCATTTTTCTCGTGCATGTGGACCAGTTGACACCCACGCATATTCAGGCATTTTCTCGCTCTGGCCAGCGGGGGTGTGACAGGGGCGTGTCATGGGGCTAGAGAGCCCCAGCCCCCGCCCCACCTACTGGGCGACAATTGCGCCGCTGGCCACACGAGGCGAGAATCTCTGGCCTGGACTGCTCATTTACACTTTGCCACATGTCCCAGTGTCTCGGAAATCTGTCGCATCAGCACTAAAGTCCCAGACTAACACGAGGTGCATGTGGGCCATTCCAAGGGCGGGGCATATGGGGGGTCTTTCAACAATGGTTGGGGCAAGTCAAACGGTTTGCTGCATTGTTGAGCGAGGTATCTGAGCAGCTGGAGCTCGAATCGCAGCTAATGAGCACATGGGCCTTGGCTTATGGTTTCTGGTTTTGGATTATGCATAACTTTGATAACCATAGTGCTATTTATCCGTTAAATTGAAAAATATTACCAAAAGATAACGATACTTTCCACATGGTGTGAGCACATGTCGCTTTGGGAAAACATAAACCCAGTCTAAAAACGTCTTAAGGGCTTTTAATGATATGTATATGCATATATTTTTGAAAACACTTGAATGAAATTGGCACAGAACATTTGGGTAAGGGGTACCAAATAGTTGGACCACTCAGCTCGATTGCTAGATATTTGGATTTCATACACACACAACTATGGCATGTGGAATTCTCGGTGTGTGTGCTTGTTAGATGTTAAGCAAATACAGTTATACCAGTTGTTCAGCGATGTCCAAGCCCATTCCAGCCCCCAGAAATCTCCGTCCCCATTTCCAAAAGCGCCGCGAGAAGTAAGTTTTGCTGACCATGACAACGACCACGTTGGGGGAAATTGGGTGGGAAAGTGGGAAAATGAGCACGTTCCATGGCCAGTCGATGGCCAGTAGTCATCTGGCCCTCATCCACCCACTATCCCCCGAAACTATCTGTTTAATTCTGTTTACTTTGAAGCAAAACTTGGCATTCCCAAGTGTGTAATTTAAAATGTCAGCAACAAAAGCACACAAGCTTACTTGGCCGCAAACACAAACTGATTTACTTAAAGTTTTCGGCAGGGAAGGCAGAGAGGAAAATATTTTGCTGCAGGAAAAATCACGGAAAGAACACGGGAGTAGATGCAAGGAGAATGCCACTTAGGCAACAAGCAAAACAATTAATAGCCAGCAATTTCCGTTCGCCTTCTGCACAAACAGAAATTATATTAGGCTTCCTGAGCCTGAGATCTCGGATCCCCTGTCCCTGTCCCTGTGCCTTCCCAAGGAATATTATTTCGAGGCACCGGCAATATTTACTCTAATATTGAGTTTCAGCCATGGCACTTTGTTTCAATTAAAAGCCTGAAATGCCTGTTGAGCTGGCAAAAGGGCTGGAATTCAGATTGGCCGGCTGTGGAGGCCACCTACCTGCTGCTACCTTTCGACCTGACCCTAATAAGAGTGCACCCGACAGAACCGTCCATTTGCCCTGTTACAAGGTAATTTTTAACCATATTGTTAACTCTCCCTGTGTGCAGCCCAAAATCAATATAGTATTATCCCCGGTAATTCAATTTGTTCTGTCGAAAGTGCAGCGTAAAGTAAATGCGCTCTCCACGCGGCACACGTACACATTTTTAAAGGACACCAGATTTATTTAAGCAATATTATTTACATTCTCCCACAGTTTTCATTTAACCAATTCTGCCCAAAAGCTCAAAAAATTTCAGCTCGAGCAGAGCAACAGTATCAAATAAATGTGCCTGAGTATTTTGGGTATTGGGCATGGGTATTGTGCACTTGCAGTGAATAAACTGAATTTTTTGTGAATTTCTTTACGTAACTATAATCAAGTTTTTAATAGAGCAAAGAGAATAAACTGAGAAGAAATGCATGAAAACTAAATAATGTCCTTTCAAATAGCATGAACAGGTTTTTTGTACCTACTCAATTTTAATCCAATTACTTACCAAAGCTAGAAATATGTAATAACTTTTCGCTTTTCAGCTAGGGTAAAACATAGTAATGGCATCCGTGTTTGGTTGAGTATTTGCTAATAATAAATTAATTCATGTAATTATTCAGCCAAGCACAATAGTGATTAATTGGTAAATACCCGAGAATCCAGTTGCGCAAACTGTGTCACTCATGGTGCAGTCAGACAATTATTTGTATGGAATTGGGGTGTCCTCTGGTATCGGGACTACACCCACCTATCATTTGGCGATCTCAACCGGCTGGGCCACCAAACTGGAACGGCAACTGGGACAAGTGTACACAGTGTGGAAAGTGTTTGAGTGACGAGTGCACAAAAGACGCCCGCATAGGCGGCATCAGAAGATTATTGTGGGGCGACAAGGACCGAGGACTAAGTGCTGAGGAGCTAGGATTGGACATGGGCGGCAGATAGGACACGTTTCCAATAAAACCCCTGGCACACGTCCCCCCACTAATGTGCTGGCTGCGATCCAGACATCGCAGCTCAAATATTTGGGACCAGCTTTTGTGAGCTCATTAAATTTCGTCAATGTAAATATGTGTGCCGCTGCAAAGGAGAATGCAACACGTTGGTCCGTGTCCGTGTCCGTGTCCGTGTCTGAGTCCGTGTTGGTGTCCTTCGAAAGACGAGAGAGGAGGAGGCTGAAGGACGGGGAAGCCAAACGACAGCCGGCATATGCACTTCCGGCACATATCCTGTTACGACTCCTAGTCCTCGTCCTTCGCTCTCTGAATTTATTACGTGCAAATGTAAATATCGGCACGTGCGGGCTCCGTACCCAGAGCGCTCCGCTGTCCTTCGGCTTTGTGAAAGGATCTAGTGCCATGCCAAGAAGAACCAGATACACGTTAGAAAACCATGCTAAATATTTTTCCAAAAGACTCAGCTATATCAATAACTTATTACATATTTAACATTTTGAATACACTGACTGACTACCTTGCTTGAGATATGAGATATGTATAAGGATAGCATTGCAGAGGGAGTTATAATACTGAAAAACTACTCAGGCACATCTTTCTATCCGTTACTGTGCCTTTCGAAGTTCATAAGGACGAACAGACAGACGACGGACACGGCTGCATTCACCGCCAAATGTTACTGACCTACAATATGTACACCTGATAATATGGGTTACGATTCATTCAGCTTGTTAAGAAGTTTTAAACGAAGCTGGTATAATAATTAACTCTTCGAGTGGAGGGTGTAAAACGCTTTACCCTATCCATATGAAAAGACGTTTTTCCTCTGTACTCAAAAGGTTGTCGCTCTTTGTTGCCTTTAAAATTCCTACCGCCGATCCTTCGTTGGCTCCTCCGCTCTGGCAATAAAAAAGTTGGCGTCGCCAAACAAAGGCGAGGCAGCTCGTCGTCTGAAGTCCCTGGAGTCGGGTCCGGAGTCCTTGTGCTCTGTCGACTAGTTGCCACACTGGGCATG
This sequence comes from Drosophila simulans, assembly GCF_016746395.2. Taxonomy (NCBI): domain Eukaryota; kingdom Metazoa; phylum Arthropoda; class Insecta; order Diptera; family Drosophilidae; genus Drosophila; species Drosophila simulans. The sequence continues at coordinate 20,896,453 of NC_052525.2, read as the reverse complement.
CAACGCTCTGTCAATAGATAATGCAGCCACAAGACACAAGATACAATATACAAGCTACCAGAAACCAGATACCATGGCAAATAGTGCAATATGTACGTACGTATATTTAGATTCTTTATTTTGACAATTTGACAGTGCAGAAAATGTGAACGGAATTGGAGACAAACACAAGCATTAGAAAGGCAAAGAAAGGAGTGCTTAAAGTGGAAGACCTTTATTTAGCTAATTAGAGTTAATCGGTGGTCCTGTTGTGGATAACTGAGTGGCACTTTATTGCTTACTATTTGGATGGGGGAAAAAGGAAAATTAAAATGATCGGTGTATACTCATACCCATTGATTTTATTTAATTACAGGAATCAAACATATCGAATCCTACAAACATTCGATATAAGTATACTCGTACCTATAATTGTTAAAGCATTTGAGAAAATAAATTCCGAATTTATACTTATTTCAGCATCCCCATCAGAGTAAATACATGAAAAGTCATGCCAATGGAAGCTAGGACAGTATTATGATGAACTTGCTGGTGGTGAAGGAGAGCGGCGAGCGGATCGCCGACATCAGCTGTAGCCAGGAGCATACTACCCAATATTCACCAAAACTGTCCCAAGTAGCCAAACATCGCAAGCTGGCGCAGCTCGAGATTGCATCAGGATCGGGATTGTTGGGATCAGGAACGGGAACCGGAACCGGAAGTGGGTGCGGTCCAGCTATTCGGTGGCAGCTACTGCTACTGCTTCTGCTCTGTAACTGCATTGGTAAGTGATGACGGATCCTGAAATCAACGAGCTCTGGCGCTGGGCAAATGCCGATTAATGTTTTCGCTTTGCTTCCTTTATTACGATAATCCTGCACTATCGAATGGCTGGAATATGGGTAATCGAGCACTTTACTGTAATCGATTTACCTGTATTCCAGCTTTTACTACGTTATGCCTGCTTGATTTTCCCGTTTAGGTCGATGGCAGTTATCGACCTAATTGGTTTGTTCAGCTTAACCATATTGATTTGCCTACCGTTAAAAGGCCGCTCGCTACTGACACTAATCCACTTGTACAGAAGCATATGCACGGAGAAAAAATATACAACACCATATGAACATTCTAATAAATTACCCGAATAGCCGTAAAAAAAATTCTAAGGATTTCTTTATGATTCTATGGCATTAACATGGCGTTCAAAGCATTTTAAAATACATAAAGAAAGTTGGATTTCCATTTTGTGATGGTTGTTGATATGGACATACATTTTTCTTCTCTGTGCACTATCGCTCACACGCACACATAAACATCCACTTACACGCACACACAACACATAGCATATGTAAATTTGTTCGAAATTGTGTTAATTGTTCAATCAATGTCTTCTCTTCATGGAAATGTCAATTGAAATGAAGATCTTACCGTTTCGAACAAAATCTCCTCAGTGGGCGCCTTCGAGCCGGACTTTGTGATTCCGCTGGAGAACGTGACCATCGCCCAAGGTCGGGACGCGACCTTCACGTGCGTGGTGAACAATCTCGGGGGTCATCGGGTGAGTGGTGACGGTTCGTCAGCCCCAGCCAAGGTATGTATCGGTTTCAAGCGCAGCGTTGAATTCTCAACTTCCGTTCCGTTCCGTTTCGATTAGTTTCCGGTTCGTTTCGTTTCGACTTCTTTCGTTTTGTTTCCGATCTCTTCCGTTCCGTTTCATTTGTCATTTCAAGTGCACAATATGCATATAACTTAATACCGTTTTAACGATTTTCCAATCTAAAAGGCACCAATAACAATAACGAGTTCCCAACTGCACCACAATTATCGCAATTATGTAACCGTTAAGCGCACCTATTCCTATTATACGCATATCTATAGTTAACTACCAGTATAACAATCATAGCACCATACAATATTTACGATATATATAGTACCCACAAAAAATATGTATATAGAGCACTCTGCATATTAAACGCCCCGATGCACAGCAAAAGCAACAGCAACGACTGAGGCAAAAGGACCAAACAATAACAGTAGCGAAAATATCAACAATCGCATTGAATCGATTCGAATCGATTTGAATCGCATCGACGAATCGAACAGCGGCATCAAAATAAATTTAAATAAACATGACACAATTTGTGCGATGCGAAACCGAAACCGAAAAATGCATAGCTTATTGTTTTTATCATCGTATTATATTATTATTAGCACTCACATTTAATTTATAACACTCACAAAGCGGCGAGTCCGGGGACCCGGGGATCCGGGGATCCGGGTTCCCGACTCCGGCATTGTGCCAAAGAATTTAAGCGATAAAAGAGCAGCGCACAAAAACCACCAGCTGAAAGCGATTGTTGTTAACAACAATAAACAATCGTGAATCGTTAAAACACAAAAAATTAATATTACAATAATAAATGCGAAATAGCTTTTATTCAGCGCATCCCAGGGGGCTGTACTTACATATATGAGGTCGCATCGCACTGCGTAAACAGTGAAAACAAATTAAGTCGTTGTATCAGCGAGGATTTAATCTCTTTAAAGCCTGGTTATCCCTTAATCGCGAAAGTCATTCGTTCTAAGCGAACAACATGGGATTTTATGCGATTGTTGAATTCCATGAAGCACGATGGGTTAATTGATAATTTTTTCTTTTAAATCCCTGTAAAAACATGAAATGCATACAAAAATTAAAAGGAGTTTTAAATTATCTAAGCATTACATGTCCATTTTCTAAGACAAAATCCATGAATTCCTTTGTAATATCCTCTAAATATCTATTACCTAGAGCAATCGTATCGAAATTATTGAAGGGAAAATATTCCCGTGAAACTAAACAACAACTTTAAATGTGACCCTGTCGGTCAACTTCTTTAAATTTTCTTCTGCTTCAATTTTCGATGTATTCGAGTTAAGTGCGTTTTTGAGTGTACAATGTCCACACTTTTTCGAATACCCATTAAATAAAATTCAAATGAGTTTCTGAATTAATAATAAAAGGTTTAGTTTCAGATTATCCAAATTTAGTCACATAGTCTAGCCATTGAATCCCCTTAATATCGACTAATATCTTACCGAAATGCATGACTTCACATATATTCTTGGGTTCCACAGTTTTTGTAACCCCATCAAAAAGGGTATCTGGTAGTCTTTGCTACCACTCTTTCTTTCGTCCGACTATCCGACTTTGTCTCTGTCCCTGTCGTTTGCGTCGCGCATCAAAGAGTGTTAATCAACGAAATGGCATCATAAATAAAAACGCCATTTCATATAAATCCTTCGATGTTTCAATCAAACAAAGAGAACAAAGCCAAACTGCAATGAAATGGCTGAATCGGACAGAAAAAGGAAAGTAGTAATGCCCCATGTCATTTCATTTAAAGTACGAATATATTCCAACAAATAAGTTGTTTTCAACGTAATAAAACAAATGGCAAGGCGATGAATAACAGCTAACATTGAAGAATATTGGATGCCCCAAAGCTTAACTACAATTAATTTTGTTGGTGATAAAATAAAATAAGCTTACTAACGTAATATTCCATATTCTGATCATTCGTTTTCTAGTTATATATAAGCTAGCATTAAATCAGACTTGATCAAATGGTCAGGTCGATAACATCGTCCGGTTTTGTATTCATGGGGCTGCTCTGCATAACATTCCCCTAACATAGAATGTCAAGTGTGACCAGGATTCAATCTGAAGCAGTCGCTTGCCATACACTCAATTCCTAGTCGGCTTTGCATAATTAAAGATTTCTTTCACAGAAAACTTTGGATGAATTTGCGAAACGCGACTTCTGCTGCTCATCCATCATCTGCGAACAATGCGATGGCATTGGCATTGTTTCATTTGTATGTTACCCTCTCGGTCGCACTCGCACTCCGGGTCTATCTCTATCTCTGTCCCTCTGTTTGTACTTTCCTTTCCGCTTTTCGGTTCGTTTTTAGCCCAAATTCTCGGGCATCTTTTACTGTTTTTATTTTTGGTTAGTAAAATACAAAAAATAATAATAAAAATAAATTCAAGCGCACCGAGTTCAAACCGAAACAAACTTTGCACCATTTTTGTATATGTATATAACATACGTATGTATAATCCATGAGAGTGCTGGTGTGTGAGTGTGTGCGAATGTGTTTGTGTGTGCGTGAGAGTTGTACTTTATGTAGTAGTGTGTTGTCCATGTAGTAACTGTAGATTTACTTTATGACATTTGCTCGCTTTATTTGCATTTACATTTGAAAATTTTTTGCAATCCGTTTTACATATCCACTTCCCCGCTCAGATTTTTTGTTGGCCCACTCTTTGTTTGCCTGATTTTCGTCACAATCCGTTTGAGCCTTTGTTTGAAGTCCCCGACCCTCCAAAAAGCCCCCGGTCTTCCCATCCCAACCATGCATTACTCAATAAATTTGCTTTATTGAGTAAATAAATAAAACGCCAGTGCCGCCGTCGCGCTGCAACATCAAACGTTCGTCCTGGCTGCCGTCCATGGGTATTTATTTTCCAAGAGGGCTCATAACCCATCACCCGTACCCCGCACCATCCGCTCCACATTTCCGAGCAGCCACCTTGCAACACCAACCCCACACCCACCGAACGTCCCGCTATTGACACACTCAATAAAAAACGAGGGAAAAAACGAAATGCGAAGTATGGGTCTCAGCTGTATTGGCATTCCTGCTTATTGGATTGCCGGACCCGCTACAATGTAAACGTGCAAAACGGCTGCCTGGTTGGTGGATCACAAAGGACTAATGGCAAATATTTTATCACTTTTTAGTCAAAAGTTGTATCAATCAGCAGCGATTAAAAAAAGAACCAGGGCCATGGGGATTTCAGTTTCTAGCTTTTAGAGATTCAACACAGTGCAAGGTTTTGCATCTGCACTTTGTGCTTTGGAGCTTACAGAGAATTGCGTTACTTAAAAGAGGCCAGAGGCATTCATTAAATACACCAAAAGATATATTAACGCAGTATTCTAGAACAAAAGTTTGACAAAGTCGTAAATAAAGGAAAAAATTGAAATATTTAACAGAAGCACGAGAATTTGTTAAAGTTTTAATTATTATACTTTTTAGTCTTAACATAGAGAATGACAAAGAGTAGGCTATATTGCAATAGCAATAGTTTTCCATGTTAAATTCATCGTAAAATACATATTTCCATTAAATTGTCTTCTTAATGCTTGGGCGATCTAATATTCGCTTTTAAATTAATACTCTCTAAAAACAAGTCCAGCTCATTTCAATCACCTTTTCATCAAATAAATAAATGTGCTATCATCAACTAAATAAATGTGATATTTGAAATTGTAAGCCAAGGGCTCTAATTGTTTGGTGACCTTCAAAATACTTAAAAACAAAATTTCAAATCAAAATCGCCATGAGTTACCAAATAAATAGGCTTAAAAATTAAACTGTTAATTGAAAACTTTTTTCTTAAAGCCATATATATACGCTACTTCCTCAGAATAATGACTTGGGAATTCTAAGCCGCGAAGACACCATTCGGAAATGGAAAAAATTCGTACAGGTTAGAAGATTTTTCGTAATACTCGTACAAAGCCTATATGTCCAGTTTTCTCCTGAGTGTACCGATCCGACTTTATCGTTCGTTAGTTCCTTTTTCCTTTCTCCGTCCCCGTTCCCTTTCCCCGTTCCACTTTCCGGATTTGCGAAACCCGTTTCGTTTCGTCCGCACAAAGCCGCTTAAGCCTATTAGCTAAAACCCCTAGACTGCTCTCAGTCGGGACATCATAATGTTAATTAAAACTAGGCGGAGTAGAGGAGCTGGGAGGGAACGGGGCGGGGCTGGGATTAGTGGAATGGGGGAGCATTGCGAGTGTTGCAACGTTTGCCTGCCTGCACCATACATGTACTCATATTTATCCTTTTAGTCGTTTTCCCTGTACCCATCCTCTTCCCGTGACGTTCATCCACTCTTTTTTCTAATTGTGCATGCGATGTTAATGCCAACTGATTAGCCGCTTTACAACGCACCGCCAACTGCACCCATAATTCATGACTCTTGTGTTTCCTTTCCCTTCGTTTCTGTCTGTCAGACTATCTCTTTTTCTCTCACACTGTCTCTGTGTGTGTGTCATGCACATGTGAGCGTTACTTCCTGTTGTATGTACGTTTGTTTTATCATTGCTCTTTGGTTACGAACAAAAGGAAAAGAACATGTATAGAAACGCATAAGAAATAAGAAGCGATTGCATAAGCGCAAAATGTTAACTAATTGTTGAATGTTCTTCTCTCCACACACACACACACGCACACAAACTGAAACCCATATCAACAAAAAATACACTAAAATCCATTCGCCAAATGGCCAACGATGGACGCTGAAAACCGAAACCCGAAAACCACAAACCCAATTCCACTAATTGCACTTGAAATATCCCTTTTCATATCCACCGACCATAACAACACCACCAACAATGACTCTAACAATCTGCTCTCGATGCCAAAACCACCGAAAAAAAACAAAACCCTCCAACCCAAACCAACCCATTCCACCCCAAAACCAAAAACTTGCAAAAACTTCTCCACTGCTCCTGTGCGAAATGGAAATGGCGTCAAATTGCGCTGACATCTGACGATGACAACAACAAAAATACCAATAACAATGCTACTCCAACACAATACAACAACGACCTCAAATCTGAAACCAAACTGACTATCAACACTATCGCCGGCTCCTTTGAATCCATTGCAACGGCACTGGCGCAAATGGCCAACCTTGGGAATTCCGTCACACAATGGAAACCCCACCCCTGCCCAACCCTCCAACGGACATAAAATTAACATGGTCAAACCAATAAACCGTGTACCCCAAACATTTAATAATATTTCAAAATCAACAATGCTAATATTACACAATATTCAACAACTCATTTGGTGTTTCTTCAACAACCGTACTTAACCATACGAATGTTCGATATCCAACTTAACCTGGTGTTAATTCAACAACCATATGATCCCGTGAACCTGCGTTCGTTGAAATCGACACCAACATTGGACCATCTTAACGCTCGGGTAACCAAACAACAACACAACAACGCGACAACGCGCGAATGTTGCCCACAATGGCATTAACTAAATATAATGACCCCGAAACTTTTCCTGTGGGTGGATATCAAACTGCAATTTCCGAACATCTGGCGTCCGCTCACATCCTCACGTTCACATATATCCTGAAACACAAACACAAACAACACTTTGACATGCAACAACGGCCAACCGCTGTCTTCATCAACGCACTCGGACACACACACACGCATGGACATCCAAACCGGCGCTGTCATCAACTCAACAACAACAATGGTCATCCCTTTATCCCCACCACCATTTCCCCGATTTCCCCGTTTTCCCACGACTTACCCCGACTTACCCCGATTTTCCTCGATTTCCCTTGATTTCCCTGGCTTTCCCCCCCTATTGTGCCCATTGTGCCCGACGTCACCCCCGTTTCCATTTGGCAAACTGGCACCATCAGGTCGCCTGGATTAAGGCCGATGCCAAGGCAATTCTGGCCATTCACGAGCACGTGATAACCAACAATGATCGATTATCGGTGCAGCACAACGA